>NC_057803.1:548950638-549303927 GCF_018294505.1 Triticum aestivum | reverse complement strand
ATCCAGGCGGAAGTTATGTGCACAAAAGAGGAGAACGATTTGATGTGGCATTAGGATTGAGGGTAATTAACTACGTACGGAGACATAGAGACCTTGAACATGCATGTGTGATGTGTGTGTGCGCGCGCGCATGATCAAGATAAAAGAAAGAAGACATAAGTCATAAGATCAACGACATGGGATAGACGGATCGGTATGACAATATGCATGCATGTGAGAATCCAGGGAAGAAGGCCCGACAATTGAGCATGTGTTTTTGTCTTTAAGAGATAGTGGCATGGGCTGGAGCATGCATATATGGCGAGCAGAGGGATTGAGGCGCAACGATTGTGCAAAAGAGACCAACCTATAAATGCATATGTATGGATAGACATATATAGTGTGGGGGATAGGAAACAAGACTCCATGCGAGAAAGAAATGTTGATGGAGAAACTACAGATAGATACAGAGATGTAGATGCTAGCTAGAGGGACATCCGCTAGTTTGGGTGTTGGAGATGACCGTCAGGTGGTTCAAAGGGTGAAGTTATATATGTGTGTGAGAGGGCACTTGACTGCATGTAGAGAGAAACATATGTAGTGTGCGTGATAGGAATCAAGAGTGAGGGCGAGAAACAAGGTTGATGGAGAAATAGATAAATAGAAAGATAAAGATGCTAGCTAGTGTACGTTAGAGATAGGAGTCGAGTGGATCAGAAGGCTGGGTTATGTGTGTGGGTGTGAGAGAGATAGAGAGAGGGTGTATGTGAGTCACATACAAACAGATATCAGAGAGAAATGAGATCCAGAGAGACGGAGTTTTGTGTCTGTGAGAGAGAAAGATATTTCACAACGAGAGTGATAGCTAGAGAGACATACGAGGGAACGCAAGATATCTCTAGGGAGAGAGGGTGTGTGTGAGCGACATACAAGAGAACAATGGAGAAATATGAGACCCTGGGAGACAGAGTTTGTGTTTGTGTGTGAGAAAGAGATATTGAAGAGGAAGAGTCATAGGTTCTCATATCTAAGGAGCGAAAGACATCTCTATATGAGGGGTGTGCGAGTGGCACACATGGGAATAGTAGAGAAAAATGAGACCCCGGGAGACAAAGTTTTGTGTTTGTGTGAAAGAAAGAGATTCCACATGGATAATCATAGCTAGAGGCACATAGCAGGGAGCGAGATATACTTAGAGAGAGATAGAGTGATGAAGGTCGAGGGAGAGAGTACCGTCAGTGTGTTACGAAGATAAAAGATCATTGTCGACATACAGGTAGCACGAGAGATACCTGAGAGATGATGAACGCGTATAGGTCCAGAGAGATAGTCCTATATAAGCATGAGTGATAGCTATATGAGATGAATATCTGGATTAAAGGGGATTCAAATATTTAAACTGGAGATCACGACATCGATAATATCATAACGCAAATTGGTGTATCAAACATGCATATTCATTTGAATTTGGGCACACGTGTAATGTTATATAGTTTATCAATATTGGTGATCCATAGATTCTTCAATTACAAACAATGCATGGTTTATATGCAATTAATGTCTAAACAGGATTACACTATATGTTGCATATGTGAAACACATTATACATGTTTGAGAAGTAAAAAAACCCGCATGAAACACACATTAATTGGAGACAGTTAGCGAGGAATGCATACATTGGATTTCAACATAAAGTGGTTTCAAATATTTGAAAATCCAAATTGATGGATACAACCTTATGAATCTGAGATCATGCCATTTGTAAACCATATTTATGTATAAATGGTGTTGTGCTTTTGAAAGTATATATAAAAAAATGATGTATATAGAATGTAATTCCAATTGAAAATGGATCCCGCCCGAAAAAATAGAATACAAACGGGATTCGAATTGAGTTGGCATGGTAAACGTGCACTCTGCAAAATTTGAACGAAGCGGGGAAAGTCGCAGTAACTGCTCGAAACCAAAATCTGTGAGATGGAAATCACTACTGCCTATCCCTGCCACGCAAAGCCTATCTGCTGGATTTCTATAGGTTTCGATAGGGGTAGGTTTGTAATTTCACCCAAATGTGACGTAACCGCCTCTCACCCGGATTCATACATGGTGGGCGCCAAAACAGAGTGTGTCCTCGGCCGAAATCGACTCCCTCCCCGATTCATATTCATACACGGTGGGCGCCAAAAACAAACTTTCTTCGGCAAATATTAGGTGTATGCGAGATTACCGTCCTATCCCCAACCGACTAATCTTGCTGTGATATCCCCCCTTCCTCTCTACCTCCCTTTTCCCCATTCATACTTCGTGGGCGCCAAAACACCCTCTCCACCCCACCCTCCTCTGTCCGCCGCCGTCCGCCACCCCATCCACCGCTGTCCTCCTCCACCATGTCGGAGCTGATACCCCGACGCGGCCGTCCATTACAAGAGATCGACCTCTCTCATCCACGGCTTCGGACCGGGATCCTTGCATCCTGTCCTCTCGCTTCATCCCCGCCGTCGTCCACCTTGCCGGTGCCGCTCCTATGACCGTCTCGTCCACCGCGCCCTGCCGCCACCATCTACGCTCCTAGATCTGCTTCCACGCTGCCGATAGCCATCGCTACCCCAACACCGTCAAATTCTCAGCAGATGCGTACACGGCGCCGCACCAGAGGCGGTACTCTTTCGTATCTGCTCAACTTATTTATCGCAGCAAGAAAATAGATCGCCACTGCTTCACTCTGATCTTGTCTTGGTTGCGAAGTTGCCTTTGTACGGTTTGCACTTCAGATCTGCCATGGCATGCTCAACACTATACTCCCAATGCTTATGGTTTTCCCCTTTTATATTCCACACTAGTTAAATCACAGTAGACTAAATTTCAAAATTGGGTCAGTCGATTTTCAGAGCTCGCCAGAGTTCGCCGGTGCGATCGAAGGGGCTCGGGTTGTTGTGGGGCCTTGCTGAACAAAGAAAACTCGACGCGGGTGGGGGTTGGGGCGGGGGTGGGGGGTGGGGGTGCTGGAGGGACACAGGCGGTGGGGGCCGGTGGTCCGGCCGGCGGCCCGTGCGGTGTTCTGTATGGGAAGAATGAGAGACAAGGAAGAAGAAGAGTTAGGAGACGTAGGATCTTCATCCAATCGCCTGAAATGGTCGAGAGACAGCTGGGAGTTGCATTCTTAATGCGCTCTGGTTCATCATGTGTGGGCACTGCGCAAACAACATTTTATTATCCAAAATCTGCTTGCTCTTCTTTACCATGTTCCTCTTTCGTTCTTCTTTAATATGTACTCTCTCCGTTCCTAAATACAAGTCTTTGTATTGATTCCACCATGGACTACATATGGAGCAAAATGAGTGAATCTACACTCTAAAATGTATCTGGATACATCTATATGTGATCCATAGTGGAAATCTCTACCAAGACTTATATTTTGGAACAGAGGGAGTATGATAGTAGTACAGTATGTTCCTTGTACTGAAGATGAGCAGGGACATTTGCAGTGTAGAGGTCTATACGGTCGGTTGTGATGGACACTTTGAGCCTCTTTGATTCATAGGATCTTGTAAACATAGGAATAGGATTTGTAGTGGCCTGCCCACTTGAATCCTATAAGAATAGCAAGGAAATGTGGGGAGCTATGTCGCCTTTGAGAGTTACACTGATATTAACAGTACCGCACCTTCACTTGAAGAGAGCTGGTATCCGAAGCCTTTCTAGCCGTACCGGCAATACTAGCACATATATTCCAGCAAGTTCCACTTTGCTGATTTTACTCGGATGCTTAAGGTTTTCCCGTTATATCTACACTATGATCTGTGTATCTGCTTTGTGTCGCACTAGCAGCAGTCCACTCTTGAAGCTAAACACTGCAATGACTTACAAAATTGGCACCAAGGCATTGAGTGCCATTCTGGATGCAATGAAACTCATACACTCCCCACCTGTTGATTCTTGTTCAGAATATGATCCTAATGACTATTCTAACCTCGAGGAGTCAAAGGCAGATGGCCTGTCCTGTTCACCCATCAAGGTGCCTGTTCTAATTTGGCAATGTTTTATTGATTGCGGGTATCTTGCATATGTTGTCTTGCATTTCTTCTACTTTGTTGCACCGCCATCTGCTTAGTTTACTCATCATATATGTCGAGATGCCATGCCCATCCATTATCAATACATATTCCATCTGTCATCATACCATGTTTTTCCACTCAAATGCTGTTCTTGTGCATCAGACATCAAAAAGGAAGAGGGTGATTGCCGAACCTGAAGGAGCACTAGCAAAGTCCTTGAAAAACATGGTGGTGCCGAAGAAATCAGACATCACCCCACTTATATTGGCTGTACAACCAGTCACACAAAACGTAGGACCGACTCCAGCAGATTGTACCCATACTTCACTGGCCACACCACTAGCCCCACCACACAGGACCTGCACTCCAGCAAAAGGTATACCGATTTCATTTGCCATAGCACCAGCTGTACCACAGAAAAATCACACTCCAGCAAAAAGTACAGCAAGTCCACCGGCCGAAGACCTATCCCAACTACAGAGACGGCCAATTCCTGCAGATTGGAACCCCATTCCATTTATTCACACTTTAAAAGACAATGCTTTCAATGTTGTTAGGGACTACGTGCATATATTCCCATCATGGGAAGATTATTGTGAGGACAAAGAACATTTTGACATCTTCCTGTCCAACTTACGTGTAAGTGCTATTATTCATGGTTATTGTTTTCCTGTTTTCTGCTGATTGAACACATCAATGATTTACATTACACTACTAGGGAAAAGCTTATACACAGACGCTTACTAGTAGCATGGGTTTATACCCCTCGCTACTGCTACTTACTAGTAGCGCGAGTTTTTACCCCTCGCTACTACTAAGTTGATAGCAGTAGCGCGTATTTTTAACCCTCGCTACTACTAAGTGGTCTCTGTCGTGCCCCCCCCGGGACATGCCATAGTAGTAGCAAGGATTATAAACCTGCGCTACTACTTTGTGAATAGCTGTAGTGCAGGTCAGATGCCCACGCTACTAGTACATTTCCACACCACCCACCCCCGATCCACCCCACCAACCGTCCCACTCTACCCACCAGTCCACCATTGTTTGTCTCAAAAAAACACCCAACCCTCGATCCAGATCCCCTCCACCGCCAGCCTCCCTTCCACCTCCTCTCTTCTCCCGATTCACCCCTCGTCTCCCTCCCATCCCACGCTGCCGCCGCCCACCTCCCCGGCAACCTCCCCACCAGTGATCCCCAGCCTCTCCCTCTCCTTCTCCCCTGCATCTTCCTCCGAGGCGCGGTGAGGGGAGGCCACCGTCGTCGTCGCCGCCGCGCTCGATCCGGGAGGGTAAGAGGGGAGGCGGACGCGGGCGAGGAGATGGCATCGGAGGATGTGGTGGGGAAGAGCAGGGGCGACATGGCCGTCAACACCATCGTCAACCTGGCTGAGGAGGCCAAGCTCGCGCGCGAGGGCATCAAGGGCCCCGCCCATGGGTGTCTTCAACTTAAGTTCATTTGACAGTAATTAATGGTGTATTATTGGTTTTGTTCAAAGATAAGTGACCTGCACCCCTGTGATGATATATAGGTTGATGAAGAAACCAAGGTGGAGAAGGCAGAGTTCTTCTACGAGCGTGGCAACTTCCTCACAAACTTCTTGTTTGCGCCTGCTACTTCTGCTTCTGCTGCGTTGGCTTCAGGTTGCCCTATGATGAGAGGAGACTGAAGCGCGACAGAATCGACGAAACATGCTTGTCACTAGCTAGTATTGTCTTCAGGCTCTCTCTCTCTCGGGAGGACGCTGCCCTTCCTCTGCTCCCTGTCCAAGCAAGCGAGCTCTGGATCCACCCCCACAACCACGGCATCGGCACCGACACCGGAGGCCATGGAAATGCAGCTCCGTCGCGTAGTCGTCGAGCCAAGGTACTCACTCCCCTCTTCCTTTGGCTTCGCTCATGGGTCATCAAATTTTCTTGCTACGGAAACATTAGAGAGGACAAGTCAATAAAATTGAACCTTTCTTCAGAGACGAGATGAGAGGAGAAAAGTTTGATATTTTCCTGTGATTGGAGACAGTAGGAAAATTTGACACTTGCGGAAATGCCAAGCCGATTAGGCATAGGAACCCAATCCATTCTGATTAGGGAGAGCCACTAGTAATTGCAGCAGACTTGACTTTGCACTCGTACGTTCAGACGAATGAATATATGCATCACTCTTTATTTGGCATGGCAAAACTGAGACGTGCAGATTCATCCATTTCTAAGCATCACCAATCCTGATCAGTTCCTAATGTAGATTTGCAGTTGGACACAGTAGACACAACACACGCAACTTGAATTGATTCAGTCGGTTAAATTTTACTGCTGTAGGTGTATTATGTGCCTTACTTCCTAAAGCTGGATCATCACCGACAGTGTATAATTTTTTTGTTCGATTTGGATGCAGCAGTAGCGCTCCGTGGGGGACATCAACATCAGCCTCGACGGTTCGGTCATCTACTCCTACCACCACGACTCCCCGTAAAAGGTCGATCTCTCTCTCTCTCTCTATCTCTCAGCTGTGAGCTAGTTCCTACTTCCTAATATTGTTCCTATTAAGAATCCAATCCATCCTGGGGAGAGCCCACCGTAGGTACTACATCACACCTTCTTTATGGATACAATATATCAAACCTAGTCTTGATTAAAATTCGCATCTGATTGATTAATTTCATCAACGATCTATACCATTTCCCTGTGCCCACATGGCCGCTTCGTGATCTGTAGTACGTTAGGCAGAATCTGCTGTCAAGCATTTTGACTAATGTTAATTGTTTTGTTTGGATCAGTTTGCTAACGCTTAAACCCTAGCGATAGACCATTAGTCTGAGGTGAATAACACTGGATGGGGTTATATTAGCATTTCTCGTCATCCTGTTACCATCAATTCAATGTCAAATTTGTATGCTGTTGTTTTTCACTGTTTTTTAAAATGCCATCTCTAATATTCTGCAAAATGAGCTCCTTTAATTGGAGCTACTTTGGGGCTGGACATTTTATATCCAAGATTAGTGTATGAAGTTGCTAAACCCCCCAAATAAGTCGATTCACCAGGCATTATGATCTGGATCTTAATTACTGGCACATTCTTTATTTGAGGTGTCAATTATTGGTGCATTCTTTATTGGCACCTTCTTAAGTATGTGGTATGTGGTTCTTCATGATATCATGAAATCCCATTATCTAAAGCTGAGCATCTAAGTGCCTACTTGATGTAATAATATTTGGTTGGTACAGGACTATGGCTAGTTGATCTTGTCTTCCTTGGTTCGGACTCTAGCTATCGAATGTTGTTATAGTTGCTGGAGTCATAGCTGGCTTTGCCTTTTTCTTTGCTTTTTAGCCACTTGGAAACATTGCATACTTGAGAACAAGTTGCTAAACTATAGTCCCTCCAACACACAGAAGTATCGATTAACCACAGGCTTTAAGAATCTGGATTTAATGTTAATTACTGGTGCATTCTGAATATGGTCTGTCTATTATAATTCAAGCCATGTTTTGTCTTATAGCTAGTTATTAACATTTTTTGCATTCATGGAACCATTTCTAATTTTTGGTGGCCACTCAAACGAAACGTCTTTGAGTGCACAGTAATTGCTCACGTTTTCAGTTCTGAATCATCATGAGGAAATAATGCTAATAATATTCCGATCTCAGTTTCAGTCATGTGCTGCTTGGCCCTTCACCGTGGCACTCACCACTAACTACCTATATTGTCTTGTCACGTACCTGAAAAATGCTAAACTAAAAGGCATTGTTGTTGCCCGAAATAGAGTAGCCCCTCCTCTATTTTTGCAACCCTACCACCGGGTCTCTCTTGACAGCAAGTAACCCAGGTTCATAGCTATTGTAGGGCAGATGCTAGGTAGAGAATCAATTAATTTCCTCTAGAAATGCTTGAGTGGTGATTTGGCGAAATTTGGAAATACTAGTTCTGCATCATGGCATGGATCCTGTTAAGGGAGATATCATCTATTTATCCGGCCAAAGCGCATATGCGAAGCCTTTGATTCGAGGTAAAAATGGTGCATCACCTCTCCCTACAAGGTATTAGTTTTAGTATCTAGTTCTGCATCATGGCTGTAAACTGCACTTGGTTCAGTTAAAAACTGCACTGTCCAATTTGGACAGCAAGCTTAGATCTAAAAAATGAGTTAGCTAGGCTTAGAATTTTGATTTGGCCCCTTTACATAAGTTTTATATAAAGTTCCAAGGTTTCTTTAGAGTATTTATTTGTGTCATTTGGATGTACGGTTTGAGAGCAGCCATCAATTTAGTTTTTTGTCCGGAAATATATGTTCCTGGGTACAGTATTTTGATATGGGAGATTAGGCCCTGTTAGAGGTGGTATTAAAATAAAGTTACAACATGAAAATTTTAGAGGCTGTTCTGAAACTAACGTATTTATAATGGGCATGATGGATGTTGCAGGTTCATTGATGACAGCCAAGGGTTCATGCTCGGAAACGACTACATCTTGCTCCATGTTGTCGGCTCAGCTAGAGTCCTTAATCACGAGGAGATGGGACACGTCGATTGTTAGAGTACACTTGACAGGTGCATTTTGTGAAATTCTAGCCAGAAGATTGATAGCATGCTTGCCTACTTGTTCTTTTCAGTTCAAATGATTGTTCCTTTTCCTGTTGAATCCAAAGTAGCTAGCGGAGATCAAGCGGAAAGGTTGTTGATTGTCCCAAAGTTCTTGGACCATTTAGTTTGAATAGCCAGTGAGGAATTAAGCATATATTTTCGGCATGATCCCCTTTAAATTGCTAGATGAGAAAGAATCTTAACTTAATTAATGGGTCTTGTGAATTGGAATATACCATTTAGTTGAACTGATGCAATTTGCGTACTAACAAGTTTTCACTTTCTCGACATGGGCGCAAGGGTGATCGACGCTGACTAGCGCAGCGGGTGGGCGTTGTGCTCTTCAACCACTCAGAGGAGGACTTCTCCATGAAGCCGGTGGCCATGTCGCGTAGATGATTGTCCAGGTGATTTCAACGTCGGAGGTCGCCGAGGTGGTGGACCTCGACGCCACCATCCAGGGGAGGGAGGATTCGGGTCCACCGGCGTCTAAGCTCCGAGCCTTGGTAGATACATCTAGGGAAGTTGTCGTTTTAGGTTGGTGATGGAACACCAGGGAAGGTACCCACCTTTCAATGATCATTGTGTGTATCTGAAGTTAAATGGAATCTTGAGAATGTTATGTGACGTTGGTTTGGTTTGCACTAGACGTATTGCCATCCATGAATACTACATCTAACTTTTATTTTTTTAATTCCTAAATTATTAGTAGTAGCGTGGGAAACAAATGAATGCTAATAGTAGTTAGGTTAGTAGTAGCGTGGGAAATAAGAAATGAGCGCTACTAGTAGTTAGGTTAGTAGTAGCGTGGTATATAAGTGAGCGCTACTAGTAGTTAGGTTAGTAGTAGCGCGGGTGCACCCGTGCTACTACTAACTTTTACCTGTAGCGCGATACTAGTAGCGCGAGTACCCGCGCTACTAGTAGCATTTTACCCGCGCTGCTAGTAGCCATTTTCCTAGTAGTGTTACATTGTTGTAACTAGGCGAGGGTCAATATGGATAGTCACGACGAGCAAAGCTTGCTTGTGCTTTTCAAGGAAGCATTGCAGCAGTATCGGTGTTACCTAAGGAAATCACACTTTGATGGCAAGTCTATAAACGAATTTCCGGTGAAGTCTCCTGTGCTAAATTTAGAAGACATTGAATGGAAAAACCTTGTTATGCACTGGTCTCGTTCCCAGGATGAGGTACTGTCTATGAAATCACATGACAATTTGAACTTCTACTTTTCCGCATGTGCCTTACGGATCTTTTTTGCAGGAAATCTGCTCGAAGAAGAATTCCGGTTTGACAAGAACGACAGGATATCGCAAATATGTTGCCCGCTCCTTTGCTCTTATTAGTACCTATTGTCCTGTATCACTGTACTTGCATACATACCTGGTTCATTATGTGACATCAGTATGCATGATAGCTTGCTTATCAATTGTTCGCTCCAAATTATCTGATCTGTATGAATGGTTACATTAGTGTAGAATATATCTAATGCCAATGTTTTTTTAGCTCTGCATTGTTCTTGTAAGTACATGCTGTCCTTTATCAGTGTACTTATAATGACAGGTAGTTGTTCATGTACCAACACTCTGCAGCTTATTTCCCTTTGCCCTCCATTTTCTACACATCAGATCTATATTTACTCTTACCATAAGGTTGGTACTGAAGAAGTTTAGCTGTGCATTGCTCTTGGCTGTACCTTTTGCCTGTATTGCTACACTTACATTTATAGCTACTTGGTTATGTAGCATCACTCTTCATCTTATCTTAAATATTCTCCATTTTTCGTATATTATCACATCTATATTTACTCTTAACAAAATGTAGAATAAAGGCAATGCTTTTGAAGAAGATTCTATGGTAAACTTCTTGAATTGCCCCCCCCCCCCATCAGCATGGACAAGGCCTTTATAGAGCCTGTCTTCACCAATAATGTAAGTTTGTCCATCTCAAGCCTTCAAACTTTGTTGTATATATTTGGTTAGGCATGACTGCAACAGCTATTTATTTTTGGTGTTTGCATCAAATTGCTTGTTTAAAGTTTATTATGTAGTTCATAAACAAAAGTTTGTCCTTTCTCAATTTAAGTTTTCAGTTGTACAACCAAGTTCCTTCTTCATACCATGTAAATTAAACTATACAGAGCAAGTGATCTTCTTTTGCACTGCATGTATGCTTCTGTTCTTCATCCGTAATCTAGTGGTGTGGTGAACCTACCCACTACATCACAATGTCATATTCTGTAATGTCTTAACTATGAACAATGTCATATCATTCTACTATTATTTAAACCGTCTCTTTATTTGCCAATCTGAAATGGTATAAATTGACAGCACACTAACCATTGATACTTATGAGTTCTTGATCTGTAATCCAGTGGTGTCGTGAAGCTGCCAACTCCTTCACAATGTCATTTCCTGCCATGTCTTGACCTGAACAATACCATATTGTGTTAATGCAATTTTAAACTGTGTCACTTTATTCGTCAGTAAGAAATGTGATGAATTGTCAGCACTGATACTTTTATGTGCAAAACCTGTCATCTGTCTGCTTGTTTATCTTTTAGAGTGAGGAAGATATAAGTGTTAAATAAGCGCAGTCTCATTATCTTGCTCAGCTGCTTGCGCTGCACCTCCCTAGCAGGGCTAACCTTTCTTGAACTCTATTAAAGTGCTGCCGGTTTTGTATATTATTTTGTTGGCGTGTTTATTTGCACTGGTGGCCATCTTTGATGCCCAGTGTATGTAATCTGCTGTCTGCTTGTGCTTTATTATCATAGCGGCGAACTTTGATGCCTAGTGGATGTAATATGCCGTAATTTATTTATTGTATAGTCTAGGTTTTTTCTTATTCATGATGCTGTAGCTATTTTACTGTATATATATCCCGTCTTCGTAGTAAATCGGCCAAACGTAAAATTACGGTACATAATCGGGCCGTCATGCAATCACGATGTAGGTTGGGCCTGAAACGTGCCGAACAGCTCACGGGCCGGCAGCAGCCTGAAATGAACCCCGACCCATGATTGTGCGAATCAAATCACGGGCTTTTAATAGGACAAAATTGTCTCGGTCCTTGTTTGGCCCAATCAGATATCGGCTGCGAGCAGGCTGGATGCAAACCGGGCTGTAGTTAGGCCCAACTATATGACGGGCTTTTAACAGGCCGAAATTATTATAGGGCCGAAATGTTAAACGGGCCCTTAACAAGCCAAAACTAATATCAGGCCGAATTACTAAGTGGGCCTTTAGCAAGTGGGCGCAAAAGCATAGTGTCCAGTTGACGGGCCGAATCTGATATGGGCCATAATTGAGCCCAAAGCCTCTTAAAGGGCCAGACCTGATCTGGGCCGTAATTTGGCCCAGAACGTGGTAGGCTTTTAACGGGACAGATCTCATATGGGCCACTATTAGGCCCGGAGCGTGGCAGTCCATTAATGGACCATATCAAATATGGGCCGGCATTTGGCCCAAAACATGGCAGCCAGTTAATGGGCCGGCCTACTAGGGTCCTCAAAATCTTGTGGGCCTACAGCTGGGCCGGCCCATTAATGTCGGCGAAATCTCATGGGCCTTTAGCTGGGCCGGCCCATTATGATCCGCAAGAATCTTTTGGGCCTTTACCTGGGCCGGCCCATTATGACACACAAAAATATTGTGGGCCTTTACCTGGGCCGGCCCATTATGGCCCGCAAAATCTTGTGGGCCTTTAGCTGGGCCAACACATTATGGTCCGCAAAATCTCGTGGGCCTTTAGCCGGGTCGGCCCATTATGGTCCGCAAAATCTTGTGGGCCTTCAGTTGGGCCGGCCCATTTAAACTTGATGGGCCGGTCCACGTGTCAACATATCATAGGCGTGTCTCGCCCATTGGATGAGTGACACCTGTGCCAACGCGGACCTAACACGTGTCTCCTCCAACCAGTGATGATTTTACACGTGGAAAATCCCCATTGGTCGGGGCTGTTAACGGGTTATCGGATCCAAAATCCGACCCGATAGCTTAACGGCGTTCCGTTACGGTGGATGCCACGTGTCGGTCACCCTTGACGAAAGCACTTCTGTGACGCGCGATTTATCGTCATTGAAGTGGACACTTCCGTGATGATAATTTTGGTAATGTCATGGAACACTTCTATGACAGCACAGGTATGACTATCTTGATTCTGTCATAAAATCATCATGGATGTACATGCATGATAGAAAACGCGACCTACTGTGACAAACACGTATCATCACGGAAGTGTATTTTTTTTGTAGTGTCACGTGGTGTCTCAACACGACGAACTGCCGCCGTACTAAGCAAAATAAGATGCATAAAAGATAAACATCACATGCAATCAAAATATGTGACATGATATGGCCATCATCATCTTGTGCTTTTGATCTCCATCTCCAAAGCTTCGTCATGATCTCCATCATCATCGGCTCGACACCTTGATCTCCATCATAGCGTCATGGTCGTCTCGCCAACTATTGCTTCTACAACTATCGCTAACGCATAGTGATAAAGTAAAGCAATTACATAGCGTTTGCATTTCATACAATAAATAGACAACCATAAGGCTCCCGCCGGTTGTTAGATATCTTACAAAACATGATCATCTCATACAATAGCATTTATCACATCATGTCTTGACCATATCGCATCACAACAAGCCCTGCAAAACAAGTTAGACGTCCTCTACTTTGTTGTTGCAAGTTTTATGTGGCTGCTATGGGCTTCTAGCAAGAACCGTTCTTACCTACGCATCAAAACCACAATGATGATTTATCAAGTTTGATGTTTTAACCTTCAACAAGGACCGGCTGTAGTAAAATTTGATTCAACTAAAGTTCGAGAAACAGACACCCGCCAGCCACCTTTATGCAAAACTAGTTACATGTCTGTCGGTGGAACCGGTCTCATGAACGTGGTCATGTAAGGTTGGTCCGGGCCACTCATCCAACAATACCGTCGAATCAAAATAAGACATTGGTGGTAAGCAGTATGACGATCACCACCCACAACTCTTTGTGTTCTACTCGTGCATATCATCTACGCATAGACCTGGCTCGGATGCCATTGTTGGGAAACGTAGCATGCAATTTCAAAAAAAATCCTATGCTCACGCAAGATCTATCTAGGAGATGCATAGCAACGAGAGGGGGAGAGTGTGTCCACGTACCCTCGTAGACCGAAAGCGGAAGCGTTTGACAACGCGGTTGATGTAGTCGAACTTCTTCTAGATCTGACCGATCAAGCACCGAACATACGACACTTCCGAGTTCTGCACACGTTCAGCTCGATGACGTCCCTCATCCTCTTGATCCAGCAAAGGCATCGAAGAAGAAGATGAGTTCCATCAGCACGACGGCATGGTGACGGTGATGCTGAAGTGATTCGCATAGAGCTTCGCCTAAGCACTACGAAGATATGGTTCAGTGATTCGCCGAGACACCACATGATGATCGGGTATGATAAGCACTACGTCCATCTACAACGGGTGCAAGCCAGTTTTGCACACGCAGAATACTCGGGTTAAACTTGACGAGCCTAGCATATGAAGATATGGCCTCGGAACACTGAGACCGAAAGGTCGAGCGTGAATCATGTAGTAGATATGATCAACATAGTGATGTTCACCATTGAAAACTACTCCATTTCATGTGATGATCGGTTATGGTTTAGTTGATATGGATCACGTGATCACTTAGATGATTAGAGGGATGTCTATCTAAGTGGGAGTTCTTAAGTAATATGATTAATTGAACTTAAATTTATCATGAACTTAGTACCTGATAGTATTTTTGCTTATCTATGTTGTTGTAGATAGATGGCCCATGTTGTTGTTCCGTTGAATTTTAATGCGTTCCTTGAGAAAGCAAAGTTGAAAGATGACGGTAGCAATTACACGGACTGGGTCCGTAACTTGAGGATTATCCTCATTGCTTCACAGAAGAATTACATCCTGGAAGCACCGTTGGGTGCCAGGCCTGCTGCAGATGCTGCTGACAACATTAAGAACGTTTGGCAGAGTAAAGATGACGAATACTCGATAGTTTAGTGTGCCATGCTTTATGGCTTAGAACCGGGACTTCAACGATGTTTTGAACATCATGGAGCATATGAGATGTTCCAGGAGTTGAAGTTAATATTTCAAGCAAATGCCCGGATTGAGAGATATGAAGTCTCCAATAAGTTCTATAGCTGCAAGATGGAGGAGAATAGTTCTGTCAATGAGCATATAATCAAAATGTCTGGGTATCATAATCACTTGACTCAACTGGAAGTTAATCTTCCTGTTGATAGTGTCATTGACAAAGTTCTTCAATCACTGCCACCAAGCTACAAAAGCTTCGTGATGAACTATAATATGCAAGGGATGAATAAGACTATTCCCAAGCTCTTCGCGATGCTAAAGGCTGTGGAGGTAGAAATCAAGAAGGAGCATCAAGTGTTAATGGTCAATAAAGCCACCAATTTCAAGAAAAAAGGCAAAGGGAAGAAGAAGGGGAACTTCAAGAAGAACGGCCAACAAGTTGCTGCTCAGGAGAAGAAACCCAAGTCTGGATCTAAGCCTAAGACTGAGTGCTTCTACTGCAGATAGACTGGTCACTGGAAGCATAATTGCCCCAAGTATTTGGCGGATAAGAAGGATGGCAAGGTGAACAAAGGTATATGTGATATACATGTTATTGATGTGTACCTTACCAGAGCTCGCAGTAGCACCTGGGTATTTGATACTGGTTCTGTTGCTAATATTTGCAACTCAAAACAGGGACTACGGATTAAGCGAAGACTGGCTAAGGACGAGGTGACGATGCGCGTGGGAAATGGTTCCAAAGTCGATGTGATCGCCATCAGCACGCTACCTCTACATCTACCTTCGGGATTAGTTTTAGACTAAATAATTGTTATTTGGTGCCAGCGTTAAGCATGAACATTATATCTGGATCTTGTTTGATGCGAGACGATTATTCATTTAAATCTGAGAATAATGGTTGTTCTATTTATATGAGTAATATCTTTTATGGTCATGCACCCTTAAAGAGTGGTCTATTCTTGTTGAATCTCGATAGTAGTGATACACATATTCGTAATGTTGAAGCCAAAAGATGCAGAGTTGATAATGATAGTGCAACTTATTTGTGGCACTGCCGTTTGGGTCATATTGGTATAAAGCGCATGAAGAAACTCCATACTGATGGACTTTTGGAATCACTTGATTATGAATCACTTAGTACTTGCGAACCATAACTTATGGGCAAGATGACTAAAACGCCATTCTCCAGAACTATGGAGCGAGCAACAGATTTGTTGGAAATCATACATACTGATGTATGGTCCGATGAATATTAAGGCTCGCGGCGGGTATCGTTATTTTCCCACCTTCACAGATGATTTGAGCAGATATGGGTATATCTACTTAATGAAACATAAGTCTGAAACATTTGAAAAGTTTAAAGAATTTCAAAGTGAAGTGGAAAATCATCGTAAGAAGAAAATAAAGTTTCTACGATCTGATCGTGGAGGAGAATATTTGAGTTATGAGTTTGGCCTACATTTGAAACAATGCGGAATAGTTTTGCAACTCACGCCACCCGGAACACCACAGCGTAATGGTGTGTTCCAACGTCGTAATCGTACTTTACTAGATATGGTGCGATCTATGATGTCTCTTACTGATTTACCGCTATCGTTTTGGGGTTATGCTTTAGAGACGGTTGCATTCACGTTAAATAGGGCACCATCAAAATCCGTTGAGACGACGCCTTATGAACTATGGTTTGGAAAGAAACCAAAGTTGTCGTTTCTTAAAGTTTGGGGCTGCGATGCTTATGTGAAAAAGCTTCAACCTGATAAGTTCGAACCCAAATCGGAGAAATGTGTCTTCATAGGATACCCAAAGGAAACTATTGGGTACACCTTCTATCACAGATCCGAAGGAAAGATATTCATTGCTAAGAATGGATCCTTTCTAGAGAAGGAGTTTCTCTCGAAAGAAGTGAGTGGGAGGAAAGTAGAACTTGATGAGGTAACTGAGGGAGTCCTAGATTAGGGGGTGTCCGGATAGCCGGACTATACCTTCGGCCAGACTCCTGGACTATGAAGATACAAGATTGAAGACTTCGTCCCGTGTCCGGAAGGGACTTTCCTTGGCGTGGAAGGCAAGCTTGGCGATATGGATATGTAGATCTCCGACCATTGTAACAGACTCTGTGTAACCCTAGCCCTCTCCGGTGTCTATATAAACTGGAGGGTTTTAGTCCGTAGGACGAACAGACAATCATACCATAGGCTAGCTTCTAGGGTTTAGCCTCCTTGATCTCGTGGTAGATCTACTCTTGTACTAACCATATCATCAATATTAATCAAGCTGGACGTAGGGTTTTACCTCCATCGAGAGGGCCCGAACCTGGGTAAAAACATCGTGTCCCCGGTCTCCTGTTACCATCCGCCTAGACGCACAGTTCGAGACCCCCTACCAGAGATCCGCCGGTTTTGACACCGACATTGGTGCTTTCAGTGAGAGTTCCTCTGTGTCGTGACTTTTAGGCCCGATGGCTTCTCCGATCATCAACAACAATGCAATCCAGGGTGAGACCTTTCTCCCCGGACAGATCTTCATATTCGGCGGCTTTGCACTGCGGGCCAATTCGCTTGGTCATCTGGAGCAGATCGAAAGCTACGCCCCTGGCCATCAGGTCAGATTTGGAAGTTTGAGCTACACGGCCGACCTCCACGGAGACTTGATCTCCGACGGATTCGAGCTGCAGCCGAGCGGGCTGCACTGTCACGATGGGCATGATCTAGCTCTGTCGCCGAACAGTGCCCTGGAGGCCGCACCCGCATCAGCTCCGACCCTTAATTCGGAGCCAACTGTGCCAATCGAGGATGGGTGGTTGGACACCGCCTTGGGGGCTGCAATCTCTACGGCGATCGAGCCAAACACCAGCCCTATTCTCTGCGAAGCCCGTGACTCCAAGGAGTCGGACTCCTCTCCAGACTCCGAGCCCTCCGCATCCCTACCGATTGAACCCGATTGGGCGCCGATCATGGAGTTCACCGCCGTGGACATCTTTCAGCACTCGCCCTTCGGCGATATTCTGAATTCAATAAAGTCTCTCTCTTTATCAGGAGTGCCCTGGCCGGACTATGGTCAGCAAGGTTGGGATGTGGGCGACGAAGAAATTCGATGCCCACCCACCACCCACTTCATAGCCACTGTCGATAATTTAAATGACGTGCTCGACTTCGACTCCGAAGACATCGACGGTATGGACGACGATGTAGGAGATAAACATGAACCAACGCCTATAAGGAACTGGACAGCCACCTCATGTCATGATGTATACATGGTGGACACACCCAAAGGAAGCGACAACGAGGAACACAGGGATGCAACGAGGGATCGTTCACTCGAAAAGCAATCAAAGCGGTGACGTAAGCACCGCTCCAAGCCCCGCCTCGACAGAGACAGCAGCCATACAGACCCAGCCATAGAGCAGGACGAGCCGGCGGACGACGAACATGCCTTCGAGCAGCCGTCCGAACAAGGCAACTTGGATAAACAAACCAAACACCCCGTCCCCGGCGAAAACAACAGTCCGGACAACCTTACGCCGGATAGGCTCATGGAGCAGAAGAACCTCCACAAAAGGCTCGTCGCCACTGCGCGTAGCCTAAAAAAGCAGAAGCGGAAGCTCAAAACTGCGGAAGATGCACTCAGAATCAGATGGAGCAAAGTACGCAACACCGCAGACAAATATGGCGGCAGTCGTCGCACAAAAAGCTATCCAAAGCGAAAGCTACTGCCTGAATTTGACAAGGAGGCCTTAGAGCCCCCGCAGTCAAAAAATAGGAAAGCCACCCGGTCGGATAGACGACCGCATGGCCAGCATGGAGTGGCAAGCGGCGCCGCACACAAGCCAGCACGCGATCCACCAAAGGATCCACGTCAAAAAGATGGCCCAGCCAGATCTATCTACGGGCCAAGAAAGCAAGCTCTAGTAAGCAACGCAACACAACAAATATCCGAACATCACGGCACACCCAAATACAGCGGTGCCGCACACCCCCTATGTTTCACCGATGAGGTGCTGGACCATGAATTTCTAGCGGGATTCAAGCCCGTAAACATAGAGGCGTATGACAGAACAACAGACCCTGGGGTCTGGATCGAGGATTATATCCTCCACATACACATGGCCAGAGGAGATGACCTCCACACCATAAAATACTTACCCCTCAAGCTTAAAGGGCCAGCCTAGCATTGGCTCAAAAGCCTTCCCGAAAACACCATTGGAAGTTGGGAAGAGCTTGAGGATGCTTTCCGGGCAAATTTTCAAGGGACCTATGTCCGCCCTCCGGATGCAGACGATCTCAGTCACATAACTCAATAGCTCGGAGAGTCAGCCCGGAAATTCTGGAACAGATTTCTTACTAAAAAGAATCAGATAGTTGACTGTCCGGACGCTGAAGCCCTAGCAGCTTTTAAGCATAACGTTCGAGACGAATGGCTTGCCAAACACCTCGGCCAAGAAAAGCCAAGAACAATAGCCGCATTAACAAGCCTCATGACCCGCTTTTCCGCAGGAGAGGACAACTGGTTGGCAAGATGTAGCACCAGCGACCCAAGTACATCCGAAGTTAGGGATGGAAACGGAAAACCCCAACGCATCAAGGACCAGCGCTGGAATAAGAGAAACAACCCAAAGAGCACGACGGTCAACGCCGGATTAAAAAGCTCACGGCAGAATCAGAGAAAGCCGCCCCTCAAGGATAACAGGGACGAGCTATCCAACTTAAACAAAATCTTGGACAAGATATGTCAAATACACAGTACTCCCGGGAAGCCTGTGAACCATACCCACAGAGATTGTTGGGTTTTCAAGCAATCCGGCAAACTCAATGCCAAACACAAGGGGCTCGACACACCAAGTGAGGACGATGACGAACCCCACAAGCAGAGCACCAGGAAACAAAAGGATTTCCCACAAGAAGTCAAAGGAGTAAACTTACTTCACATGACGAACAGAATGGCGCCAACAGAGATACGCGCCATACGGCCTATCCCAAAGGAGTCTCGCCAATGGTTGTTAAAACCGATCACCCTCGACCATCAGGATTACTCTAGAAGTATCCGGAACGCAGGTTGGACTGCCTTGGTATTAGACCCAATAATCGGCGGACTCCAGTTTACAAATGTCCTGATGGACGGCGGCAGTGGTCTAAACCTGTTATACCAGGACACAATCCGCAACATGGGGATAGACCCAACAAAAATTCGGCATAGCAAAACCTCCTTTCAAGGGGTAACGCCAGGCCCGGATGCCCGGTTCATGGGTTTTCTCCGGCTAGAAGTTATGTTTAGCTCCCCTGATAACTTCCATCATGAACAGCTAACTTTCCACATTGCCCCATTCTCAAGTAGCTATCAAGCACTGCTAGGACGTGAAGCTTTCGCCCGCTTTAACGCAATACCGCATTATGCATCTCTTACGCTTAAGATGCCTGGTCCACGAGGCATCATCTCATTAAAGGGAAAACATTGAGTGTTCCTCCCACGCGGAAAACAGTGCGGCTGCCTTGACAGCCCCACAATAAAGCGGCTTCACCAGCCAAAGCATCTAAACAGGTCGTCAAGACCACGGACACGGCTAGACGAGTCCGGCATAAACATACAATTGATAAAG
The DNA here is from genome assembly GCF_018294505.1 of Triticum aestivum. Classification (NCBI taxonomy): domain Eukaryota; kingdom Viridiplantae; phylum Streptophyta; class Magnoliopsida; order Poales; family Poaceae; genus Triticum; species Triticum aestivum. The sequence continues at coordinate 549,283,645 of NC_057803.1, read as the reverse complement.
GCTTAATAGCCGTATACCCCTGTACTAGGGGCTCCGCGCATATAAAACAAGAGACAATAAAGCTCAATTTTACCCATTTCGATTTATAATTTGTTTATTTAGTATAACTTATGTTCGGCACGATCTTTCTTTAACTAAGTTCCTCTCTTTTATAGATGAACACCGTGCTACGCCCGTCCAGGATACGGCACAACGGAGACATAGGCGCAGACGTGCAGCAGGGACCCGTTCCAATGATTCTTTTCAGATTAAGACCCTGTGTAAACCTTTCTTACTATCTCTTGTTGATACACATCCCCTGGTTTCTTGGTATAACCAAGGAGGAGGCTGGCGTTTTGGCATGTGGCCATGTCAGAGTTTTTGCGCGTACCTGGACACTAGGGGCTTATTACTAAGGGCGTTATCCCACCCGCCCTCACAAAGACCGAATACCTTAGGGAGTGTTTGGCGTCGCGAGTTTGGCCTTATATGCATCAGCTCCGAATCATGTCTTTGGTCAAATGTTGGGTTTGCCCGGCTCATCTATTTTGCTGCCTTACGTTCCGCTCTATCGGCTAAGGCGGCACCAGGAGAACTACTGTGATTGTGCCTCGGTTCCGCCAGGCGAGCACCTCAGTAGAGAAAGTCAAAAACTGACTGTCATGATATAGCGCGAGACTGGTCAATTACTCGATGACTTACCGGAATCTTTAGGATTCCTCCGCATTAACGAAGGGTCGCTTCTCGGCCAGGCACGTACGCGCCCCGAGTTCGAGCGAGCGCAGGCGCCACCAGAGGCTATATAAGTAGCCTCACTGTCAAACTCCTATGGCTAAGTGAAAGTGATAAGGCATCATAGTCTGATTGCCTAGTTCGTTGTGCTATCACCTCCTTTGTAGGACCAAGACGTTGGATCAAGTGTGAAAATGCGCCTTCTGCAAACGCCCCCACATTATGTGCGTGGGGGCTGAAGCCAACGACTGCCATCTTTCAGATTATATATACATATGTGTTAAACGGCTGCACAGGAGGTATTATAATACTTGCAGGCACAAGTATAAAAATCTTCTACAATTTATCAAAATATTGTTTTACAATAATATATTCTATTCGAATATAGTATCCTTCGAGCACTGCGTCTCTATTAAACGAGCGCCTTGCAGAACTTCCTGAAAATAGTGCTCGGCAGGTACTCGGCTTCCATCCGAGTCTGGGGATGCAATAGCGGTGGCCTCCATTTCCGCCCAGTATGTCTTGACACGGGCAAGAGCCATCCGCGCACCCTTTATGCACGTTGACCTCTTCATCGCATTGATATGCGGCACCGCACCAAGGAACTGCTGCACCAAGTTGAAATAACTTTTCGGCTCTGGCCTCTCTGGCCACAGATGACTCATGACATACTTCATGGCGAGTCCGGACAACCTATTTAGCTCGGCCCATTCGACCAAATGATCGGCTAATGACAGTGGACGCTCCGGATTGTGGAACTGCGACCAAAAGAGCTTTTCCACTTCGCGATCTTCTTGATCTCGGAAGTGTTCGGCCGCATCTGCGGCACTCGCTGCCAAATCCAGATAGGTGTCCGCCGTACTCCACATCCGGTCTAACGGAGCATGTTTTGGATCACAGAACTTCCTCCGCAGCATAAAGGGCTTTCCAGCCGCGATCTGTCCGGCCTGACGCAGCTCCTCCTTCATAGCTCTCATCGCAGAGCGAGCATCCTTGGCATCGGCAACGGCCTTCTCCAGGTACGTCTGTTCCGCCTGATCTTCTTTTTCAAGAAGCTTGCAACGGTCAGCAACGCTCTTCAGCTTCACAGCCATCTCGGCCATTTCCTTCTTGCTTCGGTAGTGAGCAGCCTGTTCGGCTTTCAGCTCTTCAATTGCCTTTCCGGCAGCCGCATCACTTTTCCTGACTTGCTCCTTGGCTCGGGCAAGTTCCGCCCAAAGATTCTCCATGGCAGCAGCACCATCTGCATCAAGTGCACACCTTGTAAGATACTGGCATAAAGCTCCTCTTACCAGGTGCCGCTGGAGTAATTACATACCTTGTGCCTCATCAAGCCGCTTGTTGAGAAGCGCGATGTCGGCACCTGCCACATCAAGTTGCCGCTTTAGCTCGGCAAATTCGTCAGTCCGGCTGGCCACCCGACACTTCGCCACCTACGTACGAAGGCGGCATATTAGACCTGGGATTATGATCCTCTGCACGCCGTCACTTTTGACAACGCACAGAGTCTCAGGGGCTACTATCTACACAGGGTGCATCTTATTTATGTGCAACTGTCCAAAAAGGGTACATTATTTCGCGTACCTCAAAACTTGTCAGTAAACTCTTGATGGCCTCGTGCAATCCGCTCTCCGCGGATGAAATCCTCTCAATCACCGTACCCATCAATGCACGATGCTCCTCTAAGATAGATGCTCGCCCTAGCAGATCCTTCAGCTCCTCCGAACGCGCACCAGACAGTGCCGGACTCGTCCAATGGCCCTTTTCGAAGGCCGGACACGGAGGGCTTTGGGGGGCCATATGACTACCTTTCGGCCCTGCCGGATTCAGAGAAACCCTCCGCGACGATACCTCAGAGTCGCCCGCCTCGCAAGGCGGTACGGCAGGGGGGAGGCGTTCCGCTCTCCATCATCTCCGGAAGAAGATCCCCTGAAGACGAGCTCTGTTGAGAAGGGCTAAGGTCCGAGCTACAAGGTAAATTTTCAATTACTTTTCTCAGATATAAAGCAAGGTTTTCTCTCATTTCCTAAAAATAAAACTCCTCTCTACTTATGGCTCGGTGGAGGGCTGATCCCCTTGGGGGCATAATTCGGCCAAAGTATCCCCCAGCACAGGACCCTCTGGCGAAGATTTCTTCCCCCGCTTTGAGGCCATGGTATCCGGGTCTTCAGAGGCAGTCCTCTTCTTCCCCTGAGGAGAGGAATTTTTGATTCCTCCCTTCCAAACAGCCTCCCTCGAGGAGGCCGTAGCTTCCTTGTCCCCCCCTCGCTTTCCTCCGAAGGCACAACCCCCAACATCCTGACTAGCATGGGACCCGACGTGGTCTCGGGGAGGGGGGCCAGACACCTGATTAGCTTTGCTTTCGCTATCCACTCCTGTTTAAAGGACAACTCTTTTAAGGGCAATTTTATGATAAATATGCGGATTGCGAGTCCGGGCACAGGGCTACTTACTTGAGTATCCGGGCGGTTGCAGCTCAGACCTACGCCCTCGCTCAAGTCCGGACACATTTCTTGTGATCTAAAGAACAATTCGTACATCTCCACGGGCGTCACGCCCATAAAATGTTGGAGAGCTCGTGGTCCCTCCAGATTGAACTCCCACAGGCGGAGGGGGCGACGTTTGCAGGGCAGAGCTTGGTGAATCAGCATAACCTATGTCACGACGACCAGACTGATATCTCTTTCTAGGAGATCTCGAATGCGGCCCTGCAACGAGGGCACATCCTTGGACGGCCCCCAGTCCAGTCCTTTATTAACCCATGACGCTAGATGTGGTGGGGGACCCGAGTGAAAGGCAGGTGGCGCCACCCACTTGGGGCCCCTGGGAGCGGTAATATAAAACCACTCTCGTTGCCATAAGCTGGACTCCTCTTGAAAAGAGCCCTCGGGCCATGGAGCACCAGCATTCTTGCTTATAAAAGCACCTCCGCACTCCGCGTGCCGTCCCTCGATCATCTTCGGCTCTACTTTGAAGGTCTTGAGCCATAGTTCGAAGTGAGGAGTAATACGGAGGAAGGCTTCACACACGACGATGAATGAGGAAATATGGAGGATGGACTCCGGAGCTAAGTCGTGAAATTCCAGCCCATAATAAAACATGAGCCCCCTCACGAAGGGATCCGTCGGGAAGCCTAGCCCCCGAAGGAAGTGAGACATGAACACCACACTCTGACCAGGCTTGGGAGTGGGAATGACCTGCCCTTGAGCAGGCAGCCTATGCCAAATTTCGCCGGTCAAGAACCTGGCCTCTCTCAACTTCAGCACGTCCTCCTCCGTGATGGAGGAGGGCATCCATCGGCCACGAAGGTCGGAACCGGACATTGCCGAAGGTCCGAAGCGCCGAAGGTCCGAAGCGCCTTGGGTGTTGGAACTCGAGGTGAAGGGCGAACTCGTTTGAGATTGAAAAAAAGGAGTAAGGCCTTGGTCTCTTTATAAGAGGTTGAATACCAAGGGCCCTCCCCGTGACCATTTGGGACTCGCCTTTGATCGAGAAAACATACCAATGGGTACGACTGGGTTACCCACGCCCGTATTGATGAGAATCCCGGAATAAGGGTACACGATCTCTACTTTGACAAGACGTGCCAAGGAAACCGCCTCGCTAAACACGCTGAGGTGGGACAGTAAAATGATTCGAATAAAGACTTGGTCGTGGTGTGATGTCACGCTACGGAATACGTCAGCAGATTAGATTTGTGTAAATATTATTCACTCTATGGAAATATGTGGAAACTTATTTTGCAGAGCCGGACACTACCTTTGTGTTCAAAATCTTCTATGAAGTACTTGGAGGAGGAACCCGCCTTGCAATGCCGAAGAGAATCGGCGCGCCGGACGCGTCGTCATTGAAGCCTGGTTCAGGGGCTACCGAGGGAGTCCTGGATTAGGGGGTGTCCGGATAGCCGGACTATACCTTCGGCCGGACTCCTGGACTATGAAGATACAAGATTGAGGACTTCGTCCCGTGTCCGGAAGGGACTTTCCTTGGCGTGGAAGGCAAGCTTGGCGATACGGATATGTTGATCTCCTACCATTGTAACCGACTCTGTGTAACCCTAGCCCTCTCCGGTGTCTATATAAACCGGAGGGTTTTAGTCCGTAGGACAAACAGACAATCATACCATAGGATAGCTTCTAGGGTTTAGCCTCCTTGATATCGTGGTAGATCTACTCTTGTACTACCCATATCATCAATATTAATCAAGCAGGACGTAGGGTTTTACCTCCATCGAGAGGGCCCGAACCTGGGTAAAAACATCGTGTCCCCGGTCTCCTGTTACCATCCGCCTAGACGCACAGTTCGAGACCCCCTACCCGAGATCCGCCGGTCTTGACACCGACAGTAACTATACCTGCTCCCTTATTGGAAAGTAGTTCATCACAGAAACCGGTTCTTGTGACCTCCACACCAATTAGTGAGGAAGCTAATGATGATGATCATGAAACTTCAGATCAAGTTACTACCAAACCTCGTAGGTCAACCAGAACAAGATCCGCACCGGAGTGGTACGGTAATCCAGTTCTGGAGGTCATGTTACTTGACCATGATGAACCTACGAACTATGAGGAAGCGATGATGAGCCCAAATTCCGCAAAATGACTTGAGGCCATGAAGTCTGAGATGGGATCCATGTATGAGAACAAAGTGTGGACTTTGGTTGACTTGCCCGATGATCGACAAGCCATCAAGAACAAATGGATCTTCAAGAAGAAGACAGACGCTGACAGTAATGTTATTGTCTACAAAGCTCGACTTGCTGCAAAAGGTTTTCGACAAGTTCAAGGAGTTGACTACGATGAGACCTTCTCACCCATAGCGATGCTTAAGTCCGTCTGAATCATGTTAGCAATTGCCGCATTTTATGATTATGAAATTTGGCAAATGGATGTAAAGACTGCATTCCTGAATGGATTTCTGGAAGAAGAGTTGTATATGATGCAACCTAAAGGTTTTATCGATCCAAAGGGAGCTAACAAAGTGTGCAAGCTCCAGTGATCCATTTATGGACTGGTGCAAGCCTCTCGGAGTTGGAATAAATGTTTTGGTAGTGTGATCAAAGCAAATGGTTTTATACAGACTTTTGGAGAAGCCTGTATTTACAAGAAAGTGAGTGGGAGTGATACGTCTCCAACGTATCTATAATTTTTGATTGCTCCATGCTATATTATCTACTGTTTTGGACTATATTGGGCTTTATTTTCCACTTTTATATTATTTTTGGGACTAACCTATTAACCGGAGGCCCAGCCCAGAATTGCTGTTTTTTGCCTATTTCAGTATTTTAGAGAAACAGAATATCAAACGGAGTCCAAACGAAATAAAACCTTCGGGAACGTGATTTTCTCACCGAACGTGATCCAGGAGACTTGGACCCTACTCCAAGGAGTCAAAGAGGCGGCCACGAGGGTTGGGGGCGCCCCCTGCCTCGTGGGCCCCTCGGTGCTCCACCGACGTACTCCTTCCTCCTATATATACCTACGTACCCCCAAACAATCAGAACAGGAGCCAAAAACCTAATTCCATCGCCGCAACTTTCTGTATCCACGAGATCCCATCTTGGGGCCTATTCCGGAGCTCCGCCGAAGAGGGCCGTCATCACGGAGGGCTTCTACATCATTATAGCCTCTCCGATGAAGTGTGAGTAGTTTACCTCAGACCTTCGGGTCCATAGTTAGTAGCTAGATGGCTTCTTCTCTCTTTTTGGATCTCAATACAAAGTTCTCCCCCTTCTTGTGGAGATCTATTCAATGTAATCTTCTTCTTTTTGCGGTGTGTTTGTTGAGACCGATGAATTGTGGGTTTATGATCAAGTCTATCTATGAATAATATTTGAATCTTCTCTAAATTCTTTTATGTATGATTGGTTATCTCTGCAAGTCTCTTCGAATTATCCGTTTCGTTTGGCCAACTAGATTGGTAGTTCTTGCCATGGTAGAAGTGCTTAGCTTTGGTTTCGATCTTGCGGTGTCCTTTCCCAGTGACAGAAGGGGCAGCAAGGCATGTATTGCATCGTTGCCATCGAGGATAACAAGATGGGGTTTATTTCATATTGCATGAATTTATCTCTCTACATCATGTCATCTTGCTTAAAGCGTTACTCTGTTTTTAACTTAATACTCTAGGTGCATGCTGGATAGCGGTCGATGAGTGGAGTAATAATAGTAGATGCAGAATCGTTTCGGTCGACTTGTCACGGACGTGATGCCTATATACATGATCATGCCTAGATATTCTCATAACTATGCTCAATTCTGTCAATTGCTCAACAGTAATTTGTTCACCCACCGTAGAATACTTATGCTCTTGAGAGAAGCCACTAGTGAAACCTACGGCCCCCGGGTCTATTCTCATCATATCAATCTCCATCACTTTAATCTTGCTTTGCTTTTTTATTTTGCCTTTTACTTTTCACTTTGCATATCTATACCAAAAATACCAAAAATATTATATCTACCAGATCTCACTCTCATAAGTGACCGTGAAGGGATTGACAACCCCTAATCGCGTTGGTTGCGAGTAGCTATCGTTTTGTGCAGGTACGAGGGACTTGAGCATGGCCTCCTACTGGATTGGTACCTTGGTTCTCAAAAACTGAGGGAAATACTTTCGCTACTCTGCTGCATCATCCTTTCCTCTTCGGGGAAATCCAACGCAAGCTCAAGAGGTAGCAAGAAGAATTTCTGGCGCCGTTGCCGGGGAGTCTACGCAAAAGTCAACATACTGAGTACCCTTCACAATCCCTATCTCTCGCATTACATTATTTGCCATTTGCCTCTCGTTTTCCTCTCCTCCACTTCACCTTTGCCGTTTTATTCGCTCTCTCTCTCTATCCTCCCTCTCTATTTGCCTCTTTTTGCCCGCTTGCCTTTTTTTTGCTCGTGTGTTGGATTGCTTGTTTGTGGCGATGGCTCAACCGAGATTTGGTGATCTTCACCTTAAAAGGTTAGAGGAGATCAAAAACAACGTTAGGAAGTTTATGGTTTTGCAATTTGAGCATAATAATTTCTTTAGAAACGAGCTTAAGGAACAAAAAAGTTTTATGAGTTATATGAATAAAGAGCCTGATGATATGTCTAAAGAATTTGATGGTATAAGATCCCAAATTGCTCGTCTAGAAAAGATGACTGCTGAAATTTCAGATATGCAAGCCACCTTAGTCAATAAGATGGCCGCTAAACCCAATTCCCATGAAAATCAAGATGAAGATCTAAAAGTTATTGATGTGTCTCCTATTAAATCTTTGTTTTGCAATATGAATCTTGATGAAACTGAATATGATCTTCCTTTACCTAGAAGGCGTTCTAAAAATTCGGAGTATTTAGATCTTTATGATGAAATTGATGAAAGTGGGATTGAAAGAAATAAAAATCTAGATTTTGTTAAACCCACTATATTGGATTTCAAGGAATTTAATTATGGAAGTTGTTCTTTAATTGATTGTATTTCCTTGTTGCAATCCGTGGTAAATTCTCCACATGCTTATAGTCAAAAGAAAGCCTTCATCGAACATATTGTTGATGCCTTGATGCAATCTTATGAAGAAAAACTTGAGTTGAAAGTTTCTATCCCTAGAAAACTCTATGATGAGTGGGAACAAACTATTAAAATTAAAATTAAAGATCATGTGTTTTATGCTTTGTGTGATTTGGGTGCTAGTGTCTCTACTATTCCCAAGACTTTGTTGATTTGCTAGATTTCCGTAATTTTGATGATTGCTCTCTAAACTTGCATCTTGCGGATTCTACTATTAAGAAACCTATGGGAAGGATTAATGATGTTCTTATTTTTGCAAATAGGAATTATGTGCTCGTAGATTTCATTGTTCTTGATATAGATTGCAATCCTTCTTGCCCTATTATTCTTGGTAGACCTTTCCTTAGAACGGTTGGTGCGATTATTGATATGAAGGAAGGGAATATTAGATTTCAATTTCCACTAAAAAAGGGCATGGAACACTTTCCAAGAAAGAAAATAAAATTGCCATATGAAACCATCATGAGAGCCACTAATGGATTGCCTACCAAAGATGGCAATACCTAGATCTATCCTCGCTTTTATGCCTAGCTAGGGGCGTTAAACGATAGCGCTTGTTGGGAGGCAACCCAATTTTATTTTTATTCCTTGATTTTTGCTCCTGTTTAGTAATAAATAATTTATTTAGCCTCTGTTTTGGTTGTGTTTTTTTGTGTTTAATTAGTGTTTGTGCCAAGTAGAACCGTTGGGAAGACTTGGGGAAAGTCTTGTTGAACTTGCTGTAAAAAACAGAAACTTTAGCGCTCACGAGAACTGCTGTAATTTTATTTGAAGAGTGCTATTTAGTTAATTATTTTCTCAGATGATTAATAGATAAATTCCTCACGTCCATCAATTTATTTTAGAATTTTTGGGGTTCCAGAAGTTTGCGTTAGTTACAGATTACTACAAACTATTCTGTTTTTGACAGATTCTGTTTTTCGTGTGTTGTTTGCTTATTTTGACGAATCTATGGCTAGTAAAATAGTTTATAATCCATAGAGAAGTTGGAACACAGTAGGTTTAACACCAATATAAATAAAGAATGAGTTCATTAGAGTACCTTGAAGTGGTCTTTTGTTTTCTTTCTCTAACGGAGCTCACGAGATTTCTATTGAGTTTTGTGTTGTGAAGTTTTCAAGTTTTGGGTGAATTCTTTTGACTGATTATGGAACAAGGAGTGGCAAGAGTCTAAGCTTGGGGATGCCCATGGAACCCTCAAGATAATCCATGGACACCAAAAAGTCAAAGCTTGGGGATGCCCCGGAAGGCATCCCCTATTTCGCCCACTTCCATCGGTAATTTACTTGGAGCTATATTTTTTATTCACCAACATGATATCTGTTTTGCTTGGAGCGTCTTGTATTATTTTTGTCTTTGTGTTTTAGTATTCCACAATCATCCTTTCTGTACACACCTTTTGAGAGAGCCATACATGAATTAAAATTTGATAGAATACTCTATGTGCTTCACTTATATCTTTTTGAGCTAAGTAGTTTTGCTCTATGTGCTTCACTTATATCTTTTGAGCGTTATAATTTTTCTCTATGTGCTTCACTTAGATCTTTTAGAGCACGGTGGTGGATTTGTTTTAAAGAAACTATTGATCTCTCATGCTTCACTTAAATTATTTTGAGAGTCTCTTACTAGCATGGTAATTTTCTTAATAATAATATGCTTGGTATTCAAGATTTGTGAAACTTTCTTTTGAGTGTGTTGAATACTAAGAAAAGATTGAAGCATGATAATTGTGTTGAGATATGGAGGTGATAATATTAGAGTCATTCTAGTTGAGTAGTTGTGAATTTAAAGAATACTTGTGTTAAAGTTTGTGATTCCCGTAGCATGCACGTATGGTGAACCGTTATGAGATGAAGTCGGAGCATGATTTATTTATTGATTGTCTTCCTTATGAGTGACGGTCTGGGACAATGATCTCCATATACTAGTGGGATAAATAAATCAATAAGGAAGACAATAAAGTAGCACCATGATCTTCATAATAGAGAGTCTCTCATGTTATCACTTTCATATACTAGTGGGAATCTTTCATTATAGAACTTGGCTTGTATATTCCAATGATGGGCTTCCTCAAATTGCCCTAGGTCTTCATGAGCAATCAAGTTGGATGCACACCCACTTAGTTTCTTTTTGAGCTTTCATATACTTATAGCTCTAGTGCATCCGTTGCATGGCAATCCCTACTCACTCACATTGATATCTATTGATGGGCATCTCCATAGCCCATTGATACGCCTAGTTGATGTGAGACTATCTTCTCCTTTTTGTCTTCTCCACAACCACCATTCTATTCCACCTATAGTGCTATATCCATGGCTCACGCTCATGTATTGCGTGAAGATTGAAAAAGTTTGAAAAAGTTAGAGTATGAAACAATTGCTTGGCTTGTCATGGGGGTTGTGCATGATTTAAATACTTTGTGTGGTGAAGATAGAGCATAGCCAGACTATGTGATTTTGTAGGGATAACTTTCTTTGGCAATGATATTTTGAGAAGACATAATTGCTTTGTTAGTATGCTTGAAGTATTATTATTTTTATGTCAATATAAACTTTTGTCTTGAATCTTTCGAATATGAATATTCGTATCACAATTAAGAAGATTTGCATTGAAATTATGCAAAGTAGCACTCCACATCAAAAATTCTCTTTTTATCATTTACCTACTCGAGGACGAGCAGGAATTAAGCCTGGGGATGCCTGATACGTCTCCAACATATCTATAATTTTTGATTGCTCCATGCTACATTATCTACTGTTTTGGACTATATTGGGCTTTATTTTCCAATTTTATATTATTTTTGGGACTAACCTATTAACCGGAGGCCCAGCCCAGAATTGTTGTTTTTTGCCTATTTCAGTAATTTGGAGAAACAAAATATCAAACGGAGTCCAAACGGAATAAAACCTTCGGGAACATGATTTTCTCACCGAACATGATCCAGGAGACTTGGACCCTACTCCAAGGAGTCAAAGAGGCGGTCATGAGGGTGGGGGCGCGCCCACCCCCCTAGGGCGCGCCCCTACCTCGTGGGCCCCTCGGTGCTCCACCGACGTACTCCTTCCTCCTATATATACCTACGTACCCCCAAACGATCAGAACAGGAGCCAAAAACGTAATTCCACCACCGCAACTTTCTGTATCCACGAGATCCCATCTTGGGGCCTATTCCGGAGCTCCGCCGTAGAGGGCCGTCATCACGGAGGGCTTCTCCATCATCATAGCCTCTCCGATGAAGTGTGAGTAGTTTACCTTAGACCTTCGGGTCCATAGTTAGTAGCTAGATGGCTTCTTCTCTCTTTTTGGATCTCAATACAAAGTTCTCCCCCTCTCTTGTGGAGATCTATTCGATGTAATCTTCTTATTTTTGCGGTCTGTTTGTTGAGACCGATGAATTGTGGGTTTATGATCAAGTCTATCTATGAATAATATTTGAATCTTCTCTGAATTCTTTTATGTATGATTGATTATCTTTGCAAGTCTCTTTGAATTATCCGTTTGGTTTGGCTAACTAGATTGGTGGTTCTTGCCATGGGAGAAGTGCTTAGCTTTGGGTTCGATCTTGCGGTGTCCTTTCCCAGTGACAGAAGGGGCAGCAAGGCACGTATTGCATCATTGCCATCGAGGATAACAAGATGGGGTTTATTTCATATTGCATGAATTTATCTCTCTACATCATGTCATCTTTCTTAAAGCGTTACTCTATTTTTAACTTAATACTCTAGATGCATGCTGGATAGCGGTCGATGAGTGGAGTAATAGTAGTAGATGCAGAATCGTTTCGGTCTACTTGTCACGGACGTGATGCCTATATACATGATCATGCCTAGATATTCTCATAACTATGCTCAATTCTGTCAATTGCTCAACAGTAATTTGTTCACCCACCATAGAATACTTATGGTCTTGAGAGAAGCCACTAGTGAAACCTATGGCCCCCGGGTCTATTCTCATCATATCAATCTCATCACTTTAATCTTGCTTTGCTTTTTTACTTTACCTTTTACTTTTCACTTTGCATCTCTATACCAAAAATATTATATCTATCAGATCTCACTCTCGTCAGTGACCGTGAAGGGATTGACAACCCCTAATCGCGTTGGTTGCGAGTAGCTATCGTTTTGTGCAGGTACGAGGGACTTGAGCATGGCCTCCTACTGGATTGATACCTTGGTTCTCAAAAACTGAGGGAAATACTTACGCTACTCTGTTGCATCATCCTTTCCTCTTCGGGGAAATCCAACGCAAGATCAAGAGGTAGCAAGGAGCTCTGTAGCATTTCTAATATTATATGTGGATTGGAAATGATATAGAATTTCTGAACATCATAAAAGATACTTAAATAAAAGTTTTTCAATGAAAGACCTCGGTGAAGCTTCTTATATATTGGGCATCAAGATCTATAGAGATAGATCAAGACGCTTAATTGGACTTTCACAAAGCACATACCAAAGCACATACCTTGATAAAGTTTTGAAGAAGTTCAAAATGGATCAAGCTAAGAAAGGGTTTTTGCCTGTGTTACAAGGTGTGAAATTGAGTAAGACTAAATGCCCGACCACTGCAGAAGATAGAGAGAAAATGAAAAGTGTTCCCTATGCTTCAGCCATAGGCTCTATCATGTATGCAATGTTGTGTACGAGACCTGATGTGTGCCTTGCTATTAGCCTAGCAGGGAGGTACCAAAGTAATCCAGGAGTGGATCACTAGACAGCGGTCGGGAACATCCTGAAGTACCTGAAAAGGACCAAGGATATGTTTCTCATTTATGGAGGTGACAAAGAGCTCATCGTAAATGGTTACATTGATGCAAGCTTTGACACTGATCCGGACGATTCTAAGTCGCAAACCGGATACGTGGTTATATTAAACGGTGGAGCTGTCAGTTGGAGCAGTTCTAAACAAAGCTTCATGGTGGGATCTACATGTGAAGCGGAGTACATTGCTGCTTCGGAAGCAACGAATGAAGGAGTCTGGATAAAGGAGTTCATATCCGATCTAGGTGTCATACCTAGTGCATCGGGTCCAATGAAAATCTTTTGTGACAATACTAGTGCAATTGCCTTGGCAAAAGAATCCGCATTTCACAAAAGAACCAAGCACATCAAGAGATGCTTCAACTCCATCCGGGATCAAGTCCAGGTGGGAGACATAGAGATTTGCAAGATACATACGGATCTAATTGTTGCAGATCCGTTGACTAAGCCTCTTCCACGAGCAAAACATGATCAGCACCAAGGCTCCATGGGTGTAATCTAGATTATTGAGTCTAGTGCAAGTGGGAGACTGAAGGAAATATGCCCTAGAGGCAATAATAAAGTTATTATTTATTTCCTTATTTCATGATAAATGTTTATTATTCATGCTAGAATTGTATTAACCGGAAAGATAATACATGTGTGAATACATAGACAAACATAGTGTCACTAGTATGCCTCTACATGACTAGCTCATTTATCAAAGATGGTTAAGTTTCCTAACCATAGACATGAGTTGTTATTTGATCAATGGGATCACATCATTAGGAGAATGATGTGATTGACTTGAACCATTCTGTTAGCTTAGCAATTGATCATTTGTTTAATGCTATTGCTTTCTTCATGACTTATACATGTTCTTATGACTATGAGATTATGCAACTCCCGAATACCGAAGGAACACTTTGTGTGCTACCAAACATCACAATGTAACTAGGTGATTATAAAGGTGCTCTACAGGTGTCTCCGATGGTACTTGTTGAGTTGGCATAGATCAAGATTAGGATTTGTCACTCCGATTGTCGGAGAGGTATCTCTGGGCCCTCTAGGTAATGCACATCACTATAAGCCTTGCAAGCATGATAACTAATGAGTTAGTTACGGGATGATGTATTATGGAACAAGTAAAGAGACTTGCCGGTAACGAGATTGAACTAGGTATTGGATACCGACGATCGAATCTCTGGCAAGTAACACACCGATAAATATAAAGATCTTCATAGAATATGTAGGAACCAATATGAGCATCCAGGTTCCGCTATTGGTTATTGACCGGAGACGTGTCTTGGTCATGTCTACATAGTTCTCGAACCCGTACGGTTCGCACGCTTAAATTTCTGTGACGATCGGTTTTATGAGTTTATATGTTTTGATGTGCCGAAGGTAGGTCGGAGTCCCGGATGTGATCACGGACATGACGAGGAGTCTCGAAATGGTCGAGACATAAAGATTGATATATTGGAAGCCTACATTTGGACATCTAAATAGTTCCGGGTGAAATCGGGATTTTACCGGAGTACCAGAGGGGTTACCGGAACCTCCCGGGGGCTAATGGGCCTTGTTGGGCCATAAGGGAAAGAGAGAGGGGTCGGCCTAGGGCAGGCAGCGCGCCCCCTTCCCCTGTCCGAATTGGACTAGGAGAAGGGGGGGCGGCGCCCCCCTTTCCTTCTCTTTCTCTCCCTGCCTTTCCCCCTCCTAGTAGGATTAGGAAAGGGAGGAATCCTACTCCTACTAGGAGGAGGATTCCTCCTCCTAGGCGCGCCAACTAGGGTCAGCCGGCCTCCCCCTTGCTCCTTTATATACAGGGGCAGGGGGCACCTCTAGACACACAAGTTGATCACAAAGATCTCTCCCAGCCGTGTGCGGTGCCCCCCTCCACCATAATCCACCTCGGTCATACTATAGCGGTGTTTAGGCGAAGCCCTGCTGCGGTAGCTTCATCAACATCATCACCACGCCGTCGTGCTGACGAAACTCTTCCCCAAGCTCTACTGGATCATGAGTTTGCGGGACGTCACCGAGCTGAACGTGTGCTGAATGTGGAGGTGTCTTACGTTCGGTACTGAGGATCGGTCGATCATGAAGACGTATGACTACATCAACCGCGTTGTCATAACGCTTCCGCTTAATGGTCTACGAGGGTACGTGGATGACACTCTCCCCTCTCGTTGCTATGCATCACCATGATCCTGCATGTGCGTAGGAAATTTTGTGAAATTACTACGTTCCCCAACAACGTGGGAGGGGGAGAGGAGCAGCCATGAGGCGCCCCAAGTAGGAGGAATCCTACTTGGGGTCCTCCCCCAATTCGGCCACCCCCTTTTCCTTATTTCCAGAGAGAAAGAGGGAAGGGGGAATGGAGGAAGGAAAGGGGGGGCGAACCCCCTTTGCTCCTTATCCAATTCGGCCACATGCCTAAGGGGGGCACCACCCCTTGTGGGCTGGTGTGCTCCCATCCTATGGCCCATATGGCCCATATCTTCCCCCAGGGTTCCGATAACCCCCCGGTACTCCGATAAATACCCGATACTACCCGGAGCACTTCCGGTGTCCGAATACTATCACCCTATATATCAATCTTTACCTCTCAACCATTTTGAGACTCCTCGTCATGTCCGTGATCTCATCCGGGAATCCAAACAACATCCGGTCACCAAATCACACAACTCATATAATAATAAATCATCATCCCACATTAAGCCTGCGGACCCTACGGGTTTGAGAACTATGTAGACATGACCGAGACACCTCTCCGGTTAATAACCAATATAGGAACCTGGGTGCTCATATTAGTTCCTACATATTCTGTGAAGATCTTTATCGGTCGAACCGTTATGACAACATACATTATTCCCTTTGTCATCGGTATGTTACTTGCCTAAGATTCGATCGTCGGTATCTTCATACCCAGTTCAATCTCATTACCGTCAAGTCTCTTTACTCGTTTAGTAATGCATCATCCCGGAACTAACTCATTAGTCACTTTGCTTGCAAGGCTTCTCATGATGTGTATTACCGAGAGGGCCTAGAGATACCTCTCTGATACTGGGAGTGACATATCCTAATCTCGATCTATGCCAACCCAACAAACACCTTCGGAGATACCTGTAGAGCATCTTTATAATCACCCAGTTACATTGTGAAGTTTGATAGCAAACAAGGTATTCCTCTGGTATCCGGGAGTTGCATAATCTCATAGTCGAAGGATTATGTTTTTGACATGAAGAAAGCAATAACAATAAAACTGAATGATCAAAATGCTAAGCTAACGGATGGGTCATGTCCGCCACATCATTCTCCTAATGATGTGATCCCGTTATCAAATGACAACTCATGTCCATGGTTAGGAAACTTTAACCATCTTTGATCAACGAGCTAGTCAAGTAGCGGCTCACTAGGGACTCGGTGTTTTGTCTATGTATTCACACATGTATTAATGTTTCCAGTCAATACAATTCTAGCATGAATAATAAACATATATCATGAATAAGGAAATATAAAATAACAACTTTATTATTACCTCTAAGGCATATTTCCTTCAAAAGCCTACATCCTGCTTGATTGCTATTGATTGCGGTGGTATCGATTACAAGGGGGCTATTTCGCTAGCTCTATCTCGAGAGCTATCAAAACATCTGCCTCGAGACCTATCAAAACATCTGTCTCGAGACCTGTCTATCTAAAAGACCAATCATTTTGATGACCTAGGGACTCGCTTTATATAATAGCTGAGTCCATGGGGTTACAGGAGATTTCGGGTTATGCCCGCAGTCAGAGTCCTACTCTAAGTCCTCTAAATCCTCTGTGTCTTCCAAGTCGGGGGTCTCCATCTTGTATTTGGACTCCTTGGTGGAATTTTTCTAAGTCCAGGTCCTGTAGCAGGCCCGATCAAGATTGTAGCCGGCTCATGGATGTAGCCGGGTCATGATTGTAGCCGACCCATAGTTGTTGGCAGATCAAGATTGTGACCGGGTCAACTTCACTCTAGAACTGACTTAACCTCAGAGCCGGGTCTGGCCGCGGGTAACTCCCTCGATAGTCATGGATGGCACCAATGACATTAGATCATACTGAGGCAATCTGCAAGTCTAGATCGATGTCGGTGGTGAAGAGGGCCGCTTGTTGCACCTCATTCAGCAGTATCCATTTTAACAGCACTAGCACACCATCGACAGTCGGCCTCACAGAAGCCAACCGACCTGTTCCCTTTAAGTCATTGGGTGAGTAACTAACCAAGATGATAGGATAGCGAGGTTGTATCCTTGGTGCGAGATAAGAACAAGTAGGCCCCAAGACATAGTAGTTTTGTTTTGTGTGGGCCCTAGACATGTTAACAAGCTCTCTTTGCCAGTTCTTCTCTCACATGCATGAATTTTCATAAATTACTCATGCAAGTCTCTTCTTCTTAATCAATATATGAGGCAAATTTTTTCTCCATTTAAAAAATTGCAAGACCACGAAAGTCTCCGCATAGGATTAGTTGTGGCCCTGATGTGGGCTACCAGTTACTGAAAAAGGCTCCACACCCCTTCTCTGGACTATTCCAAAGCACATAAAATATATCAGAGACATTTAAAAATATATTCCATATATTATGAATACAAATACAAATCCAAATACAATAGTGGTTTAATTCAAAGCCCAAAGTAATTCTTAAAAATGTTCATTATTTCTAGTTTCGATCAAAACCCTTGCCAAAAATATCAAACATCAATTAAGAGCATTTTGCTTTCATTTAATGCAATTTTAGGGTTTTTTCCCTTTATTTAATTTTTGAGGCTTCAAATTTCCTCAATTCAAATTTCTTGGATTTAAATATGATGCATGATTCTCTCTAATATAATTATTACAAGCAAATATTCTAGGGTCGTGACAACACCCCGCTTTATATATAAAGCAACCACAACAGAAGCACAACAACCAATCGTAGAATGGAGGTCCAAGGAAATGAAGAAAAGAAAATAAAAAGGTACGACACAAGCTGGGGGGAACAGCTCAACAAGCCCACAAAGGTAAAGTGCATAATACAACCTCAAGGGGGATAAATGATCATGAGAAGTCTAGCCGCCATGTCCTTATGCTTCCTCTTTAATCTGTCAATGGGCACCTTGTCCCGCCGCTTGGAGAGGGGCTTCCAAAGCTGCAAGAATCCACAAAGTTTGTAAATCGAGTCTGCGGCCCTGGAAGGAAATATAAGTTATATTAGAGCTTATTCTGATCACACCAAAGAGTCCAAGCCAAGGTACAAAAATTGATCCACATGAATCTGCGAACCTCGCCAGTGTAATTATCATCAACTGGTGCCATTTCGGGAAGGAGGTTGGATACCAATCATTGCTCCAGACTTCCCGAAAGCAGCTCCTCATGAACTGGGCGGACACGCAATAAAAAGAATGTGTTTCAGGTCTTCTGCCACTCCACAAAGCGGGCGTTTTCCATCGCCAGTCCCGTTTCATTTTTGCACTTGGTCTCCTGAAGGCAACCGACCCCTAATGAGTTGCCACAGGAAGACCTTTATCTTTGGTGGTAGCTTAGCTTTCCATAAGGCTTTCAATTCCTCCTGACCCTCTCCAGTCGCAAGTCTATCATAGAGTGATTTGGTTGAAAACAGCCTGGAGGGGTCCAACTTCCATGATGTCTCATCTGGAGCTGTCGAGAGGGTAACGCTAGCCACCAAGGAGGACAACGCAAGCCACTCCGCAGCCTCGAGTGGGCCAAGGGACCTACGGAAAGTGAGGTTTCGTCCTTGATCCTCCACGGCCATCACCACCCAGATCGCTGGGTGCTCAGAGATGGCAAATAATAAAGGGGACTGCACCCTGAGGGGGTCATACTCGGACCAACAATCCAACCAAAATAAAGTTTCCGTACCTCTATTGACCGCGACAACCGCCCCCATGCGGAAGATCGGTTTGAGAGATTGGACTGTATGCCAGAACTGGGAGGCTCTGGCGGTGAAGCAGCATGACAAGGATTGGCGCCTCAAGTATTTAGCTCATATCCAGTCAAGCCAGAGGCCGCCGTCCCCTCAAACGATTAGCCAAATCCATTTGGTCATTAGGCATAGATTTTTTTGGGCAATTAGGCATAGATTCATAGGTATGGTGGAAGTGATGCCCAGACCCCGGATACATATGGTAAGCTACCAATTTAGGGTGTTGGTCCACCTAAGTAATAATAAGTATACCCCGGACGGGTCTTGCACAGTTTGTGGTCTAGCAGAAGATGCTAATCATGTGTTTTTTAGATGCCACTTAGCCAAGTTCGCGTGGAGTGGGGTTAGGGATGCATTCCACACGGATTGGAACCCTACATCGGGAGCTGAGTTGCTCACTTTTCTCAAAACACAAAATGGGTTCAGCGCTGGAATAGCTTGGCGATGCGTAGGGGCGTTATTGTGGGCTCTTTGGACGACTCGTAACAAAATTACGATTGAAAAGAAATCCCCTAACCATCCCGCTGATGTGATCTTCAAATGCCACCTATTCTTACAGATGTGGATACCGCTGGGGAAGGAGCGCGATGCTGAGCGCATGATGAAGGCCATGACGTGTATCAAAATGACCCAAACAATGGCAAGACAAGAACCGACGCACGAATGAGATGCTTTGGGAAGGATTTTTGTTTGGCGAAGCCTTGTGTGGCTGCTAAGTACCATGGATGTAATATTTAAGCCTGCGTGCTTCTAAACCTTGTGTGTGTGTTGGTGGTCGTGCGGAACTGCTTATTGTCTTTTCATTTTCTTAGAACCTTGTATGACTACTGCCAAGTGGCTTTATTAATTTAAACCCGGACGTTTCTAGTGTCTTCGTTCCAAAAAAGTATACGCCGGATATGTCTATGATACGAATCAAAGAAAATGTTGCATTCTCATCAGGCATCGTGTCCCGAATCTTGAAGCCTGCTCCACCATCAATAACCTTGACACAACATTCCTCAAAAAGGGACTTGATACAACAAGTGCCACCACGTGCAGCCGCGCATTTCTCAAGATAGGGTGGGATGTTTCCAGAGAAGAGGAGAGGTGGAGAAAGCCAAAGCAGTTAGGCGTGCACAAATATGAGGCAATCTTGGTGATCTTTTCCCATGTGGAGTGAACTTTGCTTAGATAACCACCCTGGCACCTGCAATGAATTATTTGCATCGTCTGGTCCCCGTCCTTTGCCTCATCACAGCTGAGAACCAAAAACTTCTACAACCATCAATTGTTCAGACCAAAAGTATATAAGATCTATCATCATATTGTTCTACAATCATCATAGATAGTTAGCATTTTAGGGTAGAATTAGTATCCGAAGTGTTTTACAAACTACAGGAGAAACAAATAAATTGTAACAAGAGCTTTAAGCCTCTTTTGATTCAAAAGATTCAAAAAACGCAGGAAAGGAAAGAAAAAAAACAAGCAGCATAAATTGGATTGGAATGCATGTGTAAAACAAAGGATGGAAAAACATAGGAATTTTATACAGGAATACTCCACATGGAAAGGTATAATTAGCATGTTATTATGCCACTAAGTATCTCAAACTCATTCTTCGTGCGTAGGACATTAAAAGAGGTCCAAGTGAATTGTAAAAAATTCCTGCATTTTCTCTCTGAAACTGAAACCAAAGAAAAATCTCCTCTATTTTTCATGTGTTTGCTCCACTATTTTTTGAACTGAAGGAGGCCTAAATATATGAAAAATTTACGGCCATAATAAACTACAAAGAAATAATTAGTAAAAGCTCACAAAGGTTGTACTCCCAAGCACGAGATACTACATCAAATTAGATATGCTCGTATGGAAATAACAAAGGTCATTCCTGGGGCGAACAAAGTAATTTGTAGGGTTGCACGTGTCATATTACTAGTTATGTATAAGCACTGTAATTTAACACCTCAGTTTGTTCCCAACATATGTATAAGCACTGTAGTTTAACACCTCAGTTTGTTCCCAACATATTTATTTCCCCGTTAAACGGTTCAAGTATCAACTAACTTCGATGCAGTCTAGTCACCCCCTATTTCTTTTCATCACCTCCAAACTCTGTAGAATTCCCATTCCAGAAGACATTTCTATTATCAGATGGATCTTGTTCTTCACTGCTTAGAGTGTGAATGTTGCCACCGAACTGTCGGGGCCGCCTTCTCAAGGTATTTCTAGAGCTATGAGTAGCTGTTTATTGACTTCCATCACTACGAAGAGGTTGGTCCTTCCAGAGAAGTAATCATAATTTCACTAGTCAGAAGTGGTTTTTTTTTCAAAAATACTACTCTGCAATCATGATCAATCCAAATAACAGACCAACAAGGAAATATCAGCAGAAGAATCTAGATAAGAAAACATATTGTACTGCTACGAGCCTTCATTTCCCAGTCGATCAGCATTTGATGGGGTGGGATTTCCTCTCAAGTAGGACAATGGATTCACGTATGATAACGCTGCCCCCAGAAAACCCCAACCACCCGACCTGTCTATATCCCCAGTGCAATCCAGATCACTGGATGACAATGACGATTGGTGCCTTGCCACTTTAACAGATTGATGATTCAGAACAACAACAAGGGCCTGGCAGGTTTCAAGACCCAGCTCATACAATAGGGCAAGGTATTTTTGGTTTAATAGATCTGAAAATAAAATCAAAGGAAAATAGATCACAAAGGCAAATAATATGAGAAAGAGACCGGTGGTCGTAGGTTTCACTAGTGGCTTCTCTCGAAAAAAAATAGCAAACGGCGGGTAAACAAATTACTGTTGGGCAATTGATAGAACTTCAAATACTCATGACGATATACAGGCAATGATCATTATATAGGCATCACGTCCAAGATTAGTAGACCGACTCCTGCCTGCATCTAGTACTATAACTCCACACATCGACCGCTATCTAGCATGCATCTAGTGTATTAAGTTCATGGAGAAACGGGGTAATGCAATAAGAACAATGACATGATGTGGACAAGATCTATTTATGTAGAAATAGACCCCATGGTTTTATCCTTAGTAGCAACGATACATACGTGTCGGTCCCCTTCTGTCACTAAGATCAAACACCGTAAGATCGAACCCACTACAAAGCACCTCTTCCCATTGCAAGATAAATAGATCAAGTTGGCCTCCGGATCATGACTCGCCACTAGGCTGACTTGAAGGCTATGGATCATCTTGTGCTGGTGCATCCTCCTCCTCTCTACCCAGTGGTTGGAAGTCAATTGTTGCCCAATCGATTCCAGTTAAAGCTTGGAACACAGCTTCATCGCTTATAAGGTTGGAGGGGTCAACATCAGGGGTGTAGGTGTGCTTACGGATTGGCGGAATAAGATCTTCTACATCATGTGTTGGCGCAGGAAGTCTTTTATGATCAGAATCATAAACCGGCTGATAATGAGAGAGATCTGTTTCTTCAGCCAATTTGCTCGCTATGGGGCGCATTTCCTTTGTTAGCCTTCGAAGATCATCATTGTTAAACTCTGAACCGTCCTCCTTTATGTCAGGATAGCTGTTGCCTATATCCGATGAGTCAAGGTCTGGTATCCATGCCTTAGCCCGGATTAGCGCAGTCAGTGCACCTGACCCTGCAACTGATCTTTTTAACTCGTCCAACCGAGCAGGCAGCATTGACAGCTTCTCAAGGGTTTCCTTTATCGAAGTTGGAGGCGGTTTATTATGAGCAGCAATGCAAATGGCCTGTTGGGCTCCAAAATATAACTGCTCTATAAGAGTATAGGCAGCCTTCAGCTTCATCCGCATGTCAGAGCCCAGATGGGTAATATGAGTTCATGTGTCATTGCGAGCATTAGTAAACCGGTTATTGATGAGATAATGTATGTTGGAAACTTCAAATGAGGATACTTACTAAACACAGCAGCGATCATGGCATTTATTTATTGCTTTAAACCGGTCAGTTCTTCGACCACCGGTTTAAGGGCTGCTTCTGCGTTTTTCGCTCTCATTTGCAATGCGGTCTTCTCTATGCCCCAATCCGCCTGTTCCTTCTTAAAAGTTTCCTTCAGCTTCTCCATAGCTACTAAGGCACTGATCAGTTCCTCTTTGGCTTTCGAGGTTTCTCCTTGCTGGGATTTGATATTTTCTTGAAGATCAGTGGTTTGGGCTTCCTTTTTGCTCAGCTCGGCCTATAAAAGAAAGATATATTATGAGGTGGCAGTGAATATTTAAAGTACCAAGCACATAACAAGTTATACACTTGGCACTTGGGGGCTAATGCCTATTTGCTTGATTATCAGAAATTTTTTACAAGTCCCAAGCGCAATACAAGTATTATTCTTGGCACTTGGGGGCTAAAGTAAATTTTCTCAAAGTAACATTGGTCAAAGTCCTGGTTCAACTTGGAAAGATAAACGGGCCCTTGGGGACTACACAGGCGAAACTTACACGATTACAATGTTAAAGTACCGGTTCATCTTAAAAGGATCAACCGGCCCTTGGAGGATAAGCATGTAGAGTTGAGATATTGCAAAGTCCCAGTTTAGATTGATATCATAAATCGTCCCTTGGGGGCTACTGGAGTTGGTACTTGAAATTGGACATAAGAGAGAAACATTTATGTAGTTACCTCATATCGCTCCTTCATCAGATTCACTAAACCGGCTTTGTAGTCGTGGCTTGTGTACAAACGGTTAAAAAACCAGAATGAAGTTCTTGGGCGTTGAGGTGGGCATAGCTTGACAAGTCTGCGTTCCATTTGCCTTTGCTCATAGCAGAAAGCTCTTCCTTGGCACTATGTTTTGATAGAGCAACAGGATTGCCCGGAGTGTTGTGGCCAAAACCGGTAATAGTAATGTCATCTTCCTTGTCATCAGTAGCATGCACTGGAGTTGACAATTTATCAGTAGCTTTTGCCGGACTTGACGGTTTATCATTAGCGCGGACCGGGCTTGTCGGTTTATCAGCATGGACTGTCGCATCAACTTCTACTTGTTCAATAAAGTCATGATCTTGAGGGGGCGGAACATCAAGCATGGCATCAGCATTTGTTCCTTCTGGTTTAGGAGTTCTCTCCGATTCAATAACCACATGGTCCTCAGACGGTTTATTTACCCCGAGCTTTCTTGCTAAGTCTGGCCTTGGCTCTGAAAGGGAAAAATATAAAGGTTAGTATAAAACGCGAGTATAAAGCGTCAAAAGATTAAGTTTAAAGTTTTTACCCAGGAACAGTCTTAAGAGGAGGGAGTTGTGTGGCCGTTGAATCGCCAGATGATGAATGAGGCGTTCCCTAATAATTTGAATCGGACGGATTAAGAGGTTGTCAAAAATAACCTGCCTTGGGATAAGAAGGATCGGAAGTGGGTGAGACCTCAGATTGACGTTTCTGAACCGGAGTGTTTGGTAAACCGGCTGAAGTGACTACTTGGTCGCTGTACCAGGTTGTGCAGCGAGCTTCGTGTTGCTACTTCTTCAAAAGAAAGTGTGGGTCCAAGTGAGCTAGGGGGTGAGAAAATCTTACTTTCCGGATTGCTTGACGGATTTCGTGTGTTAGCAGAGGGTATGAACCGGAGGAAAGGATAATTACCTTTGCATCATCGGCTTGGCTGCCTTCAGCGTCATCCTGATAATAATCATTGTCAATGAGGTGCATGAAAAACGAACCAAGAGATTCAAGTTCTACCTCTATGTTCGGATTATCCGGGTCATCATCAACATTCGGTTTAAAGGGTTCAGCGCTTTTCTTCTTGGCGAGTCTTTTAGTAACCTTGGTCTTGGGGCGAGGTGTTTTGGTCGGTTTATCTTGAGGTTTCTTCTTCCAAAATGAGTCGTCACCCTGTTAAAAGATTGAAAGAGGATATAAAAGATTACACAGTTAAGAATATCAAGTACAAGCAGGAGTGAGGCAATTCTTACAGCCGGCGGTTTATTCAAAGTATAGAAGGGACTTAACCCGGTCCTGCTGCAGACAACCTCTGATTCATTCAGTATTTTCTTAACAGACTCAGTAACTTCAGCCTCTGTTAGCTGAATATCGATATGTCGTTAAGGATCCTTTGAGTCCCCTGTGTACTCACACATTAAACCGGGGCGACGGCTTAACGATAAAATACTCCAAGAGATCCAGCAATGAGCAAAGTCAACTCCTGTCAAACCATTAGCCATAAAGGCTCTGAGCTTGGCGAGTTGTGGCACATATGTGGCCCGTTCCTTGGCAGTCAGCCATTGCAGAAATGGATGTGTGTTGGTAAGCCGGTGAGCACAATAACCAGGCAGAGGGTTCTCATCATTAGGGGAAGTATCCTTACAGTAGAACCAAGTCTGGTTCCAGTCTTTAGGATGACTATGAAGTTTGGCGTGAGGAAAACTGACGTCCTTCCTTTTCTGAATGGAAACGCCACCAAGTTCAGTGTTGGCCCCGTCTACAAATTCAGTACGACGGTTCAAGTAGAAAAAATCCCTGAACAATTCAATGGTCGGCTCTTCTTGCAGATAGGCTTCACAAAATACTTGAATGTGGCAAATATTGGACACAGAGTTAGGTCCAATATCTTGAGGGTGGATCTGGAAGCTGGCAAGCACATCACGAAAAAACTTGGATCCGGGCGGTTTAAAACCACGGCTCATATGGTCAAAAAATACCACCACCTCGCCATCCTTGGGGGTAGGAGGATTTTCTAGACCGGGAACTCGCTAGCGGATTTCGCTTCATTTTGGTAAAGCACCAGTTCTGTCACATCCATCTAATTGCTCTTCAGTAACCCGGAAAGGGACCTAGTTACAAGCAAAAAATTGTTTGGCCATTTCAAATGAAAAGCTGAAAAAAAAATCAAATGCCGGTTTAAGGTTTATGACAGACAAGCATAAAGCGTAGCATGTTAAGGAAAAGGTATTCAAGCATGCAAGATTGGTAAACCGGAGGCTGATGCTATTATAAATGATAAAGTGGTTGGTGGTTTACAAGGGGACTAATGGTATATGGCAGATTATTTTCTGAAGGATAAACCGCCTACGCAGACAATGAAAGTACAGATCTGAAGCAAGAAAGATGACTAAGTGAGGAAAAACAAGTTTCACAGTTTCACATTGGAATTTTGGATCTGCCACATGTCAGGAAAAGAAAAAGGTTTAGACCTAAAAGTTGGTGCTTGAGGAGTTCGCGAAGTTCTAGATCGGGTTTTATACACAAAAGGCATGGTTTGATAGGAAAAATAAGGACTGTCATTGCTACCGCATGGAAGTAGATCAAGTTTGAAGTCCATCATATAGCATCTAATGAAGAACAAGGGTAAGAACACCACGAAGCTTCTATGAACTCGCGAGAACCCTAGCGGATCTACAGAGAAAAAGAAGAGGAACTCATCGAAGCTATTGAAGCAGAGGAGGCGCGCCGCGTTTCTTTGGAACGTTCAGGTTGATGCAGCGGCTGGAGATGAAGACGAGGGCGGAGCTTGACGACGGCGGCTGCGCATGAGGGTCGGGTCGGCGCAAGGAAGAAGAAGCAAGGAGGCAAAAGGGAAAAAATGAAAAGGACCCCCCGGTCTTATTTATAAGGAGAAGGGATAAGTGACAGGCGCAAAAATTGAGGAGCCCAAAAGTTGGATATGTGACAGATCGGTCGCCTCGATTGTCGGAGGCTCATTAATGAAGGTGAGATGTATCCAATTTTTAATAACAGGTGATGTCATGGCGGTTTATTACGAACCTGGAAGATGACGTCATGGTGGTTTACAAGATCTATGCGAAGGTACAAAAGGAGGAATTTTTCTAAGTGTTGAAGATTGACATGAACGAGTTCAAATCAATCTAGGGCCTAATGTTGGGGATATTACTATTAAGTATAAACCGGCCATGAGGGGCCGGGTTATGCCCACAAGGAGTTAATCATGTTTGAAGCCCAAAGACAAGAGGTATGGCGCTTTACAAATGAGATCTAACATGAAGGCCCAGGGCCCAAAGGCGGATTAGGGCCTGTAGACATAAAACGCCATATGATATGTAACTTATGTTGTAAGGCAAGGAAAGGTAGAAACCGATCCAGGCACGTTTATGAGCCGGACTCGGGATTCTGTAAACCGCCGGGCGTCAACCTATGTACATAAAGGGATGACCCGGCGGCGGTTTAGGGTCAACAAACAATAACTCGAGAGCCAGGCAAAGCGGATTCGCTCCCTGGTCATCGACACCCTAGCAATTCCATCACAACTGGAGTAGGCTTTTACCTTCATTGTAAGGGGCTGAACCAGTATAATTCCTTGCGTTCCTTGTCCACTTTAACCCCTTTAAGCTAACCCGTCGCGATGGCTCCACGACTAACTCCTTTCACTAGGACATCTACCGTGACAAAACCATGACAAAAACCCAAATATCAGAGAAGAAATACAAGGCTATAAGCAATCGTGCATATAAGAGATCAAAGAAACTCAAATAACTTTCATGGATAAAAAGAGATAGATTTGATCGTAAACTCAAAGTTCACCGGATCCCAACAAACACACTGCAAAAGAGTTACATCATATGGATCTCCAAGAGACCATTGTATTGAGAATCAAACGAGAGAGAGGAAGCCATATAGCTACTAACTACGGACCCGAAGGTCAACAAAGAACTACTCAGGCATCATCAGACAGGCACCAATGGAAGTGGTGAACCCCTCCGTGATGGTGTCTAGAATGGATCTGGTGGTTCTGGACTCTGCGGCGGCTGGAATTGATGTTCGTCGACTCCCCTAGGGTTTCTAGAATATTGGGGTATTTATAGAGCAAAGAGGCGGTGTGAGATTCCGGGTGCTTCTCCAGCACATTGGATGTCTTTTGGTGCATAAAAATTCCACAAAAAGTTTCAGTGTGTTTGGACTCCGTTTGGTATTGATTATCTACGATGTAAAAAACATGCAAAAAACAGCAACTAGCACTTGGCACTATGTCAATAGGTTAGTACCAAAAATGATATAAAATGACTATAAAATGATTATAAAACATCCAAGATTGATAATATAACAGCATGGAACAATAAGAAATTATAGATACGTTGGAGACGTATCACCTATCTTTTACTTTTATGCAAGAGTCAGTAGTATTCCTTCTCATTCCAACCTACTCTTTAGTTGGCAAGCATCATGTGATGGAGAAAGATCTAAGCATATATGGCCATGCAAATATATTTGATCATGAATTATTATTGCTGACAATTATCTATATGATAAGTAAGTTGGGAGGCAAAACATTAAGCCCCTATCTTTCTCTGTGTTCAATGGATGCTATTTGTTCTAAAAATATGCTTTGAGTGGTAGCAATCATGGAAGACTATATGATAGTTGAGTATGTGGGATTTGCTGAATCAAAGCTCTTACATAGACCCTTCCTGAAAATAAGATGAATTGCAATTGTTTGATGACTGAGAATATAGTTTGTTAGTTTTCAAGAAAGTTTATGGTCTATGCTTTAACATCCGAATTGCTTGTTACTTGATCATGAGAAGCTTTATGATATGAGCTACTGTTATGATATATAATGATGCTAGAAAAAGTGATTGAAATTATTGTTGATAAAACTTGTGCTCTTGCTAGCATTCACACTTCATAAATTATTTCTTTTATCATTTACCTACTCGAGGACGAGCAGGAATTAAGCTTGGGGATGCTGATACGTCTCCAACGTATCTATTATTTATGAAGTATTCATGCCATGTTTACAATAATTTTATATGATTTTGGTATGATTTGATTAGAACTAACCCGGACTGACGTTGTTTTCAGCACAACTACCGCGAGAGTGCCATGCATGGTCGCCCCCCATCCTTTCTTTCTCTCGGTCCCACAAGGGTGGGCCCCTCTGGGGTAATAAGAAATGGATAAAACGGGGTGGTGTCATTTGTTGTGGAGAAATAGAAGTTCTCGGAACGAGCTAAATATTTACGGAGAATATTTTTGAAAAATATAAAAAATACTGGAACGAAAAGCTATCGGAGAGGAGTCCTGAGGCAACCACAAGGGTGGGGGGCGCGCCCCCTTGCCTTGTCGTCACCTCGTGGCCCCCCTTGACTTGTCCCCGATGCCAACACCTCCTATAAATCCCAAAACCTTAGAAATAAACCTAGATCGAGAGTTTCGCTGCCGCAAGCCTCTGTAGCCATGAAAAACCAAACGGGAGCCCGTTTCGCACCCTGCCGGAGGGGGAAACCATCACCGGTGGCCATCTTCATCATCCCGACGGTGTCCATGACGAGGAGGGAGTAATTCACCCTCGGGGCTGAGGGTATGTACCAGTAGCTATGTGTTTGATCCCTCTCTCTCTCTCTCTCTCGTGTTCTTGATTTGGCACGATCTTGATGTACCATGAGATTTGTTACTATAGTTGGATCATATGGTGTTTCTCCCCCTCTATCTTCATGTGATGAATTGAGTTTTACCTTTGAGGTTTCATTATTATCGGATTGAATACTATTATGGATTTGATAACACTTGATGTATGTCTTGCGTGGGATACCCGTGGTGACAATGGGGTGTTCTATTGATTCACTTGATGTATGTTTTGGCACTCAACTCGCGGATCCCCGAGGTGACATTGGGGTAATCTATGCATAGGGATTGATGCATGTTTTCATGCTTGTTTCTCCGGTAGAAATCTTGGGGCACTCTTTGAGGTTCTTTATGTTGGATTAAATATTATGAATCTGAAGTTTGATGCATATCATATTGACCTACGGGTATTTGTGGTGACATTGGAGTATCTAGGTTACATTAGGGTTGATTGATGTGTGTCATATGGTGTTATTTTACTATGAACTCTAGGGTTGTTTGTGACACACTATTGCAGGATGCTGCTAACGCGACACTACGATCAGATACCCTTTGAGAAACTGTGTGCCATGCAATGATCGCAAACGGTGGTGTAGGAAAAGCGTCAAAAATGTATAAAATGTTTGCGATGACGGATGCATCAAACACGGTTCAGGTTTTAGTTGCGTGTGCGATGAAGGGCATACCGTTCAGTTCAATTAACTATTTGCGATGAGGAGGAACAAAAGAAGCGGGCGGCCAGATGAAGGTGTGTGCGATGTATAGCATACGGTTCACTCGGATGAACTGTTTGTGATTAGGCAACACAAAAGAAACGGATATCCCGATCAAGGTGTGTGCGATGTACAACATACGGCTCACTCGGATGAACTGTTTGTGATTAGGCAAGAGAACAGGAATAGTTCAATATAACAAGATGTGTGTGATATGCGGCAAACAGGTCTGTAATCAGAAATGTGTGCGAAGACCGATAATAACACCGACGATTGCTTCTAATAAGACGTATGTGATATGCTCTGTCTACCCAACATCTATTGGCCATTGTGGGACGGGCGGTCATCCGGATACGCCATAAGGATGCAAAGAGGCATTCCTATCAGCAAGGACTAGCTGTTCCACCAGTAGCTCATGTAAGAAAACTATCAAGTTAAGTGTGCTCAGGCTGGAGCAGCCATCGGATGGGTGACTGGATGGGAAGTTGTGTTGATGTTAAATTAGGTGATGGGATGGGTCATTTCGGTCAAATGACCGAAATGCCCCATTCCCTCGGCTAATTTAACCTCGAGGTCCTTGTTTTTTTAACACATGTTAAAGATGGTCTACCGCATTACTTTTTGACAATGTGCGATACGTGGCATACAGTTGATCCATCCGACCTATTTGTGATGGAATAGTCGTGTGTGTTGTGGGCAAACGCTTGCTAGTATTCACCATTTGGGATTCATGAATTCATCACCGATGGGATCCCTAGTGTGGCACGTGTTCATCTGATCATCATCTACTTCTTGTGTTAGCTCGATGCAAAGTTTCCATTATTTGATGGCGTTTTATGAACACGTCACCGTTTCCAGCCATTTCCTCACGTGTTTCCCGCCACCCTGCTATATTGCGCATAGGGGGCGCAAGACGCACGGAGGCGACAAGCGCAGCCTGTAGCACATCCACCTTTTCCAAGCATGCCAACCCACCAAAGCGCTGCCTCTGCCATCAACCTCATCGACGAGGAAAATGAGTAGGCGCCACGGCCCGTCGAGGCCGAGGCGCTCCCCGGCAACGCGATGGATGACATTGTGATGCGCATCATCGCCAAGGTTGAGCAGACCTTTGGCGCATGGCGCTTGAGCGCTGCGGATCAAGATAGGCATGTCAGTGCCGACAGGCTGCAGCTCGCCGCACAACATGATCGATGGCGCGCCGCAGAGCAAGCTAGGCGCGTCCGCGCCGATAGGCTGCGGCTCGCCGCACGGTGAGATCGTTGGAGCGAGAGGCGCGACGTGCCGCACGGCAAGAGCGGATCCATCGGCGCTTGCCTGCTATCGACACGGCATCGCAGCTGGGTACACGTCCCATCAGTACCCCCATTCCTCGCCAGGAGTGGGCAGAGGCCCTCAACGCCGTACTTGCACCAGATGCCTGATACGTCCATTTTGCATCATGCTTTTATATCTATATTTATTGCATTATGGGTTGTTATTACACATTATGTCACAATACTTATGCCTTTTCTATCTTATTTTACAAGGTTTACATGAAGAGGGGGAATGCTGGCAGCTGGAATTCTGGGCTGGAAAAGGAGCAAATATTAGAGACCTATTATGCACATCTCCAAAAGTCCAAAAACTCCACGTGAATTATTTCCAGAATATATAAAAAATATTGGGCGAAAGAAGTACCAGAGGGGGGCCACCCACCCTCCACGAGGGTGGGGGCGCGCCTACCCCCCTGGGCGCGCCCCCTGCCTCATGGGCCCCCTGGTGGCCCTCTGATACCCATCTTTGGCTATATGGAGTCTTTCGTCGAGGAAAAAATCAGAAGCAAGCTGACAGGATGAAACTCCACTGCCACGAGGCGGAACCTTGGCTTAACCAATCTAGGGCTCCAGCGGAGCTGTTCTGTTGGGAAAACTTCCCTCTGGGAGGGGGAAATCATCACCATTGTCATCACCAATGATCCTCTCACTGGGAGGGGTCAATCTCCATCAACATCTTCACCAGCTCATCTCAAACCCTAGTTCATCTCTTGTATCCAATCTTTGTATCCAAACCTCAGATTGGTACCTGTGGGTTGCTTGTAGTGTTGATTACTCATTGTAGTTGACGCTAGTTGGTTTACTTGGTGGAAGATCATATGTTCAGATCCATTAAGCATATTAATACCCCTCTGATTATGAACATGAATATGCTTTGTGAGTAGTTACGTTTGTTCCTGAGGACATGGGAGAAGTCTTGCTATAAGTAGTCGTGTGAATTTGGTACTCGTTCGATATTTTGATGAGATGTATGTTGTCATCCTTCTAGTGGTGTCATGTGAACGTCGACTACATGACACTTCACCATTGTTTGGGCATGGAGGGAGGCATTGGGAAGTAATAAGTAGATGATGGGTTGTTAGAGTGACAGAAGCTTAAACCCTAGTTTATGCGTTGCTTCGTAAGGGGCTGATTTGGATCCACATGTTTCATGCTATGGTTAGGTTTATGTTAATACTTCTGTTGTAGTTGAGGATGCTTGCAATAGGGGTTGATCATAAGTGGGATGCTTGTCCAAGTAAGGGCAGTACCCAAGCACTGGTCCACCCACATATCAAATTATCAAAGTACCGAACGTGAATCATATGAACGTGATTAAAACTAGCTTGACGATAATTCCCATGTGTCCTTGAGAGCGCTTTACTTTATATAAGAGTTTGTCTAGGATTTTCCTTTGCTACTAAAAGGATTGGGCCATATTGTTGCACCTTATTTACTTTTACTATTTGTTACCCGTTACCAATTACCTTATCACAAAACTATCTGTTACCGATAATTTCAGTGCTTGCAGAAAATACCTTGCTGAAAACCGCTTATCATTTCCTTCTGCTCCTCGTTGGGTTCGACACTCATACTTATCGAAAAGGCTACGATAGATCCCCTACACTTGTGGGTTGTCAAGACTCTTTTCTGGCGCCGTTGCCGGGGAGTGAAGCGCCTTTGGTAGGTGGAATTTGGTAAGGAAAAATTTATATAGTTTGCTAAAATTTACTGTCACTTGTTACTATGGAACATAATCCTTTGAGGGGCTTGTTCGGGGTATCTTCACCCGGACCAGTAGAGCAAAGAGTTGCTTATAAACCTACTGAACCTACTGAAAATGTTTACTTTGAAATCCCTTCGGGTATGATAGAGAAACTGCTAGCTAATCCTTTCACAGGTGACGGAACATT
The DNA here is from genome assembly GCF_018294505.1 of Triticum aestivum. NCBI lineage: Eukaryota > Viridiplantae > Streptophyta > Magnoliopsida > Poales > Poaceae > Triticum > Triticum aestivum. The sequence continues at coordinate 549,250,494 of NC_057803.1, read as the reverse complement.
ACATCCCGATTTGCACCTAATCTATGTGGATGAAGTTTGTGGATTATTTAAGCTTGCAGGTATGCCCGAGGATGTTATCAAGAAGAAGGCTTAAGTCAATGTTATATTCATGCCCCAATCATGAGCTCTCAAAAGAAATGATTATTCAAAAATTTATGCTCGACTTTCTCTCAATAATCGCTCCATGCTCGATACTTCTTGTACTGAATCTTTTATGATGAGGACTATTGAATTCAAATGGGATTTATAGGAAAGAATTAAACACAACTCTGAAGATTGGCACCTCGACGAAGGTAAGGAGTAAGGTATAACACCTAAGTTTGATTGTGTTAAATCTTTTATGGATACCGATGCTTTCCGTGAATTTAGCACTAAATATGGACTTGACTCTGAGATAGTAGCTTCTTTTTGTGAATCCTTTGCTACTCATGTTGATCTCCCTAAGGAGAAGTGGTTTAAATATAATCCTCCAATTGAAGTAAAAGTAGTTGCACCTATTAAAGTTGAAGAAAAGACTATCACTTATAATGATCCTGTTGTTCCTACTGCCTATATTGAGAAACCACCTTTCCCTGTTAGAATAAAGGATCATGCTAAAGCTTCAACTGTGGTCAACAAAAGTAATATTAAGACACCCAAACCCCTGAGCAAATTAAAGTTGAACCTAGTGTTGCTATGGTTAAAGATCTCTTGGCAGATAACATTGATGGGCATGTAATTTACTTCTGCAATGAATCTGCTAGAATTGCTAGACCTAATACTAAAAATAAACATAGACCTGTTGTAGGCATGCCTATTATTTTTGTTAAAAATAGGAGATCATTGTTATCATGGCTTATGTGATATGGGTGCTAGTGGAAGTGCAATACCTCATTCCTTATACAAAGAAATTATGCATGATATTGCACCCTGCTGAGATAGAACAGATAGATGTTACAATTAAGCTTGCCAATAGAGATACTATTTCACCAGTTGGGATTGTAAGAGATGTTGAAGTCTTGTGTGGGAAAGTTAAATATCTTGCTGATTTTCTTGTTCTTGGTTCCCCATAATATGACTTTTGTCCTATTATATTTGGTAGACCCTTCTTGAATACTGTTAATGCTAAGATAGACTGCAATAAGGATATTGTTTCTGTTGGTTTAGGGGATATGTCTCATGAGTTTAATTTTGCTAAATTTCGTAGACAACCCCATGATAAAGAATTGCCTAGTAAAGATGAAATTATTGGTCTTGCTTCTATTGCCATGCCTCCTAGTGATCCTTTAGAACAATATTTGCTAGACCATGAAAATGATATGTTTATGAATGAAAGAAGGAAAATAGATGAAGTATTCTTTAAACAGGGTCCTATTTTGAAACACAACTTGCCTGTTGAAATTCTAGGGGATCCTCCTCCACCCAAGGGTGATCCCATGTTTGAGCTTAAACCTTTACCTGATACTCTCAAATATGCTTATCTTGATGAGAAAGAGATATATCCTGTTATTATTAGTGTTAACCTTTTAGAGCATGAGGAAAAGAAATTATTGAAAACTCTGAAGAAGCACCGTGCTGCTATTGGATATACTCTTGATGATCTTAAGGGCATTAGTACCACTTTATGCCAGCACAAAATAAAATTGGAGAAGGATGATAAACCGGTTGTTGATCACCAACGACGGTTAAATCCTAAGAAAAGAAATACTAAAGCTTCTGGAGGCAGGTATAATTTATCCCGTTGCTGATAGTCAATGGGTAAGTCATGTCCATTGTGTCCCTAAGAAGGGATGTATTACTGTTGTTCCTAATGATAAAGATGAATTGATCCCACAAAGAATTGTTACAGGTTATAGAATGGTAATTGATTTCCGCAAATTAAATAAAGCTACTAAAAAGGATCATTACCCATTACCTTTTATTGATCAAATGCTAGAAAGATTATCCAAACATACACATTTTTGCTTTCTAGATGGTTATTCTGGTTTCTCTCAAATTCCTGTATCAAAAGAGGATCAAGAAAAGACAACTTTCACTTGCCCTTTCGGTACCTTTGCTTATAGACGTATGCCTTCCGGTTTATGTAATGCACCTGCTACCTTTCAAAGATGTATGACCGCTATATTCTTTGACTTTTGTGAAAAGATTGTTGAGGTTTTCATGGATGATTTCTCCGTTTACAAAACTTTTTTTTGATGATTGCTTAAGCAACCTTGATCGAGTTTTGCAGAGATGTGAAGAAACTAATCTTGTCTTGAATTGGGAGAAGTGCCACTTTATGGTTAATGAAGGTATTGTCTTGGGGCATAAAATTTCTGAAAGAGGTATTGAATTTGATAAAGCTAAAGTTGATGCTATTGAAAAGATGTTGTGTCCCAAGGACATTAAAGGTATAAGAAGTTTCCTTGGTCATGCCGGTTTTTATAGGAGGTTCATTAAGGACTTTTCTAAAATTTCTCGGCCTCTGACTAACCTCTTACAAAAATATGTCCCTTTTGTCTTTGATGATGATTGTGTAGAAGCATTTGAAATACTTAAGAAAGCTTTGGTTTCTGCACCTATTGTTCAACCTCCTGATTGGAATTTACCATTTGAAATTATGTGTGATGCTAGTGATTATGCTATAGGGGATGTTCTAGGACAAAGAGTTGGTAAGAAATTAAATGTTATTCAATATGCTAGTAAAACTCTAGATAGTGCTCATTATGCTACTACTGAAAAAGAATTTTTAGCAGTTGTATTTGCTTGTGATAAGTTCAGACCTTACATTGTTGATTCTAAAGTAACAGTTCAAACTGATCATGCTTCTATTAAATATCTTATGGAAAAGAAAGATGCTAAACCTAGACTTATTAGATGGGTTCTCTTGCTTCAAGAATTTGATTTGCATATTATTGATAGAAAGGGAGCTGAGAACCCCATTGCAGACAACTTGTCTAGGTTATAGAATGTTCTTGATGACACACTACCTATTGATGATAGCTTTCCTGATGAACAATTAGCTATCATAAATGCCTCTCGTACTTCTCCATGGTATGCTGATTATGCTAATTACATTGTTGCTAAATTTATACCACCTAGTTTCACATACCAACAAAAGAAAACGGTCTTCTATGATTGAAGACACTACTTCTAGGATGACCCACATCTTTATAAAGAAGGAGTAGATAGTGTTATTAGATGTTGTGTACCAAAGCATGAACATGAATAGATCCTACGCAAGTGCCACTCCGAGGCATATGGAGGACACCATGCTGGAGATAGAACTACACACAAGGTATTGCAATCTGGTTTTTATTGGCCTACTCTCTTCAAGGATGCCCGTAAGTTTGTTTTATCTTGTGATGAATGTCAAAGAATTGGTAATATTAGTAGACGTCAAGAAATGCCTATGAATTATTCACTTGTTATTAAACCATTTGATGTTTGGGGCATTGATTATACGGGACCGTTTCCTTTAATGGGTATACTCATATTTTAGTTGCTGTTGATTATGTTACTAAGTGGGTAGAATCTATTCCAACTAGTAGTGCTGATCATAACACCTCTATTAAGATGCTTAAAGAAGTTATTTTTCCGAGGTTTAGAGTCCCTAGATACTTAATGACTGATGGGGGTTCACATTTTATTCATGGTGCCTTTCGTAAAATGCTTGCTAAGTATGATGCTAATCATTGAATTGCATCTCCTTATCACCCACAGTCTAGTGGTCAAGTAGAAATAAGCAATAGAGAGCTTAAATTAATTTTGCAAAAGACCGTTAATAGATCTAGAAAGAATTGGTCCAATAAACTTGATGATGCATTATGGGCCTATAGAACTGCATATAAGAATCCTATGGGTATGTCCGTATATGATGGTTTACGGAAAAGCATGTCACTTACCTCTTGAAGTAGAACATAAGGCATATTGGGCTATTAAAGAGCTCAACTATGACTTTAAACTTGCCAGTGAGAAGAGGCTTTTTGACATTAGCTCACTTGATGAATGGAGAACCCAGGCCTACGAGAATGCCAAACTGGTTAAAGAAAAAGTTAAAAGATGGCATGATAAAAGGATACAAAAGCGTGAGTTAAATGTAGGTGATTATGTATTGTTATACAACTCGTGTTTAAGAATTTTTGCAGGCAAACTTCTCTCTAAATGGGAAGGTCCTTACATCATCGAGGAGGTCTACCGCTCCGGTGCCATAAAAACCAACAACTTCGAAGGCACAAATCTGAGGGTGGTAAACGGTCAAAGAATCAAACATTATATTTCAGGTAATCCCATAAATGTTGAAACTAATGTTATTGAAACCGTAACCCCGGAGGAATACATAAGGGACACTTTCCAGAACATTTCAGACTCCGAAAATGAATAGGTACGTGGTATGGTAAGTAAACCGACTCCAAAACAGTTCTAATGGCATTTTTTCTCAGTTTTGGAATATTTAAGAAAATAGGAAAATAAGAAGTAGTCCGGGAAGGACACGATGCTTCCACGAGGGTGGAAGGCGCGCCCTACCCCCCTGGGCGCGCCCCTGCCTCGTGGGCACCTCGTGTGCTCTCTGGACTCCCTTTTCTTGCATGATACTTCTTTTGGTCAGTAAAAATTCATTATATAATCTCTCGAAGGAATTGACCACCGTATCACGCAAATATCTCATGTCTTTGTTTCTAGCTGTTTCTGCTGTAGATTAGAGCAATAGGTCATCCCAAGATCCGGACAGAGAAAGCTATGTGGTTGATTACCTTGCAGATCACAAGGTCTACAGGGATTTGGAGCATTGTGGTTGGACCATGGAGGAAGAAGAAGATTACGAGCCTAGAGGAAAGGAGGAGACGAGCTCAGATGAAGATGAAGTCCCATTTCTTCAACCTAGGGACATGCATGTGGAGTTCAAAAAGTCAAGCCTCCCCAATAGAGCAAAGAAACCTAAGATCGAGTTTATCCCTTTTCGTCTCTTGCAGGACAATAAAAAAGAACTATGCAAAAAGGTATTTAGCCTTGAGCGGGAGATCGAGGACCTAAAGGAGCAAAATTCTATCCTCAAGCACAAATTAAGGAAGAAGCACACGCCATCAACAATTCCATCATCACCACCTCCAAGGAAGGAAATATAAAAACATGGGTATGGGCACTCCCCTTGGAAACTGCCAAGCTTGGGGGAGTACCCCGGTATCGTATCACCATCACTTTTATATTTACCATTTTTCTTAGTTCGGTCCTTTTGGTAATTTATTGATCTAGCAGAATAAAGTTTTAGTATGATCTAGTTGTGAGTTTTGCTTTATGATCCATCTATGTAATCGAGTCCGTGAGCTTTATATAATAAAGATTAGTGTTGAGTCAAGGGCTTGATTATTTTGCTATGATCTTGAGGGAATAGAATAAAAGAGAAGAAATAAAAAGAAATAAAGAGATCGTATGGATCTTATGGAGAGTAATGACTTCACACATAAAGAGTATGATGAATAAAAATTATTGAGAGTTGACAAATATAGTTTTGGTCATCGTTGCAATTAATAGGAAGTAATAAGGAAAGAGAGGTTTTCACATATAAATATACCATCTTGGACATCTTTTATGATTGTGAGCACTCATTAAAATATGATATGCTAAAGAGTTGAAGTTGGACAAGGAAGATAACGTAATGGATTATGTTTTCTTACATCTAAGATAAATTATATTGTCATGGATCGTCCAACATGTTGAGCTTGCCTTTCCCTCTCATGCTAGCCAAATTCTTTGCACCGAGTAGAGATACTACTTGTGCTTCCAAATATCCTTAAACCTAGTTTTGCCATGAGATTCCACCTTATCTACCTATGGATTGAGTAAGATCCTTCAAGTAAGTTGTCATCGTTGCAAGCAATAAAAATTGCTCTCTAAATATGTATGATTTATTAGTGTGGAGAAAATAAGGTTTATATGATCTTGTGATGTGGAAGAAATAAAAGCGACGGACTGCATAATAAAGGTCCATATCACAAGTGGCAATATAAAGTGACGTTCTTTCTCATTAAGATTTTGTGCATCCAACCATAAAAGCACATGACAACCTCTGCTTCCCTCTGCGAAGGGTCTATCTTTTATTCTTGTCTTATACTTCATGCAAGAGTCACGGTGATCTTCACCTTTCCTTTTTATATTTTATCCTTTGGCAAGCACAATGTGTTGGAAAGATCCAGGTATATATAGCTAATTGGATGTGAGTTTTCATGAACTATTATTGTTGACATTACCCTTGAGGTAAAAAGTTGGGAGGAGAAACTATGAAACCCTATCTTTCTCTGTGTCCAATTAAAACTTCATAACCATAAATATCGCGTGAGTGTTAGCAATTGTGAAAGACTAAATGATGGTTGAGTATGTGGACTTGCTGAGAAGCTCTTATATTGACTCTTTCCTATGTTATGATAAATTGCAATTGCTTCATGACTGGGATTATAGTTTGTTAGTTTTCAATGAAGTTTCTGATTCATACTTGAGTATGTGAATGAATTGTTACTTTAGCATAAGAGATCATATGACAATATGTTGCTGTTCTAAGAATGATCATGATGCCCTCATGTCCTTATTTTATTTTATCGACACCTCTATCTATAAACATGTGGACATATTTTTTAATTTTAGCTTTCGCTTGAGGACAAGCGAGGTCTAAGCTTGGGGGACTTGATACGTACATTTTGCATCATGCTTTTATATTGATATTTATTGCATTATGGGCTGTTATTACACATTATGTCACAATACTTATGCCTTTTCTCTCTTATTTTACAAGGTTTACATGAAGAGGGGCAATGCCAGTAGCTGGAATTCTGGGCTGGAAAAGGAGCAAATATTAATGACCTGTTTTGCACATCTCCGAAAGTCCTGAAACTTCATGGGAGCACGTTTCAGAATATATAAAAAATATTGGGCAAAAGAAGTACCAGAGGGGGGCCACCCACTGTCCACGAGGGTGGGGGCGCGCCCCCTGCCTCGTGGCCCCCCTGGTGGCCCTCTGATGCCCATATTTGGCTATATGGAGTCTTTCGTCGAGGAAAAAGTCAGAAGCAAGCTCACGGGACGAAACTCTGCCGCCACGAGGCGGAACCTATTGGGGAACGTAGTAATTTCAAAATTTTCCTACGCACACGCAAGATCATGGTGATGCATAGCAACGAGAGGGGAGAGTGTTGTCTACATACCCTCGTAGACCGACTGCGGAAGCGTTATGACAACGCGGTTGATGTAGTCGTACGTCTTCACGGCCCGGCCGATCAAGCACCGAAACTACGGCACCTCCGAGTGTTAGCACACGTTCAGCTCGATGACGATCCCTGGACTCTGATCCAGCAAAGTGTCGGGGAAGAGTTCCGTCAGCACGACGGCGTGGTGACGATCTTGATGTTCTACCATCGCAGGGCTTCGCCTAAGCACCGCTACAATATTATCGAGGAGTATGGTGGAGGGGGCACCGCACACGGCTAAGAAAACGATCATGAAGATCAACTTGTGTGTCTATAGGTGCCCCCCTGCCCCCGTATATAAAGGAGCAATGGGGGAGGCCGGCCGTCCCTTGGGGCGCGCCAAGGAGGAGGAGTCCTCCTCCTAGTAGGAGTAGGACTCCCCTCTTTCCTACTCCTACTAGGAGGGGGAAAGGAAGGGGGAGAGGGAGTAGGAAAGGGGGGCGCCGCCACCCTCTCATAGTCCAATTCGGACAAGAGGGGGAGGGGGCGCGCGGCCCACCATGGCCGCCCCTCTCTCTCTCCACTAGGGCTCATAAAGCCCATTACTTCTCCCGGGGGGGTTCCGGTAACCCTCCGGCACTCCGGTTTTCTCCGAAATCACCCGGAACACTTCCGGTGTCCGAATATAGCCGTCCAATATATGAATCTTTATGTCTCGACCATTTAGAGACTCCTCGTCATGTCCGTGATCACATCCGGGACTCTGAACAAACTTCGGTACATCAAAATATATAAACTCATAATGAAACTGTCATCGTAATTTTAAGCGTGCGAACCCTACGGGTTCGAGAACAATGTAGATATGACCGAGACATGTCTCCAGTCAATAACCAATAGCGGAACCTGGATGCTCATATTGGCTCCCACATATTCTACGAAGATCTTTATCGGTCAGACCACATAACAACATACTTTGTTCCCTTTGTCATCGGCATGTTACTTGCCTGAGATTTGATCGTCGGTATCTCAATACCTAGTTCAATCTCGTTACCGGCAAGTCTCTTTACTCGTTTCATAATACATCATCTCGCAACTAACTCATTAGTTGCAATGCTTGCAAGGCTTATGTGATGTGCATTACCGAGAGGGCCCAGAGATACCTCTCCGACAATCGGAGTGACAAATCCTAATCTCGAAATACGCCAACCCAACATGTACCTTTGGAGACACCTGTAGAGCTCCTTTATAATCACCCAGTTACGTTGTGACATTTGGTAGCACACAAAGTGTTCCTCCAGCAAACGGGAGTTGCATAATCTCATAGTCATAGGAACATGTATAAGCCATGAAGAAAGCAATAGCAATATACAAAACGATCGGGTGCTAAGCTAATGGAATGGGTCATGTCAATCACATCATTCTCGTAATGATTTGATCCCGTTAATCAAATGACAACACATGTCTATGGTTAGGAAACATAACCATCTTCGATTAACGAGCTAGTCAAGTAGAGGCACACTAGTGACGTTTAGTTTGTCTATCTATTCACACAAGTATTATGTTTCTGGATAATACAATTCTAGCATGAATAATAAACATTTATCATGATATAAGGAAATAAATAATAACTTTATTATTGCCTCTAGGGCATATTTCCTTCAGTCTCCCACTTGCACTAGAGTCAATAATCTAGATTACACAGTAATGATTCTAACACCCATGGAGCTTTGGTGCTGATCATGTTTTGCTCGTGGAAGAGGCTTAGTCAACGGGTCTGCTACATTCAGATCCGTATTTATCTTGCAAATCTCTATGTCTCCCACCTGGACTAGATCCTGAATGGAATTGAAGCGTCTCTTGATGTGTTTGGTTCTCTTGTGAAATCTGGATTCCTTTGCCAAGGCAATTGCACCAGTATTGTCACAAAAGATTTTCATTGGACCCGATGCACTAGGTATGACACCTAGATCGGATATGAACTCCTTCATCCAGACTCCTACGTTTGCTGCTTCCGAAGCAGCTATGTACTTCGCTTCACATGTAGATCCCGCCACAACGCTTTGTTTAGAACTACACCAACTGACAGCTCCACCGTTTAATGTAAACATGTATCCGGTTTGCGATTTAGAATCGTCCGGATCAGTGTCAAAGCTTGCATCAACGTAACCATTTACGATGAGCTCTTTGTCACCTCCATACATGAGAAACATATCCTTATTCCTTTTTCAGGTATTTCAGGATGTTCTTGACCGCTGTCCAGTGATCCACTCCGGGATTACTTTGGTACCTCCCTGCTAGACTTATAGCAAGACATACATCAGGTCTGGTACACAACATTGCATACATGATAGAGCCTATGGCTAAAGCATAGGGAACATCTTTCATTTTCTCTCTATCTCTCGAAGTGGTCGGGCATTGAGTCTTACTCAATTTCACACCTTGTAACACAGGCAAGAATCCTTTCTTTGCTTGATCCATTTTGAACTTCTTCAAAACTTTGTCAAGGTATGTGCTTTGTGAAAGTCCAATTAAGCGTCTTGATCTATCTCTATAGATCTTAATGCCCAATATGTAAGCAGCTTCACCGAGGTCTTTCATTGAAAAACTCTTATTCAAGTATCCCTTTATGCTATCCAGAAATTCTATATCATTTCCGATTAGTAATATGTCATCTACATATAATATCAGAAATGCTACAGAGCTCCCACTCACTTTCTTGTAAATACAGGCTTCTCCAAAAGTATGTACAAAACCGAATGCTTTGATCACATTATCAAAGTGTTTATTCCAACTCCGAGAGGCTTGCACCAGTCCATAAATGGATCGCTGGAGCTTGCACACTTTGTTAGCTCCCTTTGGATTGATAAAACCTTCCGGCTGGATCATATACAACTCTTCTTCCAGAAATCCATTCAGGAATGCAGTTTTGACATCCATCTGCAAAATTTCATAATCATAAAATGCGGCAATTTCTAACATGATTCGGACAGACTTAAGCATCGCTACGGCTGAGAAGGTATCATCGTAGTCATTCCCTTGAACTTGTCGAAAACCTTTTGTGACAAGTCGAGCTTTGTAGACAGTAACATTACCGTCAGCGTCAGTATTCTTCTTGAAGATCCATTTATTCTCAATTGCTTGCCGATCTTTGGGCAAGTCAACCAAAGTCCACACTTTGTTCTCATACATGGATCCCATCTCAGATTTCATGGCTTCAAGCCATTTTGCGGAATCTGGGCTCACCATCGCTTCTTCATAGTTCGTAGGTTCATCATGATCTAGTACCATGACTTCCAAAACAGGATTACCGTACCACTCTGGTGCGGATCTTACTCTGGTTGATCTACGAGGTTCAGTAGTAACTTATTCTGAAGTTTCATGGTCATCATCATTAGCTTCCTCACTAATTGGTGTAGGTGTCACAGAAACCGGTTTCTGTGATGTACTACTTTCCAATAAGGGAGCAGGTACAGTTACCTCATCAAGTTCTACTTTCCTCCCACTAACTTCTTTCGAGAGAAACTCTTTCTCTAGAAAGTTTCTGAATTTAGCAACAAAAGTCTTGCCTTCATATCTGTGGTAGAAGGTGTATCCAATAGTTTCCTTTGGATATCCTATGAAGACACATTTCTCCGATTTGGGTTCGATCTTATCAGGTTGAAGCTTTTTCACATAAGCATCACAGACCCAAACTTTCAGAAACGATAACTTTGGTTTCTTGCCAAACCACAGTTCATAAGGCGTCGTCTCAACGGATTTTGATGGTGCCCTATTTAACGTGAATGCGGCTGTCTCTAAAGCATAACCCCAAAACGATAGCGGCAAATCAGTAAGAGACATCATAGATCGCACCATATCTAGTAAAGTACGATTACAACGTTCGGACACACCATTACGCTGTGGTGTTCCGGGTGGCGTGAGTTGCGAAACTATTCCGCATTGTTTCAAATGTACACCAAACTCGTAACTCAAATATTCTCCTCCACGATCAGATCGTAGGAATTTTATTTTCTTGTTACGATGATTTTCAACTTCACTCTGAAATTCTTTGAACTTTTCAAATGTTTCAGACTTATGTTTCATTAAGTAGATATACCCATATCTGCTTAAGTCATCTGTGAAGGTGAGAAAATAATGATATCCGCCACGAGCCTCAACATTCATCGGACCACATACATCTGTATGTATGATTTCCAACAAATCTGTTGCTCTCTCCATAGTACCGGAGAACGGTGTTTTGGTCATCTTGCCCATAAGGCACGGTTCGCAAGTACCAAGTGATTCATAATCAAGTGGTTCCAAAAGTCCATCAGTATGGAGTTTCTTCATGCGCTTTACACCGATATGACCTAAACGGCAGTGCCACAAATAAGTTGCACTATCATTATCAACTCTGCATCTTTTGGCTTCAACATTATGAATATGTGTGTCACTACTATCGAGATTTAATAAGAATAGACCACTCTTCAAGGGTGCATGACCATAAAAGATATTACTCATATAAATAGAACAACAATTATTCTCTGATTTAAATGAGTAACCATCTTGCATCAAACAACATCCAGATATAATGTTCATGCTCAACGCTGGCACCAAATAACAATTATTTAGGTCTAATACTAATCCTGAAGGTAGATGTAGAGGTAGCGTGCCGACCGTGATCACATCGACTTTGGAACCATTTCCTACACGCATCGTCACCTCGTCCTTAGCCGATCTTCGCTTAATCCGTAGTCCCTGTTTCGAGTTGCAAATAATAGCAACAGAACCAGTATCAAATACCCAGGTGCTACTGCGAGCATTAGTAAGGTACACATCAATAACATGTATATCATATATACCTTTGTTCACCTTGCCATCCTTCTTATCCGCTAAATACTTGGGGCAGTTCCGCTTCCAGTGACCAGTCTGCTTGCAGTAGAAGCACTCAGTTTCAGGCTTAGGTCCAGATTTGGGTTTCTTCTCCTGAGCAGCAACTTGCTTGCTATTCTTTTTGAAGTTCCCCTTCTTCTTCCCTTTGCCCTTTTTCTTGAAACTAGTGGTCTTGTTGACCATCAACATTTGATGTTCCTTCTTGATTTCTACCTCCGCAGCTTTCAGCATAGCGAAGAGCTCGAGAATTGTCTTAACCATCCCTTGCATATTATAGTTCATCACGAATCTCTTGTAGCTAGGTGGAAGTGATTGGAGAATTCTGTCAATGACGCAATCATCTAGAAGATTAACTCCCAATTGAATCAAGTGATTATTATACCCAGACATATTGAGTATATGCTCACTGACAGAACTGTTCTCCTCCATCTTGCAGCTATAGAACTTATTGGAGACTTCATATCTCTCAATCCGGGCATCTGCTTGAAATATTAACTTCAACTCCTGGAACATCTCATATGCTCCATGACGTTCAAAACGTCGTTGAAGTCCCGATTATAAGTTGTAAAGCATGGCACACTGAACTATCGAGTAGTCATTAGCTTTGCTCTGCCAGACGTTCATAACATCTGGTGTTGCTCCAGCAGCAGGCCTAGCACCCAGCGGTGCTTCCATGACGTAATTCTCCTGTGCAGCAATGAGGATAATCCTCAAGTTACGGACCCAGTCCGTGTAATTGCTACCATCATCTTTCAACTTTGCTTTCTCAAGGAACACATTAAAATTCAACGGAATAACAACATGGGCCATCTATCTACAATCAAACATAAACAAGCAAGATACTATCAGGTACTAAGTTCATGATAAATTTAAGTTCAATTAATCATATTACTAAAGAACTCCCACTTAGATAGACATCCCTCTAATCCTCTAAGTGATCACGTGATCCAAATCAACTAAACCATGTCCGATCATCATGTGAGATGGAGTAGTTTCATTGGTGAACATCACTATGTCAATCATATCTACTATATGATTCACGCTCGACCTTTCGGTCTCCGTGTTCCAAGGCCATATTTGTATATGCTTGGCTCGTCAAGTATAACCTGAGTATTCCGCGTGTGCAACTGTTTTGCACCCGTTGTATTTGAACGTAGAGCCTATCACACCCGATCATCACATGGTGTCTCAGCACGAAGAACTTTCACAACGGTGCATACTCAGGGAGAACACTTCTTGATAATTAGTGAGAGATCATCTTAAAATGCTACCGTCAATCAAAGCAAGATCAGATGCATAAAAGATAAACATCACATGCAATCAATATAAGTGATATGATATGGCCATCATCTTGTGCTTGCGATCTCCATCTTCGAAGCACCGTCATGATCACCATCGTCACCAGTGCGACACCTTGATCTCCATCGTAGCATCGTTGTCGTCTCACCAATCTTATGCTTCTACGACTATCGCTACCGCTTAGTGATAAAGTAAAGCATTATAGGGCGATTGCATTGCATACAATAAAGCGACAACCATATGGCTCCTGCCAGTTGCCGGTAATTTGGTTACAAAACATGATCATGTCATACAATAAAATTTAGCATCATGTCTTGACCATATCACATCACAACATGCCCTGCAAAAACAAGTTAGACGTTCTCTACTTTGTTTGTTGCAAGTTTTACGTGGCTGCTATGGGCTTAAGCAAGAACCAATCTTACCTACGCATCAAAAACCACAACAATAGTTTGTCAAGTTGGTGATGTTTTAACCTTCGCAAGGACCGGGTGTAGCCACACTCGGTTCAACTAAAGTTGGAGAAACTGACACCTGCCAGCCACCTGTGTGCAAAGCACGTCGGTAGAACCAGTCTCGCGTAAGCGTACGCGTAATGTCGGTCCGGGCCGCTTCATCCAACAATACCGCCGAACCAAAGTATGACATGCTGGTAAGCAATATGACTTATATCGCCCACAACTCACTTGTGTTCTACTCGTGCACAACATCAACGCATAAAACCTGGCTCGGATGCTACTGTTGGGGAACGTAGTAATTTCAAAATTTTCCTACGCACACGCAAGATCATGGTGATGCATAGCAACGAGAGGGGAGAGTGTTGTCTAAGTACCCTCGTAGACCGACAGTGGAAGAGTTATGACAACGCGGTTGATGTAGTCGTACGTCTTCATGGCCCGACCGATCAAGCACCAAAACTACGGCACCTCACAGTTTTAGCACACGTTCAGCTCGATGACGATCTCCGAACTCCGATCCAGCAAAGTGTCGGGGAAGAGTTCCATCAGCATGACGGCATGGTGACGATCTTGATGTTCTACCGTCGCAGGGCTTCGCCTAAGCACTGCTACAATATTACCGAGAAGTATGGTGGAGGGGGGCACCGCACACGGGTAAGAAAACGATCACGAAGATCAACTTGTGTGTCTAGAGGTGCCCCCTGCCCCCGTATATAAAGGAGCAAGGGGGGAGGCCGGCCGGCCCTTGGGGCGCGCCAAGGAGGAGGAGTCCTAGTAGGAGTAGGACTCCCCTCTTTCCTACTCCTACTAGGAGGGGGAAAGGAAGGGGGAGAGGGAGTAGGAAAGGGGGGCGCCGCCCCCCCCCCCCCCCCCGTCTCCTAGTCCAATTCGGACCAGAGGGGGAGGGCGCGCAGCCCACCCTGGCCACCCCTCTCTCTCCACTAGGGCCCATAAAGCACATTACTTCTCCCGGGGGGGGGGGGTTCCGGTAACCCTCCGGCACTCCGGTTTTCTCCGAAATCACCCGGAACACTTCCGGTGTCCGAATATAGCCGTCCAATATATCAATCTTTATGTCTCGACCATTTCGAGACTCCTCGTCATGTCCGTGATCACATCCGGGACTCCGAAAAAACTTCGGTACATCAAAATATATAAACTCATAATGAAACTATCATCGTAACGTTAAGCGTGCGGACCCTACGGGTTCGAGAACAATGTAGACATGACCGAGACATGTCTCCGGTCAATAACCAATAGCGGAACCTGGATGCTCATATTGGCTCCCACATATTCTACGAAGATCTTTATCGGTCAGACCGCATAACAACATACTTTGTTCCCTTTGTCATCGGTATGTTACTTGCCCGAGATTCGATCGTCGGTATCTCAATACCTAGTTCAATCTCGTTACCGGCAAGTCTCTTTACTCGTTTTGTAATACATCATCTCGCAACTAACTCATTAGTTGCAATGCTTGCAAGGCTTATGTGATGTGCATTACCGAGAGGGCCCAGAGATACCTCTCCGACAATCGGAGTGACAAATCCTAATCTCGAAATACTCCAACCCAACATGTACCTTTGGAGACACCGGTAGAGCTCCTTTATAATCACCCAGTTACGTTGTGACGTTTGGTAGCACACAAAGTGTTCCTCCGGCAAACGGGAGTTGCATAATCTCATAGTCATAGGAACATGTATAAGTCATGAAGAAAGCAATAGCAATATACTAAACGATCGGGTGCTAAGCTAATGGAATGGGTCATGTCAATCACATCATTCTCCTAATGATGTCATCCCGTTAATCAAATGACAACACATGTCTATGGTTAGGAAACATAACCATCTTCGATTAACAAGCTAGTCAAGTAGAGGCACACTAGTGACGTTTAGTTTGTCTATCTATTCACACAAGTATTATGTTTCCGGATAATACAATTCTAGCATGAATAATAAACATTTATCATGATATAAGGAAATAAATAATAACTTTATTATTGCCTCTAGGGCATATTTCCTTCAGTCTCCCACTTGCACTAGGGTCAATAATCTAGATTACACAGTAATGATTCTAACACCCATGGAGCTTTGGTGCTGATCATGTTTTGCTCGTGGAAGAGGCTTAGTCAACGGGTCTGCTACATTCAGATCCGTATGTATCTTGCAAATCTCTATGTCTCCCACCTGGACTAGATCCCGGATGGAATTGAAGCATCTCTTGATGTGTTTGGTTCTCTTGTGAAATCTGGATTCCTTTGCCAAGGCAATTGCACCAGTATTGTCACAAAAGATTTTCATTGGACCCGATGCACTAGGTATGACACCTAGATCGGATATGAACTCCTTCATCCAGACTCCTTCATTTGCTGCTTCCGAAGCAGCTATGTACTCCGCTTCACATGTAGATCCCGCCACAACGCTTTGTTTAGAACTGCACCAACTGACAGCTCCACCGTTTAATGTAAACACGTATCCGGTTTGCGAGTTAGAATCGTCCGGATCAGTGTCAAAGATTGCATCAATGTAACCATTTACGATGAGCTCTTTGTCACCTCCATATATGAGAAACATATCCTTAGTCCTTTTCAGGTATTTCAGGATGTTCTTGACCGCTGTCCAGTGATCCACTCCTGGATTACTTTGGTACCTCCCTGCTAGAATTATAGCAAGATATACATCAGCTCTGGTACACAGCATTACATACATGATAGAGCCTATGGCTGAAGCATAGGGAACATCTTTAATTTTCTCTCTATCTTCTGCAGTGTTCAGGCATTGAGTCTTACTCAATTTCACACCTTGTAACACAGGCAAGAATCCTTTCTTTGCTTGATCCATTTTGAACTTCTTCAAAACTTTGTCAAGGTATGTGCTTTGAGAAAGTCCAATTAAGCATCTTGATCTATCTCTATAGATCTTAATGCCCAATATGTAAGCAGCTTCACCGAGGTCTTGTGCTATGGTGACTCGGATTTGGTGGTCCAACAGTCATCCGGTGACTGGGACGCCAAAGACGCAAACATGGCGAGCTACCATTTCCTCGTCCAGCAAATCAGTGGATACTTTGAAGGATGTGAGTTCCTTCATGTACCACGTGCTGACAACATGCAAGCGGATGCCCTGGCACAAGTAGGATCCACCCGACAAGCCATACCAGTCGGCGTTTCTCTCCACCGACTCCTCAAGCCGTCTATGAAGCCGTCTCCAGAATCTGACTCCATCTTCGTGCCGCCTGACCCCAATGCAGTCGGATCCGACTTGGGAAACCAAGAAGGCGACGCGGGGACTTCAACAGGCGGCCCGGGGATTGCCATAGTCGCACCCGGCCCGGGGAATTCGGAACTCGGCCCGGGGACTACTGCAGGCGGCCCGGGGACTACATCAACACAATAGGCGATGGCCGACTCCGACCCCAACTCTTCACTACCCAGCCCACCCGCCCCTATCACAGTGGCAGTCCTGACAATAGAAGAAGTCACAGCTCCATCCTGGGCCCAGCCCATCCTCAACTTCCGTAGAGAGCTGCCAACCGATGAGATCTCGGCAAGACAAGTTCAACACCGAGCTGGAGCCTACACAATCGTCAACAGAGAGCTTGTTAGGCGCAGTGTCACTAGAGTCTTCAAGCGTTGTGTCGAACCAGAGAGGGGCACATCAATCCTCAGGGACATCCACCAAGGCGAATGCGGCCACCACGCAGCCTCAAGATCACTCGTCGCCAAGGCTTTTTGCCACGGATTTTTCTGGCCGACTGCCTTGGAAGACGCCAAGGAACTAGTCAAAAACTACAAAGGGTGCCAAGTTTTCAGCTCCAAGCAACACTTGCCGGCTTCGGCACTCAAGACCATCCCCCTCACCTGGCCCTTTGCCATCTGGGGGCTGGACATGGTGGGCCCGTTCAAGACGGCACGCGGCGGCATGACACATCTGCTCGTCGTTGTGGACAAATTTACCAAGTGGAATGAGGCGAAGCCGATCAAAAAGCTGAATGGGCCGACTGCCGTCACATTCATCACAGATATTGTAACCCAGTATGGCCTGCCGCATAGCATCATCACCGACAACGGCACAAATTTTGCAAAGGGAGCACTAGCACGTTTCTGTGCAACACGCGGCATCCGGCTAGACCTAGCGTCCGTTGCCCACCCGCAGTCAAACGGCCAGGTCGAGTGAGCAAACGACCTCATCCACTCAGGAATCAAGCCCCGACTGGTCGTGCCACTAGAGCGTTCGGCCGGCTGCTGGCTCGACGAGCTGCCGGCCGTCCTCTAGAGTTTGCGCACTACCCCAAACAGATCGACTGGCTTCACCCCTTTTTTCCTTGTATATGGTGCCGAGGCTGTCATCCCAACTGACATCGAGTTCGGCTCGCCTCGGGTCACCATGTACACGGAGGCGGAAGCCAAGGAAGCACGAGAAGACGGCGTCGACCTGCTTGAAGAGGGCCGGCTGTTAGCTCTTAGTCGGTCCGCCATCTATCAGCAGGGTCTGCGCTGCTACCACAGCTGGAAGGTCAAGTCAAGATCTTTCCAAGAGGGCGACCTTGTGCTCCGGCTGATCCAGCGAACAGCCGGCCAGCACAAGCTCTCGGCCCCTTGGGAGGGCCCCTTCATCATTAGCAGAGCTTTAGGCAACGACTCCTACTACCTAATCGATGCGCAGAAGCCGAAGGCACGCAAGAGAGACGATTCCGGCAAGGAATCGGACTGACCATGGAACGCCAATCTCCTCCGAAGATTTTACAGTTAAAAAGCAGTACGTAGCATGCAACCTTTTGTACTAAGTACGAGACAAGGGGTGCCCCGAGGAGTACTCGGGGACTACCCTCTTTTAGCTATGAAAGATGAGTATCACGCATACAATTATGTTGCTACACTTGCTTTCTTCGTCCGGCACCGAGTTCGACCAGTCGGCCCGGGGACTCGCCGCCTCAAGTTATATCTGAAGTTCCACCTGCAGCCAGACAAGTAGTGTGCCGGCACCCAAGCCCCCTCTTGCCAAAAGTCGCAGCTCGAAGAAACGACTGTCCGACTGGCAAGAGCCAAGGGCAGGAAAGGATGCCCACGCGAAAAAACGGCTAAGGACTAACGAACTTATATAACACGAGCCGGCCTCCCACCCTGCCAGCCGACTACTAGAGCAGTCGGCTGGTCGGCTTCCCGCTCACCTTGCTGCAATCTGAGAAAGCTCAAGTACTTGCCTTCCCAAAAACGACCAAGTCCTTCTCCGGCCGTAGACTGCAGAGCAGCTGTCCGGCTGGGAAGGCGGCGGCCAAGGGAAGGCAGCAAAGGAAAAAGCCAAAGGATAAAAAGCAAACATAAACGGAAGCCAAACATATGCATAATATTTACACAAAAGACCTTCGAAAGGCCAGCATTCAACATAGTCTGAATACACCCCCAGTGGGTGGAACTGCGCTAATTTAAAGATTGTTCAAAGAAGTAACAAGCAGGAAAGCTAGGACGGCGGATCAAGCTAGGGGAGCAACAGGCGAGTGGGGCAGGTTGGCGGAGTCGGCGGTGCCGGCTGGAGGAGTGACCGACTGCGAGTCTCGGCATCATTGCTAGAAGCATGATCGGGCTGAGGCGGGCTGGTTGCTTCACCATCTGGCGCAGCGTCTTCATCATCCTCTCCCTCCTCCTCTTCGCCCTCATCACTGAAGGCAATCTCCTCCGCCGAGTCCTCACCTTCGGCCGGGTTCAGCCCGAACCACTCCTCCGGCTGAGCGACGCTGGCGTCATCCACCTCAGGAGCAAAGGCGCTGGTATCAGTATACTCGGCGATCACCGAGGCACGCTAGATGATAGCCGGCCGCACCGCCTCCAGCTCCTCGTCAGCCTCCTGCCGCCAGGTGCTCAGCTGGTCCAAGTTCAGCCCAGGATACCAAGCCCGGACGAACTCCAGAGCCCGCCTAGCGCCGGAACGGGCCGCTGACGCCTTCCAAGCCTCAAAGCGGCCGACTGCGACCTCCAGCCAGTCGGCGGTTCGACCTGGGGTGCGTGGAATCACCTCGCCAGGCCAGAGGGCGGCCAGCACTTGCGCTCCGGCGCGCTGAAGACAGGGGAGCATGCGATGGGCCGGCTGCAGGCGGGCTTGAAGCCCCAGACGCAGCTCCTCAAGTGACCGGCTGGCATTCGGCGCAATCTCAGCCCCCGCCTGGCTTGGGTGGTGGCGGCTGAGTAGCCGGGGAAGTAGTCTGCGCAAAGAGGAAAGCATCGACACAAAATCAAAAAAAATAAAAATTGAATCAGATAGTAGAAGGCGGGCAAGGATGCAAAGAAGAAGGCGGCCTTCCGTCAATCAAGTCTTCCACCCGGCTGTAGCCTTGGCTCAGCGCCTGCCTCATCTCGGCCCAGTTTCCCGCCTCGGTCTCATACTCGGCTTTGGGGGCGGCCTCGCTGTCCTACGCCACCTTCAGGGCCGCCCTGTGGCTCTCCTCCTGGTCGGCCAACCTCTTGGCCAGGCGGTCACGCTCTTGAGCCAGGGCGGTGCACTCGGCCTCCTTGGCACGAAGGGCGGTCTGGGCTCCACTCAGCTGGCTCCTCAAGTCGGCATTGGCCCCTGCAATATAAAGAAAGAAGTCATCAGGTAAAGATCCGACCCGACTACTCGGTAGTCGGCCCGAATCTCGGGGACTACACCCAGTGGGTGCGCTGATGCGCCCCCACTTAAAAGAAAAACGGAGCGCTTACTCCGGCTCTCGGTCAGATCAGTGGCTTTTTGATTCAACTCCTGGGCCTGGGAGTTGAAGGCGGCCGCGCGGAGGTTGTGGTACTCCTGCAGAAAAGACAAGGGACGTGAGTAAGAACAAGATGGTAACCAAGCTTTCCAATAAGTTCCAAGCCGCCTGCTCAGCAGACGGCTCGGAACTCGGGGACTACACCCAGTGGGTGCGCTAATGCGCCCCCACAGAAGAAATTAAAAAGAAATCAAAGGAGCAGGAGGACTCACCCGAATAACCGACCGCGTCATGAGAAACTCCTGGGTGTACTGCTTCAGCGCGGTGGCTTGGGCCCGCAGCCGGCTCCAGACGTCCTGTGCCGCCACATTCAGCACGGCTGTCCCGCCGCCCGGCGTCCACCCGGACGAGCTATCGCTGGCCGCTTCTAGGTCCTGGGCAGACGAGCCGGCGTCCACGGTCTTCTGCGCGTCCGGCGCTGAAGTCGCCTTCCCCGCGCACCGACGAAGCGATGACGAGATCACAAGATCCCCTCCCACGGTCGGCTCGCCCCCAGCTGGCCGCGCTGGCGGCACTTCAGGCCGGCCTCCTTGGCCCGCTACAGTCGGCGGCGATGGCGTCGTCTCCCTCTCCATCTCCGGCTGGCCGCGGCCGGCTTCCTCCAATGGGGGCACAGGGGTGTCAGGATCCGCGGCACGGAGGGGAATGACGAACTGTGGAGGCTGGTTCTGCAGGGCCTCCGCCTCCCTCTCTGCGTGTGCGGCCTCCGCCTGGGCCTTGGCCGCTGCGACGGCTTGCGCCTCCGCCGACTTCTGCTCCGCCTCCCCAGCCGCCCTCCGCTCCTCCGCCTCCCGCTCCTCTCGCGCTTCCCGCGTGTTCTGCTTCGTCGCCTCTCTGAGGTCGGCGCGGGGATCTACCCGGCGCGAGGTTGAAGACCCTCCTACGGCTCCGACTATGGAGGCGGCCGGGACTCGCCCAAGGGAAAGGGGGGCCTGTTTGATAAATTGAGAAAAAAGGGGTTTGGAAAAACGTCAACCGAAGAAGAAGAAAAAAGAAAGGCATAAGAACAGCGACACTTACGCTGAGACCGCCTGCAACTGCTTCACAACCTTGTGGAAGCGGGCTGCCTTCGCGGCCCCCTCGTCTCGCTTGGTCGCCGCCGCGGTACTCTTGGGCTTCTTCGGCTGATTGCCGAAGTGGGTCAATGTGGCCCGGCGCTTCTGCGCGCTGCCCTGGGCAGTCTGCCCGGCGGATGGGCCCGCACCATGGTGCTCGGGCGCCGGTCGGCGGCGCGCGATGACTTCGGCCTCGTCGTCATCTGGCCAGTCCTCAAAGCCGGCCCCAAGCCCATACCCTCCTGCGTCACCGCCTTCCCCCGCGATGTCGTCCTCCATGGCGGCCGCCCCCAGGTCTGGGTCGTCTACATCGTCCATCGTACGATCGGGGAGGAACTGGCGTTCCACCCCTCCGGCCCCGGCTGCTGGCAGAAGCATGGGGTTCTACCAATGAAAGGCCGGCTGGTCAGGAGTCGGCCACCATGAACTCGGCAACGAGCAAAGAGGAAGAGAAACTTACCACCGGTGGAGGATTGACGCGAGAGTACGGCACCTTGCCATACTGCCACTCCTCGGTGAGCTTGCAGTTGGAAATGTAGTTCACCATGTAAGACACCTCGGCGTCAGGCATCTCCTTGGTGCTTAGCCGGCACGGGTCGAAGCGGCCGCTCATCTGGCAGATCATATGAGGTCGGCCCTAGAGCGAGAGCACCCGGCGCTCCACGAAGGCGGCCACCAGGTCGGCCCCGGACAGACCCTCCGACTGGATCATCACCCACAGCGGGCAACGGAGGCGGACCCGCCCGAAGACAGCGACCTGGACCGGAAGGACCATGAAGGCTGCCTCCCAGCATGCGGGCCGGCTATGTATGCCGGCAGGTTGACGAAGTCGCCTTGCGGAGCAATATTCTTCACGTAGAAGTAGGACTTCTGCCAGAGCTTCACCGACTGGATCAGTGGGATGAGTGGAAACGGGTTGTTGCCGCTCGCCCTCCACATGGCGATGAAGGCACCACATGGGGCGGGCACGCCCGCGACGACGGTGCCGAGCTTGCACTGAAAGAACTCTCCCCACAGTTCAAGAGGGTAGGCCGAAGCCGCGTAGGCAGTGCGAGCGGAAGATCACCTGCTCGTCCTCTTCTGGTGCCGGCGAGATCTCCCTCTCCGGCGCGAGGCGGACCCGTACAAGATCCGCGCCCGACAACCGCCGCGTCCGACGGAGGAAGTCGACATGGTCGTCATGGACGTTGGAGCCATCCTAGGAGCTCGACAACACCATGGAGACGGCGCGGCGGCGAGGAAGGTACGACGAAAGGAGGCCGCACGACCCAGCTGCGATGAAGCGGCGGCAAGCCAAGAAGATTGGCAGGAAGGCCGAGCAGCGGCAGGTGGCTATCGTGACGAGAGGAGGAGGAGGAAGAAGAAGGGGGCGGAGTGAGGGAGAGCGCGCGAGCGTTTTTGTGCTCCCCTCCTCTACCCCTACTTATAGCCTCGTGCGGCGAAGCCGAGGAGGCAGGACGTGGGGGGCGTGGGATTAACTGCACCCACTCCCCCCACGCCCCACGGTTATTGCACCATTACGATGTGGGGAAACCGCCACTGGGGAGCGCGTGGTCCGTCCGGGCCGCAGAAGATCCACGCATGGGCCGAGGCCCTATAGTGGCGGGCCCCAGACTATGGCGGCATCCCGTCGCGTGCGTGGGCTGGCAGGCCCCTCCAGCCGGAGGATGCCACGTGGCGCGCAGATGACGAGCGGCCAGTTCACAGCCGGACTCGCGCGCCGACTAGCATCCACCTTCAAACTTCGAGATCTCTAAGAGACGGCGCGCCTAGTCGAAACCGGCTTCTGGTTCCCGGCTCCTCAAGATAGGAAGCTGACTGGACTCCTCGACTCTTTTCTGCCTCGGAGCCCAACCAGCTTCGGGGACTACTGTCGGAGGAAATGACCACGGGTAGCCTAGCCGGCTTCCCCTGACACTTCAGAAAAATTACAGGCCAAACAAGCCTCCAAGCTTCCAAGACATGGGGCCATCTTCCCCCAGCCGGCTACCTCTCAAGCCGGCTGCGCAAAGGCAGCCCAGCCCTGAAATCCTTGAGAAACAAGACCACAAGAAGGCCGACTTCTAGAAGCCGGTCATAAAAGGGCCGGCTCCCAGGAGCCGACCCCTCAGCAGGCGGCTAAGATCTTGCCCTCAGAGTCCGCACCCACATAACGGCGACAAGACGAGGCGTGGCTACAGTAAAGCCTGCCACCCCCGAATCCCGGCGCACATGTGGCCACAGTGCACCGTACGGGGCGGCCATCCCCGTCCGACGCGGCACTGTTGCCACGATGACCGTGACGTCACCCACGCCGAGGGGTCAGTACGACCCATGGGTGGCGGGCCCCCTCGGTCGGGGAGATCCCGAAGGCGGCCAGGCTCCCCACAATTGGCCAATGATATGGTCGGCTTCCAACAGCCGGCCAGCTCTCTCCCTCCAAGGAGGTGCTTCATTAAGGAGACAAGAGAAGGTAAGGCTACAGTGATGAGCCGCCTCGCGGCGGCACTGTAGCCATGCTTACCCCGACAAAGCCATCGTCACCAGGGGCAAGGCAACAGTAACCAGCCCCCGACAAGACCGCCGAGCGGTGGGGCCGGCCTGTCGGCCAAAGGGTCGGTAGCCGGCGGGCCAACCAGTCGGCGGGCCCCACCAGTCGGCGGAGAAGCCGGCGGGCGTAGACATGGACGGCTGGGGCCCACGCCCAGCCAGATTACCATTGTACCCCTAGGGGGTAGGCCTATATAAACCCCCTAGGGTTCCCATGCACGGGGGATCACTCTTTGGATAGATTTTAGACACCACAAGGAGAAGAGGAGTGGGCTAGCCTGGCCCTCCCTCATCGTTTCACCGAACAGCTCAAGGAGCATTCTGTAGCAACCCACCGAGCTAGTGATCATGCGGAGACCCCGCAGAGCAGCATTAGGGGTGTTATCTCCACGGAGAGCCCTGAAGCTGGGTAAGATTCGCCGGCGTGCATGTCTTCGCCTTATCCCGTTTCCATGCATCGGCGATGTTTTATTGGCTCCCACAATGATAAGCCATCCATAGGCATATGTCGCACCAACCACCCAACATCACATATACGTGATGATACTTAACTACTAGGTACAATGCATAAAATTGAAAATGAACAATAGTAAAACTAACAATCCCTCCTGGGGCCAGTATTCCAGAAGCCCCTCGCCAGCAGCTCCCTCGTGCGCGGCGTCTTCCCAGTGCGGAGGCAGTACTCCGACTCCTCTGCCTCGCATCGCTTGACATACCGATCTGCCTCTTGCTGGTGGACGCGCGCTACCGATCTTGCCATTTCGTTGGGCGCCCACCGGAGCTCCTCGTTGGTGGCACGCTGGAGCTTATCGGCCCACCTCCATGTAGCGACAAGGCGCCCAATGCCTATGACCTTCCTCGCGAAGTACCTGTCTTCGTACACCTCCTCGGCACGACGACGCGCCCACCCCCAAAGCTCTGCCGCCTCCTTTTTCCAGGCGGCATCACGGGCTTCACAGGCCATCTGGTACTTGGCTTCCTCCTCCGCCATCTCCTTCTTGAACGCCACTTGCCTGGCTTTCTTAGTCGGCGGCAGCGACTTCCAAAGACAATGATTGTACGGGCCCCAAAACCAATCCAAAGTTGGGGGGTCCAGTGCAACCTCATCAGGCGGCGCGTAGGGTCCTCGTCGCTGCTAATCGAGTGAGCATCCTCGAGGGGCGGCGACTCCTCGTCGGCGCGTGGGCAGACCAGCGGCGCCATGGCAGAGATTTGAGAGAGGGAGAGAGGACGAGCGAGGGGTGGATGTAGATGAGAATGCAGGCGGGACGACGTGTGCAAGGTAGTATTTATTGGCGGCCGAAATCTAGATCGACAGGGACAGTACAAACGCCGGTCGTCGGAATTTACGAGTACTGTAGTTTGAATTACACACAACTCTCGTAGCAAATCCGTGTGTGAACATAATAGCTGACGGTTTCCAATACAGAACCATGTCTGATTAATGATCCCCGCCAATCACCTACCAAACCTCAAGCCGCGAGATAGAGTGCCAATCATGTGGGGGCGGTTGTCTTGCCAGATCTTTACATTTTCTTTTTTGAACACCAGATATTTACATCGTATGATGATTTTTTAACTCGCACACAAGTACACAAAAATATGATTTTTCAAACCATTTAGATTAGGCGTTGCATGTAGATGTAGTTCAAATCTGAATTACAGTCATTAAATGGTTAGAAAATCACTTAAATATCTTTAAAAGGTCAAATGACCCCTGAAAATTTTCAAAATTTCACATGACAGTTGTAATAGTGCATGTTAAACGTAGGAAAAATTTTGAAGGCCGTAAGAGGAAGCTATCTCCCGTCCGTCAGCAAACATGCATTATTCCCTCTCTGAACCACGAACCTTCTAGTGAGTTGCTATGGTTTGTGAGGGGTGTGTGTCCAAACTTTCGTCAAATAGGCCAATTTTTTTACCACATCATCTTGGTGGCATCACATTAAATCAAGCAAGGATTCATGTTTTTCTGATCATTTTTTAATTTTTTGGAATTAAAATGCCATGGCATGCACTCCATGCATGTGCCCATATTAAAATGCCAATATGTTTGAAAATTCATTCGAATTTACTGCACATGGAATTAACTCACAGACAAGTACACAAAAATATGATTTTTCAAATTGTTTTGGTTAGGCGTTGCATGTAGATGTAGTTCAAATTTGAATTAGGGTCATTAAATGGTTAGAAAATCACTTAAATGTCTTTAGAAGGTCAAATGACCCCTGAAATTTACCAAAATTTCACATGACAGTTGTACTAGTGCACGTTAAACGTAGGAACAAATTGAAGGCCGTAAGAGGAAGCTATCTCCCGTTCGTCAACAAACATGCATTGTTCCCTCTCGGAACCACGAACCTTCTAGCGAGTTGCTCCGGTTTGTGAGGGGAGTGTGTCCAAACGTTCGTTAAACATGCCAATTTCTTTACCACATCATCTTGGTGGCATGACATTACATCAACCAAGGTTTCATGTGTTTCTGATCATTTTTCTATTTTCTTCGAATTAAAATGCCATGTCACTCCATGCATACGTATGCAAGATTCCATGTTGTGAGACCAATATGTTTGAAAATCCGTTATAATTTACTGCACATGGAATTAACTCGCACACAAGTACACATATATGAATTTTTAAACCGTTTTGGTTAGGCGTTGCATGTAGATGTAGTTCAATTTTGAATTACAGTCATTAAATGGTTAGAAAATCACTTAAATGTCTTTGAAAGGTCAAATGATCCCTAGAATTTTGCAAAATTTCACATTATAGTTGTAGTAGTGCACGTTAGACGTTGAAAAAATTTCAAGACCGTAAGAGGAAGCTATCTCCCGTTCGTCATCAAACATGCATTGTTCCCTCTCGGAAACCACGAACCTTCTAGCGAGTAGCTCCGGTTTGTGAGAGGTGTGTGTCCAAACTTTCGTCAAACATGCCAATTTCTTTACCACGTCATCTTGGTGGCATGACATTAAATCAAGCAAGGTTTCATGTTTTTCTGATCATTTTTTATTTTTTGGAATTAAAATGCCATGGCATGCACTCCATGCATGTGCCCATGCCTTGACACCAATATGTTTGAAAATTCCTTCGAATTTACTACACATGGAATTAACTCGCACACAAGTACAAAAAATATGATTTTTCAAACTGTTATGGTTAGGCGTTGCATGTAGATGTAGTTCAAATTTGAATTACAGTCATTAAATGGTTAGAAAATCACTTAAATGTCTTTAAAAGGTCAAATGACCCCTGAAATTTACCAAATTTTCACATGACAGTTGTAGTAGTGCACGTTAAACGTACGAAAAATTTTAAGGCCGTAAGAGGAAGCTATCTCTCGTTCGTCATCAAGCATGCATTGTTCCCTCTTGGAACCACGAACCTTCTAGCAAGTTGCTCTGGTTTGTGAGGGGTGCGTGTCCAAACGTTCGTCAGACATGCCAATTTCATTACCACATCATCTTGGTGGCATGACATTACATCAACCAAGATTTCATGTGTTTCTCATCATTTTTCTATTTTTTGAATTACAATGCCATGTCACTCCATGCATACATATGCATGTGTCCATGTCCTGAGACCAATATGTTTGAAAATTCCTTCTAATTTACTGCACATGGAATTAACTCGCACACAAGTACACATATATGATTTTTCAAAATGTTTTGGTTAGGCCTTGCATGTAGATGTAGTTCAAATTTGAATTACGGTCATTAAATGGTTAGAAAATCACTTAAATGTCTTTAAAAGGTCAAATGACCCCTAGAATTTTCCAAAATTTCACATTACAGTTGTTGTAGTGCACGTTAGACATTGTAAAAATTTTAAGACCGTAAGAGGAACCTATCAGCCGTTTGTCATCAAACATGCATTGTTCCCTCTCCGAACCACGAACCTTCTAGCGAGTAGCTCCGGTTTGTGAGAGGTGTGTGTCCAAACTTTCGTCAAACATGCCAATTTCTTTACCACATCATCTTGGTGGCATGACATTAATCAAGCAAGGTTTCATGTTTTTCTGATCATTTTTAATTATTTTGGAATTAAAATGCCATGACATGCACTCCGTGCATGTGCCCATGCCTTGACACCAATATGTTTGAAAATTCCTTTGAATTTACTACACATGGAATTAACTCGCACACAAGTACACAAAATATGATTTTTCAAACCGTTATGGTTAGGTGTTGCATGTAGATGTAGTTCAAATTTTAATTACAGTCATTAAATGGTTAGAAAATCACTTAAATGTCTTTAAAAGGTCAAATGACCCCTGAAATTTACCAAATTTTCACATGACAGTTGTAGTAGTGCACGTTAAACGTAGGAAAAAATTTGAAGGACGTAAGAGGAAGCTATCTCACGTTCGTCATCAAACATGCATTGTTCCCTCTCCAAACCACGAACCTTCTAGCGAGTTGCTCCGGTTTGTGAGGGGTGTGTGTCCAAATGTTCGTCAAACATGCCAATTTCTTTACCATGTCATCTTGGTGGCATGACATTACATCAACCAAGATTTCATGTGTTTCTCATCATTTTTCTATTTTTTGAATTACAATGCCATGTCACTCCATGCATACGTATGCATGTGTCCATGTCCTGAGACCAATATGTTTGAAAATTCCTTATAATTTACTACACATGGAATTAACTCGCACACAAGTACACATATATGATTTTTCAAAATGTTTTGGTTAGGCGTTGCATGTAGATGTAGTTCAATTTTGAATTACGGTCATTAAATGGTTAGAAAATCACTTAAATGTCTTTAAAAGGTCAAATGACCCCTAGAATTTTCCAAAATTTCACATTAAAGTTGTAGTAGTGCACGTTAGACGTTGAAAAAATTTCAAGACCGTAAGAGGAAGCTATCTCCCGTTCGTCATCAAACATGCATTGTTTCCTCTCGGAACCACGAACCTTCTAGCGAGTTGCTCCGGTTTGTGAGGGATGTGTGTCCAAACGTTCGTCAAACATGCCAATTTCTTTACCACATCATCTTGGTCGCATGACATTAAATCAAGCAAGGTTTCATGTTTTTCTGATCATTTTTAATTTTTTGGAATTAAAATGTCATGGCATGCAATCCATGCATGTGCCCATGCCTTGGCACCAATATCTTTGAAAATTCTTTGAATTTACTACACATGGAATTAACTCGCACACAAGTACATAAAAATATGATTTTTCAAACCGTTATGGTTAAGCGTTGCATGTAGATGTAGTTCAAATTTGAATTACAGTCATTAAATGGTTAGAAAATCACTTAAATGTCTTTAAAAGGTCAAATGACCCCTGAAATTTACCAATTTTTCACATGACAGTTGTATTAGTGCATGTTAAACATAGGAAAAAATTTGAAGGCCGTAAGAGGAAGCTATCTCCCGTTCGTCATCAAACATGCATTGTTCCCTCTCGGAACCACGAACCTTCTAGCGAATTGCTCCGATTTGTGAGGGGTGCGTGTTCAAACATTCGTCAAACATGCCAATTTCTTTGCCACATCATCTTGTTGGCATGACATTACATCAACCAAGGTTTCATGCGTTTCTCATCATTTTTCGATTTTTTTGAATTAAAATGCCATGTCACTCCATGCATACGTATGCATGTGTCCATGTCCTATGACCAATATGTTTGAAAATTCCTTCTAATTTACTGCACATGGAATTAACTCACACACAAGTACACATATATGATTTTTCAAAACGTTTTGGTTAGGCCTTGCATGTAGATGTAGTTCAAATTTGAATTACAGTCATTAAATGGTTTGAAAATCACTTAAATGTCTTTAAAAGGTCAAATGACCCCTAGAATTTTCCAAAAATTCACATTAAAGTTGTAGTAGTGCATGTTAGACGTTGAAAAAATTTCAAGGCCGTAAGAGGAAGCTAGGTCCCGTTCGTCATCAAACATGCATTGTTCCCTCTCAGAACCACTAACCTTCTACCGAGTTGCTCCGGTTTGTGAGGGGTGTGTGTCCAAACTTTTGTCAAACATGCCAATTTCTTTACCACATCATCTTGGTGGCATGACATTACATCAACCAAGGTTTCATGTGTTTCTGATTTTTTTGGAATTAAAATGGCATGCCACTCCATGCATACGTATTCATGCATATGTGTCCATGTCGTGATACAAATATGTTTGAAATTTCCTTCTAGTTTATTGCACATGGAATTAACTCGCACATAAGTACACAAATATGATTTTTCAAACCGTTTCGGTTATGCATTGCATGTAGATATAGTTAAAATTTGAATTACGGTCATTAAATGGCTAGAAAATCACTTAAATGTCTTTAAAAGGTCAAATGACCCCTAGAATTTTCAAAAAAAATCACATTACAGTTGTAGTAGTGCACGTTAGATGTAGAAAAAAAATTTGAAGGCCGTAAGAGGAAGCTATCTCCCGTTCGTCATCAAACATGCATTGTTCCCTCTCGGAACCACGAGCCTTCTAGTGAGTTGCTCCGGTTTGTGAGGGGTGTGTGTCCAAACTTTGGTCAAACATGCCAATTTTTTTACCACATCATCTTGGTCGCATGACATTACATCAACCAAGGTTTCATGTGTTTCTGATTTTTTTTAATTTTTTGGAATTAAAATGCCATGTCACTCCATGCTTAACTGTGTCATAGTCGTTAGACCAATATGTTTGAAAATTCCTTCCAATTTACTGCACATGGAATTAAATCACACACAAGTACATGAAATATGAGTTTTCAAACCGTTATGGTTAGCTGTTGCATGTACATGTAGTTCAAATTTCAATTATGGCCGTTAAATGGCTAGAAAATCACTTAATTGTCCTAGAAGGTCAAATGACCCCTGAAATTTTCCAAAATTTGACATGATAGTTGTATTAGTACTACCAAATTTCTCATTCATTTAAAACACCATCTGTTGGCACTTTATTCCAAATTCGTCTTTCACAGCTAATAAAAAATATCTACAACATCACACAGTTGTTTTCTAGGAACCATTTGCGATGAAAATATCTGGGTCTATTTAAGTCTCCCTCCTTAAGTTTTGCCGGCTCGTCTGCTCTAGTGTCGGCTATAAGGGCATATTTATCCCTAAAGTGTTTTGGTGATTGATGATAATGCTTTTGCGGACTAATCATGTTCCTTGAATTTCCCAGATGTTTCATCGCTAGGCATAAGATGGTTTGGTACCCCTCGAAGACTATTGAAGATGGCATTTTTCTATGTTTCGTTTTGGTGGATTTGAGTCGTAGGAAAGCCGTACTATTAAGAGGGGGTCCGCGTCGGAAAGGTTCGGGTGGAATCATCAAGTACACGTTTTCTTCCTTGTCTCAACCTTTCCCATACGCATTGGAGCATCCTCCGTTTATCCTCTTTGCTTTGTCCTGGTTGCTGATGTTGGGCTTGCGATAGTACTGCTCCCTGGAGCGGTAGTACCACAGGCACCAGCGGTAGTATCGTACTTCGGTGTGGTAGTACCGCAGGAGCCCACGGTAGTACCACTCCTCAGGAGCCGTAGTACCGTGGCCCCCAGGCCAAGTGCCGCTTCTACGCGGTAGTAGGGGCGGATGTTATTTTTTACATCCACGCCTCTGTGGTAGTACCGCACACCATGTGTGGTATTATTGCGCGCGGCCTGGCTCAGCTGCCAGGCGGTAGTACCGCTCCTCGGCGGTAGTATTGTGTCAGATTTTTGCTTCGTCTGTTTTCCAGCGGAAGTAGGCACGGATGTATTTTTATTCATCCACACTCTTCTCAGGCTAGGAGTTTCCTACCTTGCGGTAGTACCGCAAGGGGGAGCGGTAGTACTGCGCCCGCGGCAGTACCGCCCTCAGCCCTTGTGCTACAGGTATGTCCTAGCTCCTGCTGCTGTGGTAGTACCGCGGTCCCTCATGGTAGTGCCACATGGCCTTGTGGTAGTACCGCTGGTCAGGGGCGGAAGTACCGCATGGCCTTACGGTAGTACCGCTGGTCAGGGGCGGTAGTACCACAAGTCGCGGGCTGGTTAGGTGGATAACGGTTGGATTTTGTCCACAGCTATATAAGGGGTGTCTTCTTCCTCTAGTTGACCATCTCTTCCAACCCTAAGCTCCATTGTTGCTCCAAGCTCCGTTTTTTCCCGATCTCACTCCCTAGCCAATCAAACTTGTTGATTTGCTCGGGAGTGGTTGAGAAAGCCCCGATCTACACTTCCACCAAGAGAAATTTGACCCCCCCCCACTAATCCCTTGCGGATCTTGTTACTCTTGGGTGTTTGAGCACCCTAGACGGTTGAGGTCACCGCAGAGCCATAGTACATTGTGGTGAAGCTTCGTGGTGTCGTTGGGAGCCTCCAATTAAGTTGTGGAGATTGCCCCGACCTTGTTTGTAAAGGTTCGGTCGCTGCCTCCAAGGGCATCAATAGTGGAATCACGACATCTCGCATTGTGTGAGGGCGTGAGGAGAATACGGTGGCCCTAGTGGCATCTTGGGGAGCATTGTGCCTCCACACCGCTCCAACGGAGACGTACTTCCCTTCAAAGGGAAGGAACTTCGGTAACACATCTTCGTCTCCACCGGCTCCACTTTTGGTTATCTCGTGCCTTTACTTGTGCAAGCTTATTTGTGATATATCTCTTGCTTGCTTGTGTACTTATCATTGTTGCATCATATAGGTTGCTCACTTAGTTGCATATCTAGACAACCTACTTTGATGCAAAGTTTAAATTGTTAAAGAAAAGCTAAAAATTGTTAGTTGCCTATTCACCCCCCCCCTCTAGTCAACTATATCGATCCTTTCAATTGGTATCAGAGCCTCGTCTCTTTATTAAGGACTTTACCGTCCGAAGAGTATGGTTGACGTCGTAGAAGGTGAGGAGGAGCACTCCGGTGCAAATCCGGTATCTTCTACGGGAGATGGGGGAACCGCGGTCTCTCGTGAGGAGTTCAATGTGGCGTTGGACACATTGAAAACCTCCATGACGACCAAGGTCAAAGGCATGTTTAATGAATTCTTAGAAGGGCTTAAACTTTCCACCGCACCGTTGAAAGTGGGTGATCCCACCAACAAGGTGACGGATGCTACCTCCGACAAGGGGGAAGCTACTAGCGAGAAAGCCCTTCCTTCTAGTGGTAAAAGTGGCACCGGCATCTTTGCCCATGTGGAACCTCCACTTGTCTATGGTGGACCTCTCCCTTCCACTCATTTGAATCATGCCGGCCGGCCCCCAAGATCGAGAAGAATGTAGAATTTGATTCTTGGGTCTATCATTTTAAGCGCCATTTAAATCATGTGAACACTAACCTTTGGAGAATCATTGAAGAAGGTTTCTATCCACATGACCAAAGCAACTTCACTCCTAGAGAAGCCACGGATAATCAATTCAATGAGAATGCTATATTCATCATTCAAGAAGCTATCCCACCCGAAGACCTTCCTCATCTCCGGCCCTACTCCTTGGCTAAAGACCCAGGGAAGCGCAAGAATTCAACTCTCCAACTATGAAGTGCTGCAAGATGAAGCCAATGAGTTTGCAATGAAAGAAGATGAAGAACCTCGTGAGCTCTATCGGAGGGTAACCAAACTCGCGGTCTCGCTCCGAGATCATGGAAGAAAGGACATGGATGAAAATTGGATAAAGCGCAAATTCCTTAAGGCAATGATGCCCTACCACAAAGCCATGTCCTCTATCATTCGTCAAAGGCCGGACTTCCACACCTTGTCCTCAAGTGATGTGTTGGATGAGTTTGTTGCTATGAGCATCTTGGACAAGACCGCCGACAATGCGGTACTTTGCTCTGAAAGAGTAAAGAAACCCAACCTTGCTCTGAAGGCCAAGGTTAGTATGGAGGAAGAGGATGAAGAGGAAGAAGAGGAGAGCAACCTCGAAGATACGAAGTATGCCTATCATGAACACATGGCCCTTGCTTCAAGGCAATTTTGGAGCAAGAAGAACTCAAGGCCCAACTTTAACAAGAACAATTCAAGTGGCGCAAAGGGCAAGCAACGAGTGAGGACTTGTTTCAACTGTGGCAATGTAAGCCACTTTGTTGCGGAGGCCCTTATGAGAAGAGGGAAGACAATGGTGGCAAGCTCATCCGAAAGGACAAGGCCAAGTCGCTCCCCAACAAGAGCAACTTCACCAAGAAGACTCCTCCCAAGGCATTGGTGGTACAAGAAGAGTACAATGAGGATGATGACGATGATGAAGATGGTGAGTCGGTTGCCATGGCCTCCGTTGCCATTGCAACGACTCCACGGGTGTCTCTCTTCGACTCACCCAATGAGAGCATCACCGCCAAGTGCCTCATGGCTAAAGCCACCAACAAGGTAACCCCCAACATCAAAACTACCATCATTAATCATCCTTCTTCGACAGATAGCATTGATGAACATGAGGGAACTAATGTGGAGGTGAATGAGTTTGAGGCCTTTATGGGTAAACTCAAGGGTAAATCCAAGAAGCACTTTGTTGCTCTCTTGGAACAACTTGGTGAAGCCAATGACATGATCGAGGCTCACGAAGATACCATCTCTAAGATGGAGGGGCATAGTCGTGACTATGCCGATGAGATTTCAGATCTTTCCAATGCTCTTGAGGAAGACCGTGGTCTTTGTTTGGCTCTTGAGGAGTCTCACAACGATGATCATGCTAAATTAAAGAAAGATCTTGATCATGTGCTTGTTGTTTCTCGTGTGCTAAACTCCGAGAAGGCAAAGCTTGGGGTTGATCTTGCTAGACTCAAAGAGGAGTTTGACATTCTCGACAAGGCTCACAAAGTCTTGAAGAGTGTTCATGCTATCCTCAAGGAGTCTCATGATCAACTCCAAGTGAAGCTAACCAAGGAGAAAGCCACATTTCCTCGTATGGTGTTAATTGATAATGCAAATGCTACTAACCCTTGTTGTGAGCATGTGCATCTTATTGAGGAGAATGTTAAGTTGAAGGAGCAACTTGAGAAAGGCCTTGTGTCATGCATACAAGGTGAGAAGAACCTAAACGACCTTTTGAAAAATCAACAGGAAGTTGTGGCCAAGGAGGGGATTCGGTTCGCACCCAAGCCCAAGAACAAGAAGAAGGATAACAAGACCAAACGACCTCCTCCTCTCAAGCAAAATTTTGTGAAGGAGGGAGAGAGTGCTTCCAAGGAGAAGAAGAACAATGTGAAGGTTGGCGGTGTCAAAAAGGGCAATGCCACCCCTCCCAACAAAGCCGGCGACTTTAATCCTTCTTATGTGTTATGTCGTGCTAGTGACAGGCATGTCTATGCCAAATTTGTTGGTTCTCCTCATGAGTACATTGAATGGTCTATTTGGGTTCCTAAGACCCTTGTTACTAACATCAAAGGATCCATTAAAAAAATGGGTACCTAAAACCAAGCATTGATCTCTTGTAGGTGTTTGCTTCCGGTGGGGGATCATGGTTGCTCGATAGTGGAGCTACAAATCATATGATCGGAAGCAAGGACTTGGTGGTGGACGTACACAAGATTCCATCTATGCCCACCAATGTCGAATGGGGTGATGCCTCATCTTCTAAAGTATTGGGACTTGGCAAGGTTCTCATCTCTCATGATCTCACGATCGAGAAGGTCATGCTTGTTGAGTCCCTTGCATACAATTTACTTTCTGTTCGTCAACTTGCAATCATGGGCTTTGCCACTTTCTTTGATATTGATACCATGGCTCTCTTGTGGAGCAAGACTCTTAAAGCAGCCTTTGTTGGGCATGTCGAGAACGGTCTATATGTGATTAACTTTTCGAAGCAACCCACTAAGACCGCGACATGCCTAATGGCTAAAGTTGATGTGGGATGGCTTTGGCATCACCGTTTAGCCCATGTCAATATGAGATCTTTGCAAAGTCTTCTCAAGGGGGACCATGTCCGTGGACTAACGAATGTTAGTTTTGCTAAAGATCGTGCTTGCAGTGTTTGTATCGAAGGA
Source organism: Triticum aestivum (assembly GCF_018294505.1). Lineage (NCBI taxonomy): Eukaryota > Viridiplantae > Streptophyta > Magnoliopsida > Poales > Poaceae > Triticum > Triticum aestivum. The sequence continues at coordinate 549,214,493 of NC_057803.1, read as the reverse complement.
AAGCTTCATGAGAAGGCTCACCCTCCCACGACTATCATTTACTCTAAGAGGCCTTTGGAGCTCCTTCACATGGATCTCTTTGGGCCTCCATCCTTTGATAGTCTTGGGGGTAGAAAGTATTGCTTGGTGATTGTGGATCACTATTCAAGATATACTTGGGTGTATTTCTTCAAGAGGAAGAGCGAGACCCAACAAACCGTCATTGACTTTGCAAATGAAGCACAAGGTCAACACAATGCAAAGATCTTGACAATAAGAAGTGACAATGACACCAAGTTCAAGAACTACACCTTGGATGAGTTTCTTAGTGATGAGGGGATCAAGCATCAATATTCCGCACCCTACACCCCTCAACAAAACGGTGTTGTGGAGAGGAAGAACCGGACGTTGATAGATGCGGCAAGGACCATGATGGCAGAGTTCAAGTCTCCATACAACTTTTGGGCCGAAACCATCAACACCGCGTGTCATGCATCCAATCGGCTCTACCTCCGCAAGGGCTTGAACAAGACTCCATATGAGATACTCACCAGTAACAAGCCCAACCTCAAGTAATTTCGGGTGTTTGGGTGTAAGTGTTTCATTCTCAAGAAAGGTGTTTGGTTGTCTAAATTTGAGGCTAGAGCTTATGAGGGCATATTTCTTGGTTATGCTACAAACTCTCATTCTTGCCGTGTCCTCAATAAATCCACGGGACTTGTTGAGGAGACGTGTAACGTGGAGTTTGATGAGAATAACGGCTCCCAAGTGGAGCAAAGTGGCACTTGTGATGTAGGTGATGAAATTCCACCTCAATCCATAAGAAGAATGGGTGTTGGTTTTATACTACCCATTGAGGAACCCCTTGTGGCCGAAGGAGAAGGACAATGCTCCACTCAAGTGGAGCCATCACCAACCCAAGGCCCACACGCTTCCGAAGAACAAAGTGAAGGCCCTCATCCTCATGAACAAGACCAAGGGCAAGATCATCCTCAAGACGGTGTTGACACACCAAGTGATGCCCAAGGTCAAGTTCTTTCCTCAGAGCAAGTTCAATATCAAGAACAAGCTCAAGACGTCGCTCAAGATGATCAAGTGACCGCTCCTCAACTCACCACCGAGGAGGAATTGGAGTGTCGTGCCGCCAAGATTGCTTCAAGCTCTCCACCAAGGGTCATCTCATGAAGAATGTACTTGGAAGCATTCAAAAGAGGGTAAGCACTCGTAGACAATTGGCAAACTATTGTGAACATCACGCCTTTGTCTCTTGTGTTGAACCCCAAAAGGTATATGAAGCACTCGAAGATCCGGATTGGCTTAATGCCATGCATGAAGAACTCAACAACTTCGAGTACAACAAGGTGTGGAGATTGGTGCCAAGGCCAACGGGGAACTATAATGTCATTGGAACCAAGTGGATATTTACGAACAAGCAAGATTCTCATGGGACCATCATTCGCAACAAGGCAAGATTGGTGGCACAAGGCTACTCCCAAGTCGAGGGTATCGACTACGGTGAAACCTTTGCTCCCGTTGCTCGCCTTGAATCCATTCGTTTGTTGATTGCTTATGCTTCTCATCACAACTTTAAGTTGCAACAAATGGATGTGAAGAGTGCTTTTCTTAATGGTCCTATTAATGAGTTGGTCTATGTCAAGCAACCCCCCGGGTTCGAGGATCCCTACTTTCCCGATCATGTGTATCAACTCGATAAGGCACTCTATGGGCTTAAACAAGCCCCACGTGCGTGGTATGACCACCTTACCGAGTTGTTACAAGATCGTGGGTTTGAAGTTGGGCTAATCGACCCCACTCTTTTTACTAAGAAGGTCAAAGGGGAGTTGTTTGTATGCCAACTATATGTTGATGACATTATCTTTGGTTCCCCTAACAAAGCTTTCAATGAGGAATTCGCCGCTCTCATGACCTCAAAGTTCAAGATGTCTTCCATGGGAGAGTTGAAGTTCTTTCTAGGGTTCGAAGTGAAGCAAAGAAGAGAAGGAACCTTCATCAACCAAGCCAAATACACTCAAGACATGCTCAAGAGATTCAAGCTAAGTGATGTCAAGCCGGCTTCCACTCCAATGCCCACCAAGTGCCAACTTGACATCGATCCCAATAGTAAAGCGGTGGATCAAAAGGTATATTGTTCCATGATTGGATCCTTGCTTTACCTTTGTGCATCTAGACCAGATATCATGTTGAGTGTGGGAATTTGTGCACGGTTTCAAGCCGCACCTAAGGAAAGTCACTTTGTGGCGGTCAAGCGAATCTTTCGATATTTGGCTCATACCCCAAACTTTGGCTTATGGTACCCAAGAGGAGCAAACTTCAAGCTTGTAGGGTATTCGGACTCCGATTGGGTGGGAGACAAAGTGGATAGGAAGTCCACTTGCGGAGGGTGTCAATTCCTTGGTTGCTCTTTGGTAAGTTGGTCTTCCAAAAAGCAAAGTTGTGTGTCTCTCTCGTCCACCGAAGCGGAGTATGTAGCGGCCAGTAGTTGTTGTGCACAACTCTTATGGATGAGGCAAACTTTAAAGGATTACGGTGTCATTTGTGACAAAGTGCCTCTTTGGTGTGACAATGAAAGTGCCATCAAGATTTCTCTCAACCCGGTGCAACACTTCAAGACGAAGCATATTGAGATTCGGTATCACTTCATCTGAGATCACATTAGGCGAGAGGGGATTGATCTCAACTACGTCAACACTCAAGATAACCTTGCAGATATTTTCACGAAGCCGTTGGATGAAGCAAGATTTCGCGAGTTAAGGCATGAGCTAAATATCATTGATTCGAGCAATGTTGCTTGAACCCTTACACACCCCACCATACTCAACTTGTTGTCTTATTTAGATGTAGGCATGGACACAGGGGGAGTGTTGTTCTCTCAATGAACTCTCCCTCCCCCCATTATGCATAAATTGATCAACTCTTCCACATTAGCCATTTTTTATGGTACTTGTGCTTCAAAGACGAGTTTTGGTCATGGGCCCAAGGATAGTTCTTCGCGGTGCCATACCAATTGACTCAAACATAGGTGGCTCCGGCCACCGCCCTCTCTTTGGAAAGGTTGTGTCTCGAGGTTGTTTCTTGTTGTCTCTTGCCTTTCTTTCTTTGTGTTGAGCGTGTTCTTGTGGTGTGTTGTTGGCTTGAAGATTCGGTGCGCAGACCTCTTTTTCTTGTTTGAAACGTGCAACTTCTTGAGCCCGCGGTACTACCGCGACCAGCCACAGTACTACCGCGTATGGGGTGCACGGTACTACCGCAATGAAGCGTGGTACTACCGCGCTGACGAGCGCGTGGGGGGTTATGACTCGGGCAGGGGAGTTCCAACTCCCCATACCCATTCACTTGTCTCTCTCCCCACCGTCTCTCTCTCGCTCAAGAACGGCGCCGGAGGTCCTCACCGGATCTCCGTATCCGGCCACTCTCCTCGGATTCCGACCGGTGGGATCGTTCGCCACCACTTGCTCTTGCCATGGAACAAGGTTTCTCCCCAAATCCCTCTCTTTCTTGGTTGTTCTTTCGCTTCTAGGTTTTTGGGGAGATGCGTGTTGTTCTTGCGATTTTAGGCCAAATCTTTGCAAGAGTAGGGTGTAGGAGAGTCATGTTGCGTAGAAATTATACTTGATATGTTGTCCCGTGGTAGATTTGATCAACCGTAGTACCGCCATGGTTTCGCGGTTCTTCTCAGATTCAAAAGTGGTTCGGATCTGACGCGGTGCGGTACAACTGCGGCTCTTGTGCGGTACTACCGCTAGTCCGGTACTACCACCTGTTCAGTGCGGTACTACCGCACGTGCTGTGGCACTAAGCTCTTACTACAGCTCCAAGTCACAGTACTACCATGACCTCACACGGTACTAACACGACTAGGAGCGGTACTAAAATTTTAGTAGTGCACGACCTGGTAGTACTACCGTTGGTGTCCAATCTCTCTCATGGCAATTACCAAGTATGCTTTCTACTTGTTTCTCTTGTTTTGCTAAGGTCTTTGCATTGATTCTTCTCGCTCTTTTCATGTGCTTTCTCTTGTTTCTTAGGTGGTGGCTCTCGCCGTTCCAATCCCAATTGTGACACTGGCTCCAAGCGACTGCGCAATCATCGAGATGAAGCACCAGAGGGCTCTAGTGCCCCCAAGCGCAATGTCAAGACCACCGCTAGCAAGAACAAGGAACCCGCTAAGGGCATGGACGAGATTCCCCTCGCTGAGTACGTCCATCGCCGGAAGATCAACCCTTATGTGAATGCTCATGCTATCATCAGAGGCTGTGAATTGTTTTGGACCAAGCAGCAGACTCTCTTTTATCTGGATGTAATCAAGAACAAGCAAAATACCTACGTGGATGTCAAGTGGATAGACATGAATCACTTGAGGAAGGACAAGTTTCATGAGTACTTTCGAGAAGCTCTGGATTTAGTGGAGCAGTTCAGTATTGAACATGTGATCTCTTTCCACCTTGACTATGACCCTGAGCTTATCTGTCAGTTCTTTGCCTCAGTTTACTTTCACCCTGGGAGGAGTGGAGGATGACCTGGATGACCAATGGCCGTCAGTTGACTGCTACCTGGAAGGAGTTCATGGATCTGCTCCAAGTTCCTGATGACGGGCTCACCACACCCGTTGGTGTTCGCCCCCATGCCAATCCTGAGTCTGCTAGGAAGAACAAGATACATCCGTGCTATGTTGAGAAGGTGCTTCCCAGTGGCAAGTCGACATGGGTGCTGAACTACTTTTCGGATATCATGCATCGCATCTTCCGCAACTCTCTGTTCCCTCGCATTGGCGACAAGGACAAGGTTCATGCCTATCTAGTGGATATGATGCTCCTGTGCGAGGAGGCACGTGTGTCTTAGACTCAGCCACTTGATGTCTCACACATCATGTGGTGTGAGCTTCGGTTTGCGGTGTTCAACCGCAAGGTACCTATCGATGGACCATACATGTTTCTGTTGATCTCCAAGACTTGGGAGAAGTTGTACCCTGGTGATGAGTTCCTTGCTCCAGACTGGATTCGGCATGAGCCCATCAGTCTCTATGTCAAGCCCAACTGGGCCAACACTACTACTCGTGCTGAGGCGTCTGCTGCTAGGAGGGATGTTGATGAGGAGGAGGCTGGAGTAGAGGATGTTGCTGAGGACCGTGCTGCTAGGTCTTCCCATCCTTCCTCTGAGCCCTCGCGGGCCAAGAAGTTGAAGGACAAGATGAAGACTCTTTTCTGCATGCAAGCAAAGGGGCAGTACAGGACTCACGTGGCATCCAAGGAGAGTCGCCGCCGCGACAAGAAGATTATGAGGGTCTTTGGAGAGGATGTCTCTGGCGGTTCTGAGGAGGTCATCATGCCAGAGGCTGCATGGATGGCAAAGCAAGGCTACAAGTGGACTTATTCTGAGGAGGACATCGAGGAGACCATCCCCGCCGCCGAGTCTGATGAGGAGCATGAGGAGAGTTGGGATGATTTCTCTGCCTGAGCCACCCCTTGCATGTAGGTGTCCTCTCTGCCTTTTTGGCGTCTCGATGCCAAAGGGGGAGAGAGAGTAGGGATTTACGTGCTTGCGAGTCGTGTGTCGTGTTTGGTGTGTTTGCTTTGTCGTTTGGACCTCATTTGCTTTGGTTTGGTTTGCGCCTTTGAGACTTATCCTTCATATGGTGTAAGACATATGCACTCTATCCTATCTTAGTGAGCTTATGATTGTGCTACTTATGTTATGCTCGTATTTGCTATCTTGTCTAGTGTTATCCTTACTATTGCAAGATATGCCTTGTCTCTAAAATATAGGGGGAGTTTTGATCCTAGTATGTCTGCCGTGCAGTCCAAAGCACCCATCTAGTTTGCACACATCTAGGGGGAGCCTGCCTATATTCTAAAGAGGAGGGGTTTGCATTTTCTCAATATTATTTCCCTTTGTGCAAATCCCGTACTGTCATCAATCCACCAAAAAGGGGGGGATTGTAAGGGCATATTTATCCCTAAGGTGTTTTGGTGATTGATGACAATGCTTTTGCGGACTAATCATGTGCCATGAGTTTCCCAGACGTTTCATCGCTAGGAACAAGATGGTTTGGTGCCCCTCGAAGACTATTGAAGACGGTGTTTTTCTACGTTTCTTTTTGGTGGATTTGATTCGTAGGAAAGTCGTACTATTAAGAGGGGGTCCGCGTCGGAAAGGTTCGCGTGGAATCATCACGTACATGTTTTCTTCCTTGTCTCCACCTTTCCCATATGCATTGGGGCATCCTCCGTTTATCCTCTTTGCTTTGTCTTGGTTGCTGATGTTTGGCTTGCGGTAGTACTGCTCCCTGGAGCGGTAGTACCGCAGGCACCAGCGGTAGTACTGTACTTCGGCATGGTAGTACAGCAGGAGCCGATGGTAGTACCGCTCCTCTGGAGCCGTAGTACCATGGCCCCCAGGCCAAGTGCCGCATCTTCGCGGTAGTAGGGGTGACTGTAATTTTTTACATCCACGCCTCTGCGGTAGTACCGCTGGTCAGTGGCGGTAGTACCGCAAGTCGCGAGCTGGTTAGGTGGATAACGGTTGGATTTTGTCCATGGCTATATAAGGGGTGTCTTCTTCCTCTAGTTGACCATCTCTTCCAACCCTAAGCTCCATTGTTGCTCCAAGCTCCATTTTCACCCGATCTCACTCCCTAGCCAATCAAACTTGTTGATTTGCTCGGGAGTGGTTGAGAAGGCCCCGATCTACACTTCCACCAAGAGAAATTTGATTCCCCCCACTAATCCCTTGCGGATCTTGTTACTCTTGGGTGTTTGAGCACCCTAGATGGTTAAGGTCACCACGGAGCCATAGTCCATTGTTGTGAAGCTTCATGGTGTCGTTGGGAGCCTCCAATTAAGTTGTGGAGATTGCCCCAACCTTGTTTGTAAAGGTTCGGTCGCCGCCTCCAAGGGCACCAATAATGGAATCACGACATCTCACATTGTGTGAGGGTGTGAGGAGAATACGGTGGCCCTAGTGGCATCTTGGGGAGCATTGTGCCTCCACACCGCTCCAACAGAGACGTACTTCCCTCCAAGGGGAAGGAACTTTGGTAACACATGCTCGTCTCCACCGGCTCCACTTTTGGTGTATCTCGTGCCTTTACTTGTGCAAGCTTATTTCTGATATATATCTTGCTTGCTTGTGTACTTATCATTGTTGCATCATATAGGTTGCTCACTTAGTTGCATATCTAGACAACCTACTTTGATGCAAAGTTTAAATTGTTAAAGAAAAGCTAAAAATTATTAATTGCCTATTCACCCCCCCTCTAGTCAACTATATCGATCCTTTCACCGGCAACCCCCGAATACACGAATCCCGATCCCCATTTCCGCGCCCCCTTCTTGCAAAGATGACGTCACGGAAATGCTTCATGAAGGCTCGATCGATGGCCGTGTCCCCCCTGAGCACCGCCGTCTGCCCCGAGAGCGCAACCACCTATGCCGAGAGTGCCGCCGCATCCGCATTGAGCGCGGCTGCTTCCGCCGAGAGGGCGTCTGCGATAGCCGATAGGGCAGCTGCAGTAGCCGAGACGGTTGCAGCTGCTGCTGTGACGGCAGCTGCAAACGTCGAGAGAGCTCGAGCGGTCGTCCGTGCCACTGATGTCGCCCTGGCCCGGGTCGAGGCCATCCACACCAAGATCGAGGATGCACACGCCAAGATATTCCCGGCCACCTCGGACTCTAGCATGCAACCCACATCTGAAAAGGCAGCGGTGGCCATGGAGCACCTGCTTCCTCATGAGGTCGTGGAGCGGGAGCTGGAGATGTAGGAGGCGGCGGAGATCGAGGAGCGCCGGGAGGAGGAGTTGCGCGTGGCCGAGGTTGAGGTAGAGAAGAGTCTGTCCGTCGAGGAATCGGCAGTGGAGTACCAACGCGAGCTTTGGCGCAACCACTACTACGAGACTACAACCTTGAGGGCGGCGCCGAGGACGAGGATGAGGACGTGGTCGACTTCAGCAGGGGGCGCGGAGTCCACCAACGGCGGCATGTCGCCAGGACAAGTCATCGATGTCTCATCTCACACCGGCGATGCATCAGCCGGCGCGGCAGTGGATTTTTAATTATGCGTACTTAGGCTTTGTTTTTAATGCTGGTCTTTTGTTAGAGCAATGTTTAGGTCAAACTGGCTCTGTGTAATTACTGAAATTGCTCGATTCAGTAAGTGTGGTCTGTCTGTTGTACGCTCTTTTGTGTGCCCAAATTAGCAAGCGATGTTAAATTATGCAATGACATACCTGGGGAAATTTCCACCAAAATTTGAATTATCAAACTCATCCCATGCACATAAAGCAGAAGAATCGTTTGTGATGCACACAATCGTTCAAAGTGAATGGTCCGACGGCACCGCATGCGTTCAAAATGAATGTGCCCATGCCTTGAGACCAAAATTTGAATTATCAAACTCATCCCATGCGCGTAAAGCAAAAGAATCGTTTGCGATGCACACAATCGTTCAAAGTGAATGGCCCGATGGCATCGCGCACAAAGTTTCCCTCCACATTTCCAAAATTTTGGCCTACCGCCAAAATATCTACCCCCGCCCCTTCCCCACCCCCTTTTCTCCCCGACCACAAGTCACATTTCCCTTGTTTCCTCCTTCCTTCCTTCCTTGCTAAGCTATAGCCGCTTCCTCGCTCTCGCCGTCTCGCATCCTACCGCCGGGGTTGCCATGGTCTTCTTCAAACACATCTCGAGCAGATCCTCCTCCAGCGACTACTCCTTCACCACCCGGGAATGCCTCTCTTCTCTCTCTCGGGCTATGACTTGGAATGAAGGACTTTTACCCGGAGGTCGATTTGAGTCATTTCTTCCTCTTGTAGCTCCCTAAGACCATCAGTGGCAACGAATGGAGCGGGGTGGCTGAAGATCTATCTACTAGTTGTCACCATCAATCTCCATGCGTGAAGCTACTTGTGTTTGATTCTGTGGACACTGGGAGGAAGTTTCTGGCATGTGCAGAGAAGGTTAGACCCTCTTCCCTTGTTACAAATCATTTGTTAGATGTGATTCAGACACTGTCATGGTCCCCCATTCATACCACACCTTCAACCAAACGCATCCTAAGATAGTGTCACAATTTGTACCTGGTATCTTAAATTGTTGCCATCTCATCAGTGGTGCCATTAGAAAATTATTTGGCACTGCTTCAGCAGTTTGTGCAGCTAACTTTGGTCCACACATCCGAGCAGCCAAGCAGTAAAATACTAAATCTTTATGGCACAAAGGAACTGGGCATCGGAGCAACTATGTGCTCCAAAGTCCGGGTCCCTGATTTTTTTTCCGCTGCATCGGCTCTCCAGTTCAGGGCACCGGTGCGAGATGTAGCAACAATTGTCTTTACACCAATTTTGGCATACATAGTGGACGGCCTTAGTGCTATTAGTTCTATGTTACTAAACTTGTGCATGTACACACATATTAGTATCAATTTGCTGTCATCCAAACATTGTCGCTATGTTGTTGCAGTTATATCTACCTTCCTCATAAAATGTTCAATTTATTATTTATTGTACATGAGTAAGAACTTGTAGCGTCGTTGTAGTTAATTATAGCTTCTGATGTTCCAGAATTTGGTTGTTGTCTCAGTACCAATTATTTCATTTGCACATTGATCTTTTTGAGAAGATATGTCATAATTAACATGTTTCTTCATTTTTTTCAAAATAAGCATTGGTGATTTTCTATGTTGCTATAAACCCATTTCCCCTACAATTGTTATTGATCTAGTTTTAAATATTATAGGATGAACAGAAGTGTTCTTACTTGGAGTGGGTTGATCAAGAGTGGCCACAGTCTTTGAAGATGTGCCTAACGAAACTCTGGAGCATGTATGAGGAAGTGAACACAACTAGGCTTAGAGAAAGTCTTGTCAACGCTGAAGCATATTTCAAGATGCGGGATAAAAAGTTGAAGGTGGAGAATGAGATCATATTTTTTTAAAGACTTTGCTAAGATGGTGTTGGCGAAGGAGGAGGCACCTTCCCAGTTGGCCCATGCAAAATGGGTTCTTACTAAACTGAAAGCAGAGGTGGATAATACGAGCCTGGATGATCTCGATTAGGGAAATGAATATATTGTTCTTATTAAGTTGAACTAGCTATATGTTGTACTGTGTTGTTTTCATGTAGCTATCGTACTGTGATGTTATAATATATTTATGTGCCTGATATGAAATTGACAAACAGTTGTTCGATATGAAATCTGAATTTGCGTAATACTGGAATTATTAATTGTAAACTAATAAACCTGCTAAATGTGTCATGGACCTTTGCAAACGGGTCTAGTAATAAAAGCGGTTGCGATGGATAGCCCAATGCCACACAGTTTTCTTCATCAAATCATGTGTGATATAGTTGATAAAAGCAAACGGTTAACCAAGGAAGACTGTGTGTGATAGTTACACCTTTCACACACGAGCCTACACATAAAACTATGTGGGATTTACGTCCGAACGGAAACATTTTCCCTGGATTGACTATGTGGGATGTACATAAGAACGAAAACGTATTCCTTGGATTGACTGCGTGTGATATACATACGAACGGAAATGTTTTCTGGGATTCACCGTGTGGGATGTACATACCTACGGAAATGATTTTCTCAGATTACCGTGTGGGATGTACATACCTACAGAAATGATTTCTGGGATTCACCGTGTGGGATGTACATACCTACGGGAATGATTTTTGGGATTCACCGTGTGGGATGTACATACCTACGGAAATGATTGGGTTTCGATGCCTCGCCCGGTCGCACACAGCCCCAGCCTGGGTCCCAGGAGGGCCTATCCACGATGATTTCTGGGTCGTGTGGGAAGGACACCCTATCGTGCACACTCACTTGGCGACGGTTCCAAATGCTGTCGTGGAAAGGGGTAAAAACCGTTTGTTTAGGACCGACGCGCACCTGTGACACCTATAGGAATAGCTCAATGGATTGATCAGAAAGAATGACTTTGAGGTGGTTTCGTACCCTACAAGCAATTTCATCTTAAGTTCTCTGTGATAGGAACTTTAGAGTGACTTTTGTCACACGTTGAGGGGTTGTCATATGATCTAATTATGTTATCATTGTTGAGAGAACTTGCACTAGTGAAAGTATGAACCCTAGTCCTTGTTTCCAAGCATTGCAATACCATTTTTGCTCACTTTCATTACTAGTTAATTACCTTGCTGTTTTTATATTTCCAGATTACAAAAACCTATATCTACTATCCATATTGTACTTGTATCACCATCTCTTCACCGAACTAGTGCACCTATACAATTTGCCATTGTATTGGGTGTGTTGGGGACACAAGAGACTCTTTGTTATTTGGTTGCAGGGTTGTTTGAGAGAGACCATCTTCATCCTACGCCTCCCACGGATTGATAAATCGTAGGTCATCCACTTGAGGGAAATTTGCGACAGTCCTACAAAACTCTGCGCTTGGAGGCCCAACACGAGTCTACAAGAAGAAGGTTGCGTAGTAGACATCAGTGAAACCTATGGCCCCCGGGTCTATTTTCCATCATATTAGTTTCCGATTTACTATTCTTGCAATCTTTTATTTTCAGATCTATAAACCAAAAAACCCAAAAATATTTTATCTTTTGTTTAGTTCTATTTATCTCTATAAGATCTCACCTTTGCAAGTGACCGTGAAGGGTTTGACAAGCCCTTTATCGCGTTGGGTACAAGTGCTGATTGTTTGTGCAGGTGCATCTATTGGGGACTTGCGTGTTTCTCCTACTGGATTGATACCTTGGTTCTTAACTACCGGTGTACAAAAGTAGGGGTCTTTCTATACCCCTTTACTTATGCACGGGCAGTCGTAGCCACACCTGCATCCATGCTTGGCGGGGTGATATGTCTCCAACGTATCTATAATTTTTTATTGCTCCATGCTATATTATCTACTGTTTTAGACATTATTGGGCTTTATTTTCCACTTTTATATTATTTTCGGGACTAACCTATTAACCGGAGGCCCAGCCCAGAATTGTTGTTTTTGCCTATTTTAGGGTTTCGAAGAAAAGGAATATCAAACGGAGTCCAAACGGAATGAAACCTTCGGAAACGGGATTTTCTCATCAGATAAGATTCAGGAGACTTGGACTCTCCATCAAGAAAGCCACGAGGTGGTCACGAGGGTAGGGGGCGCCCCCCCCCCCTAGGGCGCGCCCCCTGCCTCGTGGGCCCCTCGAAGCTCCACCAACGTACTTCTTCCTCCTATATATATCCACGTACCCCAAATGATCGGGGACGGAGCCAAAAACCTAATTCCACCGCCGCAACTTTCTGTATCCACGAGATCCCATCTTGGGGCCTGTTCCGGAGCTCCGCCGGAGGAGGCATCGATCACGGAGGGCTTCTACATCATCATCCAAGCCCCTTCGATGAAGTGTGAGTAGTTTACTTCAGACCTACGGGTCCATGGCTAGTAGCTAGATGGCTTCTTCTCTCTTTTTGAATCTCAATACAATGTTCTCCCCCTCTCTCTTGGAGATCTATTCGATGTAATCTTCTTTTTGTGGTGTGTTTGTTGAGATCGATGAATTGTGGGTTTATGATCAAGTCTATCTATGAATAATATTTGAATCTTCTCTGAATTCTTTTATGTATGATTGGTTATCTTTGCAAGTCTCTTCGAATTATCAGTTTGGTTTGTCCTACTAGATTGGTTGTTCTTGCCATGGGAGAAGTGCTTAGCTTTGGGTTCGATCTTGCGGTGTCCTTTCCCAGTGACAGAAGGGGCAGCAAGGCACGTATTGTATCGTTGCCATCGAGGATAACAAGATGGGGTTTTATCATATTGCATGAAACTATCCCTCTACTTCATGTCATCTTGCTTAAGGCGTTACTCTGTTTTTAACTTAATACTCTAGATGCATGCTAGATAGCGGTCGATGAGTGGAGTAATAGTAGTAGATGCAAAATCGTTTCGGTCTACTTGTCTCGGACGTGATGCCTATATACATGATCATACCTAGAGATTCTAATTACTATGCTCAATTCTGTCAATTGCTCAACAGTAATTTGTTCACCCACCGTAGAATACTTATGCTCTTGAGAGAAGCCACTAGTGAAACCTATGGCCCCGGGTCTCTTTCTCATCATATCAATCTCCATCACTTTCTTATTGCTTTGCTTTTACTTTATTTACTTTGCATCTCTATACCAAAAATACCAAAAAAATATTATTTATCATCTCTATCAGATCTCACTTTCGTAAGTGACTGTGAAGGGATTGACAACCCCTAAGCACGTTGGTTGTGTTGGGCTATTGTTTTTGTGTAGGTACGAGGGACTCGAGCGTAGCCTCCTACTGGATTGATACCTTGGTTCTCAAAAACTGAGGGAAATACTTACGCTACTTTGCTGCATCATCCCTTCCTCTTCGGGGAAATCCAACGCAGTGCTCAAGAGGTAGCAAGAAGAATTTCTGGCGCCGTTGCCGGGGAGTCTGCGCAAAAGTCAACATACCAAGTACCCATCACAATCCCTATCTCCCGCATTACATTATTTGCCATTTGCCTCTCGTTTTCCTCTCCCCCCCTTCACCCTTGCCGTTTTATTCGCCCTCTCTATTCCTCCCTCCATCTCTCTCTATTTGCCTCTTTTGCCGTTTGCTTTTTATTTGCTCGTGTGTTGGATTGCTTGTTTGTCGCGATGGCTCAAGATAATACTAAATTGTGTGACTTCACCAATACCAATAATAATGATTTCCTTAGCACTCCAATTGCTCCTCTTACCGATGCTGAATCTTGTGAAATTAATACTGCTTTGTTGAATCTTGTCATGAAAGATCCGTTCTCCGGCCTTCCTATTGAAGATGCCGCTACACATCTTAATAGCTTCGTTGATTTGTGTGACATGCAAAAGAAAAAAGATGTTGATAATGATATTATTAAATTGAAGCTATTTCCTTTTTTGCTTAGAGATCGTGCTAAAGCTTGGTTTTCGTCTTTGCCTAAAAATAGTATTGATTCATGGAACAAGTGCAAAGATGCTTTTATCTCTAAGTATTTTCCTCCCGCTAAGATCATCTCTCTTAGAAATGATATTATGAATTTTAAACAACTTGATCATGAACATGTTGCACAAGCTTGGGAGAGAATGAAATTAATGATACATAATTGCCCTACTCATGGTTTTAATTTGTGGATGATTATACAAAAAATTTATGCTGGATTGAATTTTGCTTCTAGAAATCTTTTAGATTCGGCCGCGGGAGGCACTTTTATGGAAATCACTTTAGGAGAAGCTACTAAACTCCTAGATAATATTATGGTTAATTATTCTCAATGGCATACTGAAAGATCTACTAAAAAGGTGCATGTGATAGAAGAAATTAATGTTTTGAGTGGAAAGATGGATGAACTTATGAAATTATTTGCTAATAATAGTGTTTCTTCTGATCCTAATGATGTGCCCTTGTATACTTTGATTGAGAATAATAATGAATCTATGGATGTGAATTTTGTTGGTAGGAACAATTTTGGTAACAACGCGTATAGAGGAAATTTCAATCATATGCCTTATCCTAGTAGTCCCTCTAATAATTATGGTAATTCCTAAAATAATTCTTATGGAAATTATAATAAGATTCCCTCTGATTTTGAATCTAATATTAAAGAATTTATTTCATCGCAAAAGAATTTTAATGCTATGATTGAAGAAAAATTGCTTAAGATTGATGACTTGGCTAGGAATGTTGATAGAATTGCTCTTGATGTTGGTTCTTTGAAACTTAGGTCTGTTCCACCTAAGCATGATATCAATGAGTCTCTCAAAGCCATGAGAATTTCCATTGACGAGTGCAAAGAAAGAACCGCTAGGATGCGTGCTAAGAAAAATGCCTTTATAAAAGCGTGTTCTTATAGTTCCTATGAAAATAATGATGAATATCTAAAAGTTATTGATGTGTCCCCTATTAAATCTTTGTTTTGAAATATTAATCTTGATAATGATGGGACTGAATATGATCCACCTTTACCTAGAAGGCGTTCTAAGAATTCGGAATTTGTTGATCTTGATGCTAAATTTGATAAAAGTGGGATTGAAGAAATTAAAACCCAAGATGTTGCTAAACCCACTATTATGGATTTCAAGGAATTTAACTATGAAACTTGCTCTCTGATTGATTTTATTTCCTTGTTGCAATCCGTGCTAAAATCTCCTCACGCTTATAGTCAAAATAAAGTGTTTACTAAACATATCATTGATGCCTTGATGCAATCTTATGTAGAAAAACTTGAATTGGAAGTTTCTATCCCTAGAAAACTCTATGATGAGTGGGAACCAACTATTAAAACTAAAACTAAAAATTATGAGTTTTATGCTTTGTGCGATTTGGGTGCTAGTGTCTCTACTATTCCCAAAACTTTGTGTGATTTACTAGATTTCCGTGATTTTGATGATTGCTCTCTAGACTTGCATCTTGCGGATTCCACTATTAAGAAACCTATGGGAAGAATTAATGATGTTCTTATTGTTGCTAATAGGAATTATGTGCCCGTAGATTTTATCATTCTTGATATAGATTGCAATCCTTCTTGCCCTATTATTCTCGATAGACCTTTCCTTAGAACGGTTGGTGCAATAATTGATATGAAGGAAGGGAATATTAGATTTCAATTTCCATTAAAAATGGCATGGAACACTTCCCTAGAAAGAAAATAAAATTAGCATATGAATCTATCATGAGAGCCACTTATGTATTCCCTACCAAAGATGGCAATACCTAGATCTATTCTTGCTTGTTATGCCTAGCTAGGGGCGTTAAACGATAGCGCTTGTTGGGAGGCAATCCAATTTTATTTTTATTCCTTGATTTTTGCTCCTGTTTAGTAATAAATAAATTATCTAGCCTCTGTTTTGGTTGTGTTTTTTGTGTTTAATTAGTGTTTGTGCCAAGAAGAACCGTTGGGAAGACTTGGGGAAAGTCTTGTTGAACTTGCTGTAAAAAACAGAAACTTTAGCGCTCACGAGAACTGATGTAATTTTTATTTGGAAAGTCCTATTTATTTAATTCTTTTTGCAGATGATTAATAGATAAATTCCTCACGTCCAGAAATTTATTTTGGAATTTTTGGGGTTCCATATCTTGCGCTAGCTACAGATTACTACAGACTGTTCTGTTTTTGACAGATTCTGTTTTTCGTGTGTTGTTTGCTTATTTTGATGAATCTATGGCTAGTAAAATAGTTTATAATCCATAGAGAAGTTGGAATACAGTAGGTTTAACACCCATATAAATAAAGAATGAGTTCATTAAAGTACCTTGAAGTGGTCTTTGGTTTTCTTTCGCTAACGGAGCTCCCGAGTTTTCTACTTTAAGTTTTGTGTTCTGAAGTTTTCAAGTTTTGGGTAAAGATTTGATGGATTATGGAACAAGGAGTGGAAAGAGCCTAAGCTTGGGGATTCCCATGGCACCCTCAAAATAATCTAAGGACACCTAAAAGCCAAATCTTGGGGATGCCCCGGAAGGCATCCCCTCTTTCGTCTACTTCTATCGGTAACTTTACTTGGAGCTATATTTTTATTCACCACATGATATGTGTTTTGCTTGGAGCGTCTTTTATGATTTGAGTCTTTGCTTATTAGTTTACCAAAATCATCCTTGCTGTACACACCTTTTGAGAGAGCCATACATGATTTGGAATTTGATAGAATACTCTATGTACTTCACTTATATCTTTTGAGCTTTATAGTTTTGCTCTAGTGCTTCACTTATATCTTTTAGAGCATGGTGGTGGATTTGTTTTATAGAAACTATTGATCTCTCATGCTTCACTTAGATTATTTTGAGAGTCTTAATAGCATGGTAATTTCTTAAAATCCTAATATGCTTGGTATGCAAGATTAATAATAAAACTTTCGTATGAGTGTGTTGAATACTAAGAAGAAATTGATGCTTGATAATTGTTTTGAGATATGAGGATGGTGATATTAGAGTCATGCTAGTTGAGTAGTTGTGAATTTGAGAAATGCTTGTGTTAAAGTTTGTGATTCCCGTAGCATGCACGTATGGTGAACCGTTATGTGATGAAGTCGGAGCATGATTTATTTATTGATTGTCTTCCTTATGAGTGGCGGCCGGGAACGAGCGATGGTCTTTTCCTACCAATCTATCCTCCTAGGAGCATGCGCGGAATACTTTGCTTTGATAACTTCTAGATTTTTGCAATAAGTATATGAGTTCTTTATGACTAATGTTGAGTCCATGTATTATATGCACTTCCTTCCTTCCACAATTGCTAGCCTCTCTAATACCGCGCACTTTTCGCCGGTATCATACACCCACCAAATACCTTCCTCAAAACAGCCACCATACCTACCTATCATGGCATTTCCATAGCCATTTCGAGATATATTGCCATGCAACTTTCCATCGTTCCTTTCATTATGACACGCTCCATCATTGTCATATTGCTAGCATGATCATGTAGTTCACATCGTATTTGTGGCAAAGCCACCGTTCATAATTCTTTCATACATGTCACTCTTGATTCATTGCACATCCTGATACACCGCCGGAGGCATTCATATAGAGTCATATTTTGTTCTAAGAATCGAGTTGTAATTCATGAGTTGTAAGTAAATAAAAGTGTGATGATCATCATTATTAGAGCATTGTCCCAGTGAGGAAAGGATGATGGAGACTATGATTCCCCCACAAGTCGGGATGAGACTCCGGACGAAAAAATATATATATATAAGAGGCCATAAAAAAAGAGAAAGGCCCAAATAAAAAAATATGAGAGAAAAAGAGAGAAGGGACAATGTTACTATCCTTTTACCACACTTGTGCTTCAAAGTAGCACCATGATCTTCATGATAGAGAGTCTCTCACTATGTCACTTTCATATACTAGTGGGAATTTTTCATTATAGAACTTGGCTTGTATATTCCAATGATGGGCTTCCTCAAAATGCCCTAGGTCTTCATGAGCAAGCGAGTTGGATGCACACTCACTTAGTTTCTTTTGAGCTTTCATATACTTATAGCTCTAGTGCATCCGTTGCATGCCAATCCCTACTCACTCACATTGATATCTATTGATGGGCATCTCCATAGCCCGTTGATATGCCTAGTTGATGTGAGACTATCTTCTCCCTTTTTGTCTTCTCCACAACCACCATTCTATTCCACCTATAGTGCTATATCCATGGCTCACGCTCATGTATTGCGTGAAGATCGAAAAGTTTTTGAAAATGTCAAAAGTATGAAACAATTGCTTGGCTTGTCATCGGGGTTGTGCATGATTTAAATACTTTGTGTGGTGAAGATAGAGCAAAGCCAGACTATATGATTTTGTAGGGATAGCTTTCTTTGGCCATGATATTTTGAGAAGACATAATTGCTTTGTTAGTATGCTTGAAGTATTATTATTTTTATATCAATATGAACTTTTGTCTGGAATCTTTCGAATCTAAATATTCATACCACAATTAAGAAGATTTACATTGAAATTATGCCAAGTAGCACTCCGCATCAAAAATTCTGTTTTTATCATTTACCTACTCGAGGACGAGTAGGAATTAAGCTTGGGGATGCTTGATACGTCTCCAACATATCTATAATTTTTGATTGCTCCATGCTATATTATCTACTGTTTTAGACATTATTGGGCTTTCTTTTCCACTTTTATATTATTTTTGGGACTAACCTATTAACCGGAGGCCCAGCCCAAAATTATTGTTTTTGCCTGTTTTAGGGTTTCGAAGAAAAGGAATATCAAACGAAGTCCAAACGGAATGAAACCTTCAGAAATGTGATTTTCTCATCAGATAAGATCTAGGAGACTTGGACCCTCCATCAAGAAAGCCACGAGGTGGTCACGAGGGTAGGGGCGCCCCCCCTAGGGCGCGCCCCCTGCCTCGTGGGCCCCTTGAAGCTCCACCGACGTAGTTCTTCCTCCTATATATATCCACGTACCCCAAATGATCGGGGACGGAGCCAAAAACCTAATTCCACCGCCGCAACTTTCTGTATCCACGAGATCCCATCTTGGGGCCTGTTCCGGAGCTCCGCCGGAGGAGGCATCGATCACAGAGGGCTTCTACATCATCATCCAAGCCCCTCCGATGAAGTGTGAGTAGTTTACTTCAGACCTACGGGTCCATGGCTAGTAGCTAGATGGCTTCTTCTCTCTTTTTGGATCTCAATACAATGTTCTCCCCCTCTCTCGTGGAGATCTATTCGATGTAATCTTCTTTGTGCGGTGTGTTTGTTGAGACCGATGAATTGTGGATTTATGATCAAGTCTATCTATGAATAATATTTGAATCTTCTCTGAATTCTTTTATGTATGATTGGTTATCTTTGCAAGTCTCTTCGAATTATCAGTTTGGTTTGGCCTACTAGATTGGTTGTTCTTGCCATGGGAGAAGTGCTTAGCTTTGGGTTCGATCTTGCGGTGTCCTTTCCCAGTGACAGAAGGGGCAGCAAGGCACGTATTGTATCGTTGCCATCGAGGATAACAAGATGGGTTTTTATCATATTGCATGAAACTATCCCTCTACTTCATGTCATCTTGCTTAAGGCGTTACTCTGTTTTTAACTTAATACTCTAGATGCATGCTAGATAGCGGTCGATGAGTGGAGTAATAGTAGTAGATACAAAATCGTTTCGGTCTACTTGTCTCGGACGTGATGCCTATATACATGATCATACCTAGATATTATAATTACTATGCTCAATTCTGTCAATTGCTCAACAGTAATTTGTTCACCCACCGTAGAATACTTATGCTCTTGAGAGAAGCCACTAGTGAAACCTATGGCCCCGGGTCTCTTTCTCATCATATCAATCTCCATCACTTTATTATTGCTTTGCTTTTACTTTGCTTTTACTTTATTTACTTTGCATCTCTATACCAAAAATACCAAAAAAAATTATTTATCATCTCTATCAGATCTCACTTTCGTAAGTGACCGTGAAGGGATTGAAAACCCCTAAGCACATTGGTTGCGTTGGGCTATTGTTTTTGTGTAGGTACGAGGGACTCGAGCGTAGCCTCCTACTGGGTGGCAGCATGCGGCTTCTAGGCCAACTAGGCAAGCGCCTGCGTGACAGCATGCGGCTTCTAGGCCAACTAGTCGAGCACCTGCGTGGTGGCATGCAAATCTTCGTGAAAGCCCTGTCACTGCACCAGCATAGTGACTAGCCAGCCAGCATGGTGTTGCATGCCTCGTCATCTTGGACGCGCGTCGAAGCAAGGCGGGGTGGCGACGGAAGGGACGAGCTCTGTTGTTGTCCCCGATAAAGCAAGAGGGCACGTAGGTAGCGCATTAAATGCATTTGTCCGATGATGTTAGGCAATAAATTGTGCACTGTAGATACTTTCCACCTCCTGTGTGCCACTGTGGCGACCCCTTTGACATATAAAAGGAGGCCCGAGGTGTACTATGGAAGGATTCAGACTTTTTGGACTGGGCACGCATAGTAGCTAGTCCAAGAACTAAAGAACACAAGATAAACACAGACAAGTAGGACTAGGGTTTTACGCATCATTTGCGGCCCGAACCTGGGTAAAAATCCCCGCGCGTTGATCGCTAGATCTGCTCTTTGCACAACTCTTCACCCCTGCCAACCATAGAAGGGGTCCTCGGGATCCCATAGGTGTCGTTTCCCCGACATCTTTGGCGCGCCAGGTAGGGGGTCCGTGAGGCTGTGAAAATCTGGTCTAGAAGTTAGCGCATCGACTCCTTCATCACGATAGCCCCAAAGAAGAAGGCGGCCCCAGCGGTTGGCTTGTGTGGAGCCGGTCTATTCGTGCCAATGCGGGCAAGCGACAGGGAAGACGCTGGTGGCGGAGGAGGTCAAAATCATCCCCATCACTCTGGTGCGATCAGCCAGGCCAGCAGTGTCGTCTGGAGCCGCAACAAACATCCGCGTGGCAATGAAAAGCTAAGTCCTACCAAACCTTGAGCAATTTCCTTTTTATAGGGTTATTTTCCTTGAAAGATTTTGTTCCTTGTATGGAGAACCTACACGCAAACGAACCCTTCTGCTATTGGCAATGCCCTTGTTCTGTTTTGAGTCCGCTCAACAGTTCAAGCAGCTGCGCCGAGAATGGCAAGGTGGCTTGCCCGACAGCAAGCGCCCCCGGCAGGCTGCTAAGGATCCGTTCCTCAAAGCGTCGTGGCATGGGTTTACGCGCCGACAAACCTATCCAACTAAGTGTAGGGTGTGTACATACAAAGAAAGATCAAACAGGAAG
The DNA here is from genome assembly GCF_018294505.1 of Triticum aestivum. Lineage (NCBI taxonomy): Eukaryota > Viridiplantae > Streptophyta > Magnoliopsida > Poales > Poaceae > Triticum > Triticum aestivum. Next base: position 549,193,297 of record NC_057803.1, on the reverse strand, counting down.
ATAGCATGCACTATTTCAAAATATTGCAAAGTTATATTACATCAGTGGTTGTCGCGGTTCTAACTTAAGATAAAATTTTCTTGGGCACGAACTCACAGCGTCAATGAGAAACGGAGTGGCTAGTCCCGACGCTGGCCTTCCAACCTCTTGACTCCGTCAACGCAGCTGATGATGGGCTCAATACACTCTTCGAGTGCCTTGAGGTCCACATCCTCCGGCAAACTCTCAAGCGTGTCGAAGTCGACGCTAGGGTTCCAGAACGCCACCTTTGTGAGCACCTTGGTCAGGGCGCCCCAGCGAAGCTTCCGAGCCTCATTGGCTAGATAAATTGCTCGACTGGAGCGGAGCTGCTCCAGGGCGTCGAGGACGCGCTCAAAGAACAAGGTCAGCCTGACACTGATGCTTATGTTCGCATCCTGGGAGTACCTGAAGTTTGGCATGCCCATGACAGCTAGCTGCGTGGTGAGCCTCTCTGCAACATCGAGAAGGTAGCTGGTCCAAAGCTTCGTGTTGTCCACATAGTCGTTGTGGGTAGCGGCGGCATTCTGCAGCTGCTGCCTCTCGTCCTCAAGGGCCTTGTTCAGGGTCTCCTCACGAGCCCTGACCTCCGAAAGCATCCCTATCAAGGTGCCCAGCTTCAGCTTCAGATCATCGATGAAATCATTGGCCTCAGAGAGCAGCTTGGTCTTGTCGGAGATGGTGGCCTGCAAATCCGCTAGAGTGTGGGTAGTCATGTCCCTATCCTTTGTCATCTTTGAGATCTCCTCCTTCAGCTCCTCCTGCTCTAGCTCCAGCTTCTCCACCTTGCGGGCTTGGTCCAGGGCCAGAGCATCAAGTGCATCTTTGTGCTTCTGCTCTAGCTCCTGGGTCCACTGCGCGACGAGCTTCCCGATCTCCTTGTCCTTGACACAGAGCGTGGCGGCCAGCGCCTATTCATGAGCAATGAGGTCTTCCTCTTGGGTGTCCAGCAGAGCTTGGCGCTGCCTCTGGCCAGCTTCGTCCTTGGTGGCCTATTCCTTCGCCGCCTCTTGGGCCTTCTTGATGTCAGCCTGCTTCAAGAGGAGCTCTCGCTGGCGCTCGTCCAGCTAATCCTGGGTGGCCCTCAGGCCCTGCCGGGCCTCGGCGAACCAGACTTGCATCTAAGCAACGCGCTCCTGAAAGTCTGCTTCTGCCTTGTCCACGGCCGCCGTCTTGGAGTTCACCTTATCCTGGCGGGCACGGTGGAGCGCCTGAAGCTTCTGGAAATTGGCACTCATGGCCCGGAGGAGCTGCTCCTCTTGGGAACCACCGCTCCTGGCGCTCGGTTTGTCGACAACCTGGAGCCCGGCGGCGGTGAGGGCCTCATCGTCGAAAACCTCCCCTTCGGCTGGCACTTTGGTGCTTTCCATCCCCGGGAGACAGACGAATAGCTCATCGCCCACCTTCAAGTACTTGCACAGGGCGGGGGCTATAGGAGAGGAAGGTTGGTCATCGGCCACCTCCTCCTCGGCGAGCTCCTTGGCGGCCTCCTCGGCAGCAGCCTTGCCGGCCTCCTCGGCAGCATCCTTGCTGGCCTCCCCGATAGGCCCCTTAGCTGCCTCCTCAGCGGCGGACTTGGTGGCTTCCCCGGCAGTGGTCTTTGTGGCCTCAGCTTTGGCATCCTTGGCGACCTCCTCGATGACAGCGTCGACGTCCACCTGGTCCATCGAGGGAGGGTCTGGAAACCAGAAAAGAGAATGAAGCAAGGACAAAACCAAAGTTTAGAACAAAGAAAAGAAAGAACATTGCGTGGCAGAGATAGCAAGGGATGGGAGGCAGGCAGCTTACCCATGTCGAGCTGAGGAGAAGTTGTTCCCTCCCCGCCAACGTTCGTTGCCAGGATGGAGCCACCAGCGCCCATGCTTGCCCCCTTCCTCCATGCATGTGGGCTTGGCGGTAGATGCCCTTGCCGGTGACGCCCCTCTGGGTGGCGTGGTTGACAGGTGCGGCGTGTCAGGGGCAGGTCTCAGCGGCTCCTCCTGTTGCCGCTCTCCTCCTGCGGACCCAGCAAGGTCAGCACCAAGGATACACACCCCGACGCCCGTTGATGAGGAGTGAATAACGGACTCGCGCTGGGGGCTGGAGCGGGGGCTACGATGAGGGCTATTGTCCGGGCTAATCACCACCAACGCTGGCGTACATGGAGCGCTCGCTGGGGGCTCGTCGCCCTTCAAATCCTTGGCTCTCTTCACCGCCCTCTAGGCCAGCGTCTCCATATCACTGTGAAGATAAGATCAAGTCGGGGAAAGATAGCGCAGGCGAAGGATCATGAGATGATGAGAGGCAAGGTGCTTACTTGTCCTCCTCCTCTGGCCTCCTCTTCCTCTTCGGGCTAAAGGACCCAAGATCGAAATCGGCCTCCGGGGTGGCGTCCATGAGAGGAGGAGAAGGGGATGGCATCCTGGGCCGCTTGGTCGAGGAGGAGGCGGCGGCTGCAGCCCTCTTCACTGCTGTGGCTTCTGCTGCTGCGGCCGTACGCCTCATCTGGCGCACGGGCTGCGCCTGGGCCCGTTACTGATGCGCGGTCTTGCCAGGCCGGACCAGTTCGCCGGAGCCAGCCCGCAGCAGGATGCGTTTCTTCCCTGGGGCCAAGGAGTCATCCGCATCGGTCTCCTCTTCGGCCGATGTCGGTGTCAAAACCGGCGGGTCTCGGGTAGGGGGTCCCGAACTATGTGTCTAAGGCTGATGGTAGCAGGAGGTGGGGGACACAATGTTTACCCAGGTTCGGGCTGAGGGAGTCCTGGACTAGGGGGTCCTCGGACAGCCGGACTATATACTTTGGCCGGACTGTTGGACTATGAAGATACAAGATTGAAGACTTCATCCCGTGTCCGAGTGGGACTCTCCTTTGCGTCGAAGGCAAGCTTGGCAATTCGGGTATGTAGATCTCCTCCCTTGTAACCGACTCTGTATAACCCTAGCCCCCTCCGGTGTCTATATAAACTAGAGGGTTTAGTCTATAGGACAACAACAATCATAATCATATGCTAGCTTCTAGGGTTTAGCCTCTACGATCTCGTGGTAGATCTACTCTTGTAATACTCATATCATCAAGATCAATCAAGCAGGAAGTAGGGTATTAACTCCATCGAGAGGGCCCGAACCTGGGTCAACATTGTGTCCCCCGCCTCCTGTTACCATCCGCCTTAGACGCACAGTTCGGGACCCCCTACCCGAGATCCGCCGGTTTTGACACCGACATTGGTGCTTTCATTGAGAGTTCCATTGTGTCGTCACCATAAGGCTTGATGGCTCCTTCGATCACCGGCAACGATGCTATCCAGGGTGAGGTTTTTCTCCCCGGACAGATCTTCATATTCGGCGGCTTCGCACTGCGGGCCAACTCGCTTGGCCATCTGGAGAAGATCGAGAGCTACACCCCTGGCAGTCAGGTCAGGTTCAGAAACTTAAACTATACTGCAGACATCCGCGGAGACTTGATCTTCAACGGATTCAAGCCTGTGTCAGGTGCGGCGCATAGTCACGACGAGCATGACCTATAGCTCTGCCGCCAGAAAGTGTTCGGGAGATCACACCTGTGGCAACTCCGGCCCTCGATCCAGAGCAGATTGCGCCATCCGAGGACGGGTGGATGGACCCCGCCACGGAGGCCGCACACTCAGCGGTGATAGAGCCGAATACTGACTTCACCTCCTACGAGACCTGTGTTGCCGGATCCTTGGATTCACCCCCGGCCATGGGCTCCGAACCGCCTGCGTCCGTGCCTATCGAATCTGATTGGGCGTCGATGATGGAGTTTTCCTCCGCGGATATCTTTCAGCACTCGCCCTTGGGTGATGTGCTAAATTCAATAAGGTCTCTCTCCTTGTCAGGAGGCCCTTGCCCGAACTATGACCGGCTGGAATGGGAAGCAAACGACAAAGAAATTCGTTCCCCACCCACCACCCACTTAATAGCCACCGTCAACGACTTAACCGACATGCTTGATTTCGACTCCAAAGACATCGACGGTATGGACGACGATGCAGGAGAGGAACAGGAACCACCGCCCACAGAGCACTGGACAACCACTTCATCACACGATATATACATGGTGGATACACCCAAAGAAAACAATGACGAGAAACGGAAGGATGCAGCGAAGGATAATCCCCTCGAGAAGCAACCAAAGCGACGACGTAGGCGCCGCTCCAAATCCTGCCTCGGCAAAAACAGCGATAACAGCGCAAGAAAGAATAATACCCCGGTCGACTCCAAAGCAAACGACGACCACATGGACCCAGCGACAGAGCAGGATGAACCAGCGGACGGCGAACATAGTACGGAACCGCTGTCCCATCACGGTGACACCGAGGGTAAAGCTCATCAACCTATCTCCGGAGAGGAGAACAGTTCGGACGATGATGCACACATCATCCCGGAAAGGCACTTGGAGCAAGATGACCTCCACAGAAGGCTTATTGCCACCGCGAGGAGTCTGAAGAAGCAGAAGAAAAGGCTTAAGGCCGCGCAAAATACACTCAATAGTAGATGGAACAAAGTGCTCGACACTGAAGAAAAGTACGGTGGCAGCCGCCACATAAAGAGCTATCCAAAGCGCAAGCTGCTGCCCAAATTTGATGACAAGGCTTTAGAGCCTATACAGCCGAAAAATAAACGGCCGATCAGCCGGATCGACCACCCCGTGACCACGATAGGGCGGCTAACGATGTCGCACATAAGTCAGCACACGATTTACGTGAGGACTTGCACCAAAAAGCCGGTATGACCAGGTCCATCTACGGATCTAGGAAGCGCGCTCCGGCACAGAATCAAAACCGAACACTACAACCGTCAGAATGCCATGACACATCCAAATACAGGGGTGCCGCGCACCCCCTATGCTTCACCGATGAGGTTTTGGATCACGAATTTCCAGAAGGATTCAAACCCGTGAACATAGAGGCATACGACAGAACGATAGACCCTGGGGTCTTGATTGAGTACTTTATCCTTCATATCCACATGGCTCGCGGAGATGATCTCCATGCCATCAAATACTTTCCCCTCAAGTTGAAAGGACTAGCTCGGCACTGGCTGAAGAACCTCCCCGAAAACTCAATTGGAAGTTGGGAAGAGCTTGAAGATGCTTTTAGGGCTAATTTTCAAGGGACCTATGTCCGACCTCCGGATGCAGACGATTTAAGTCATATAATTCAACAGCCCGGAGAGTCAGCCCGAAAGCTTTGGAACAGATTCCTCACTAAGAAGAATCAAATTGTCGACTGCCCGGACGCCGAAGCCTTAGCGGCTTTCAAACACAGTGTCCGGGACGAATGGCTCGCCAGACACCTTGGCCAGGAAAAACCGAGGACAATGGTAGCCCTAACAAGCCTTATGACCCGCTTTTGCGTGGGCGAAGACAGCTGGCTGGCCCGTAGCGGCACCAGCAACCCGAGCACATCCGAAGTCAGGGATGGCAAAGGGAAGCCACGACGCAATAAAAGCAAGCGCCGAAACAACGAAGACAGCCCAGACAACACGGCGGTAAACACCGGATTCAGGAGCTCTCAACCCGATCAACGGAAAAAGCCATTTAAAGGCAGCAGAGATGGACTGTCCAGCCTAAACAAGATTCTAGACAGATTATGTCAGATTCATGGCACCTCCGACAAATCCGCAAATCACACCAACAGAGAATGTTGGGTCTTCAAGCAGGCCGGCAAGCTAAACGCCGAACACGACGGGAGGGAGACACCAAGCGAAGACGAGGATGAGCCTCGCCAGCCGAACACTGGGGGACAGAAAAAATTCCCACCAGAGGTCAAAATAGTGAACATGATTTACGCAACTCACATACCGAAGAGGAGGCGCCAGCGCGCACCCCGATTCGTATACACTATGGAGCACGTCACCCCCAAGTTCAACCCTTGGTCGGCCCTCCCGATCACTTTTGATTTACGCAACTCACATACCGAAGAGGAGGCGCCAGCGCGCACCCCGATTCGTATACACTGTGGAGCACGTCACCCCCAAGTTCAACCCTTGGTCGGCCCTCCCGATCACTTTTGATCGCAGGGATCACCCGACTAGTATCCGGCATGGAGGATGGGCTACCTTGGTGCTAGACCAATAATTGATGGATACCACCTCACCCGAGTCGTTATGGATGGCGGCAGTAGTCTTAATCCGATATATCAGGACATCGTCCGCAAAATGGGGATAGACCCGACAAGAATAAGCCAAAGCAATACTACCTTTAAAGATTAATACCAGGCCCAGAGGCCCGCTGCATGGGCTCTCTAGTACTAGAGGTTGTATTCGGTTCTCCCGACAACTTCCGAAGTGAAAAGTTAACCTTCGACATCGCTCCATTCCGAAGCGGCTATCAAGCACTACTCGGAAGAACGGCCTTCGCCCGTTTTAATGCAATACTGCATTACACTTATCTCAAGCTTAAGATGCCCGGTCCACGTGGCATCATCATAGTTAGCGGAAACACAGAGTGTTCCTTACGTGCGAAAGAATGTGTGGTGGCTTTAGCAGCCGAACACTAAACGGCCTCTCCAAACCAGAATAAATGATCGGTCATCAAGACCGCAGACATGGCTAGACGAGTCCGGCGCACCACTAGCTGTAACAGCTCAGATAAACATAAGACTAGGTCGATGGATATACCCCCATAGGTGGTGCTAGGGGCTTCCCGCATGTAAAAAGGACTACGGTTCGTCTTGACCATATTTAGATTGAATTTTAATGGTTTATTAAGAATAACCAATTTTTCGCACGAAAACTTTCACCTGGGCTTTTCTCTCTTACAGATGACCATCGTGCTACACCCTTCCAGGATACGGCACAATGGAGACACAGGCGCAAACGTGCAGCAGGGCCCCGTTCAAAGGTTTCTTTTTAGATTAAGACCCTGTGTAAACCTTTTTTACTGTCTCTTGTTGCTTCACACCCTCCGGATACTCAACATAACCAGGAGGGATGCTGGCATTATTGGCATTTCGTCACGTCAGACTAATGAACGTACCTAGAAATTCAAGGCTCATTATCGAGGGCGTTACTCAGCCTAGTATATGTTGTAAAGTCTGAATACCTTAGGGAGTGTTCGGCGTCACGAGTTTGGCCTTATATGCATCAGCTCCGAATCATGTCTTTGGTCAATAGTTGGGTTTGCCCGGCTCCCGTGTTTTTCTATCTTACGTTCCGCTCTATCGGCTAAGGTGGCACCGGGAGAACTACTATGATTGTGCCCTGGTTCATCTGGATGAGCACCTCAGTAGAGAAAGCCGAAAATTGACTGTCATGATAAAGCGCGAGACTCGTCAACCACTCGATGACTCAGCGAAATCTTCGTGATTCCTCCGCATTAATGAAGGGCCGGTTTCCTGGTCATGTATGTACGCGCACCGTGTTCGGATGAGCACTGAAGTACCAGGGGCTATATCGTAGCCCCACCGTCAAACTCCTATGGCTAAGTGAAAGTGTTAAAGCTATATAGTCTGATTGCCTTGTTCGCCACGCTGTCACCTCCTTAAAGTACCAAGATGTTGGGTCAAGTGTGAATACGCACTTTTCCGAACACCCCCGCATTATGTGCGTGGGGGCTGAAGCCGACGACTGCAAACTTTCAGGTTATATACATACATAAACGGCCGCACAGTAGGCATCATAATACTTCCAGGCAAAAGTATAAACATAGCCTTTATAATCCAAATAGCATTGTTTTTACAATTGGGATACATGTCACTCAAACATGATACTCTTCGAGCACTAAGCCTCTATTAAACGAGCACCTTCTAGTACTTCTTCAAAATAGTGCTCGGCCGAGACCTGGCCTACGGCCGGACCCCGGGTTGCAATAGCGGTGGCATCCATCTCTTCCCAGTATGTCTTAACACGGGCAAGATCCATCCGCGCACCCTCTATGCATGTCGACCTCTTTACAGCGTCGATATGCCGCACAGCACCAAGGAATCATTGCACTAAACCAAAATAACTATTTGGCCTTGGCCCTTCCGGCCAAAGATGATCCACGACAGACCTCATGGCAAGCCCGGACAACCTATGGAGCTCAGCCCACTCGGCCATTTGCTCATTTAACAGCAGCGGACGCGTTGGAGCACTGAACTGCGACCAGAACAACTTTTCCACTTTGTGATCCTTTTGATCTTTGGACAACGTAGTCGCATCAGCAGTACTCATTGCCAAGTCCGAATACGCGTCTGCAGCACTCTATAATTGATCCAGAGGGGCATACTTCAGATCTCCGAACTTCATCCGCAACAAAAAGGGCTTCCCAGCCGTGATATCTCCGGCTTGACGGAGCTCCTCCTTCGCCGCTCTGATTTTAGAACGGGTTTCCTTGGCTGCTTCCACGGCTTTCTTCAAGTCAGCCGCTCTCGCTTGGCTTTCCTTTTCAAGAAGCTCATATCAGCCGGCGGCATCTTTCAGCTCAACAGCCATGTTGGCTATTTTATCTTCGCTCTTGCAATGAGAAGCCTGTTCGGCTCTTAAGTCTTCGGCCGCCTTTAGGGCGGCCGCATCACTCCTCCTGGCTTGTTTCTTGGCTCGGGCAAGTTCCGCCCGAAGGGTCTCCACGGCGGCAGTTCCATCTGCAGTCACAGCATATTATAGATACTAGCATCATGCTCCTATTAATATTTGTTGACCACCCGAAAATACATACCCTATGCCTCATCAAGCTGCTTGTTTACAAGTGCAATGTCAGCATCTATGGCGTCAAGTTGTCAACTCAATCCGGCAAACTCAGCAGTCCGGGCAGCCACCGGACCGTCAGTCGCCTGCACATGAAAGCAGCGCGATCATTACTTGGGACTACGATCCTCTGTTTGCCTCCTCTGGACAGCAACCAGAGTCTTAGGGGCTACTATCTATATAGAGCACACCTAGCATGTGCGGTACCGTCAAAAAAATTATATATTACTTTGCGTACCTCAAAGCCTCTTAGCAGGCTCGTAAAAGCTTCATGCAACCCACTTTTGGCGGATGAGATCCTATCAACCACCGTACCCATTAAAGTATGATGCTCCTCTGAGATAGCCGCTTGCTCCAAAAGACCCATCAGTACATCCGGTTGTGCACCAGACAATCCCAGTCTCTTTCTGTTGCTCTCCTTAGGAGCCGAATACTCCGGACTTCGGGTGGCCGAAGGGTTACCTTCTGGCCTTGGCTGATCAGGAGAAATCCTCCATGATGACACCTCAGGGTCGTCCGCCCCAGGAGGCTGGGAGACAAGGGGAGGCGTTTCGCTCTCCATCATCTCCGGAAGAAGATCCCCCGAAGATGAACTCTGTCAAGAAGGGCTATGATCCGGACTGCAATACATATGTCTCAGTTATTATCCTTGGAGATAAAGCGGGATATATTTACCAAAAGTACTCTGGTTCACTTACGGCTCGGTGGAGGGCTGACCCCCTTGCGGGAACTGTGCGGTAAGGACGCCCTCTGGGGCAGGGCCCCTGGCGAAAGTTTCTTCCCTTGTTTGGAAACCCTCATTTCCAAGTCTTCAGAGGCGGTCCTTTTCCTTCCTTGGGGAGAGGGGATTCTAGATTCTTCTCCCCGATTATCCTCCTTCGTGGAGACACTAATTCCCCCGGTTTGGATGAGTAATGTGTGAGGACCGCTTTCGGCTTCTATATTCCTCCCTTTATCTTCCCTTGATGGCACTTGATAAGGTGCGTGCTCAAGCATCCTGGCTAGTATAGGATCCGGTGAGCCTTCGGGAAGGGGAGCCGAACACCTGATCATCTTCACCTTTCTTATCCAGTCCTGGCCAAGAGCGGTTTTTTCAGAATGATGTTGTGACAAATAAAAAGATAGCATGTTCGGCCGCAGAATTACTTACTTGGGTATCTGGACGGTTGCAGTTGAGACCCGCATCCTCAGTGGTGTCCGGACACTTTATTCGTGATCCGAAGAACAATCCATACATCCCTTCGAGCGTCACGCCGAAGAACTGCTGAATAGTTCACGGTCCTTCCGGGTTGAACTCCCACATACGGAGAGATCGACGTTGGCATGACAGGACCCGACGAACTAGCATGACTTGCATTACCTTGACAAGGCTAACATCTCTCTTGAGGAGATCTCGGATGCGAATCTGCAATGTCGGCATATCATTAACTGGCCCCCAATCCATCCCCCTGTTGACCCATGACGCCGGTTGTGGCGAGGGGCCCAGGCGGAAGGCGGGGGCAGCTTCCCACTTCGTACTTCGGGGAGCTGTGATGTAAAACCACTCCCGCTGCCATAAGTTGGACACCTCCGGGAAGGAACCCTTTGGCCATGGAGCATCGGCGCCTTTGATTTATTATGGCACCTCCGCATTCTGCGTGTCGCCCATCGATCATCTTCGGCTTCACATTGAAGGTCTTGAGCCATAATCCGAAGTGTGGGGTGATGCGGAGGAAGGCCTCACACACGACGATAAACAACGAGATGTGAAGGATGGAATCTGGAGCTAGACCGTGGAAGTTGAGCCCGTAATAGAACATAAGCCCTCTAACAAAGGGACTAAGACTAAAGCCTATCCCTCAAAGGAAGTGGGAAACAAATACGACACTCTCGTTGGGTTCGGGAGTGGGGATGACCTGCCCTTGAGCAGGTAGCCTATGCGAGATTTCGGCGGTCACATACCTGGCTTCCCTTAGCTTCTTGATGTCCTCCTCTTTGATAGAGGAAGCCATCCACCGGCCTTGAAGGTCGGATCCGGACATGGTTGAAGGTCCGAAGCGCTTAGCCTGAGCCTTGGGTGTTGGAACTCGGGGTGGGGAAAGGATTGAGCGTGAGAAGAAAAGGACAGGCCTTGGCCCCTTTATAAAGAGGGCAAATATCAAGCGTCCTCCACGTGGCCGTTTGGAACTTGCCTAAAATTGAGGAGTCATATTAACAAGCACGATTGGGTTACCCACGCCCGTGTTTATGAGACTCACGTGATAAGGGGAACATGATCTCTGCTTCGACAAGACGTGCCAATAAAACCGCCTCGCAACACGTGCAGTGGCAGGCAGGAAAAAACGGTTCGTAATGACCGGGCCACGGTAGGACGTCATGTTATGAAAAGTTGTCAGCGGATTAGATTTTTGGAATAATATACTCTCTATGGTGGTATGTGGAATTTGTTTTGCAGAGATGGACACGATCCTTGTGTTCAAAATCTTCTATGGAGTATTCGAAGAAGGAACCCGCCTTGCAATGCCGAAGATAATCTGCGCGCCGGACTCATCGTCATTGAAGCCTGGTTCAGGGGCTATTGAGGGAGTCCTGGACTAGGGGGTCCTCGGACAGCCGGACTATATACTTTGGCCGGACTGTTGGACTATGAAGATACAAGATTGAAGACTTCGTCCCGTGTCCGGGTGGGACTCTCCTTTGGATGGAAGGAAAGCTTGGCAATTCGGATATGTAGATATCCTCCCTTGTAACCGACTCTGTGTAACCCTAGCCCCCTCCGGTGTCTATATAAACCAGAGGGTTTAGTCCGTAGGACAACAACAATCATAATCATAGGCTAGCTTCTAGGGTTTAGCCTCTACGATCTCGTGGTAGATCAACTCTTGTAATACTCATATCATCAAGATCAATCAAGCAAGAAGTAGGGTATTACCTCCATCGAGAGGGCCCAAACCTGGGTAAACAATGTGTACACCGCCTCTTGTTACCATCCGCCTTAGACGCACAGTTCGGGACCCCCTACCCGAGAACCGCCGGTTTTGACACCAACACGGGCCCTCTCGATGGAGGTAATACCCTACTTCCTGCTTGATTGATCTTGATGATATGAGTATTACAAGAGTTAATCTACCACGAGATCATAGAGGCTAAACCCTAGAAGCTAGCCTATGATTATGATTCTTGTTGTCCTACGGACTAAACCCTCCGGTTTATATAGACACCGGAGGGGTCTAGGGTTACACAGAGTCGGTTACAAGGGAGGAGATCTACATATCTGAATTGCCAAGCTTACCTTCCACGCAAAGGAGAGTCCCACCCAGACACGGGACAAAGTCCTCAATCTTGTATCTTCATAGTCCAACAGTCTGGCCAAAGTATATAGTTCGGATGTCCGAGGACCCCCTAATCCAGGACTCCCTCAGTAGCCCCTGAACTAGGCTTCAATGACGATGAGTCCGGTGTTGGGGAACGTAGTAATTTCAAAAAAAATCCTACACACACGCAAGATCATGGTGATGCATAGCAACGAGAGGAGAGAGTGTTGTCTACGTACCCTCGTAGACCGACAGTGGAAGCGTTATGGCAACATGGTTGATGTAGTCATACGTCTTCACGGTCTGACTGATCAACCACCGAAACTACGGCACCTCCGAGTTCTAGCACACGTTCAGCTCGATGATGATCCCCGGACTCCGATCTAGCAAAGTGTCAAGGAAGAGTTTTGTCTGCATGACGGCATGGTGACGATCTTGATGTTCTATCGTCGCAGGGCTTCGCCTAAGCACCGCTACAATATTATCGAGGAGTATGGTGGAGGGGGGCATCGCACACGACTAAGAGAACGATCACGAAGATCAACTTGTGTGTCTAGAGGTGCCCCCTGCCCCCGTATATAAAGGAGCAAGGGGGGAGGCCGGCCGGCCCTTGGGGCGCGCCAAGGAGGAGGAGTCCTCCTCCTAGTAGGAGTAGGACTCCCCTCTTTCCTACTCCTACTAGGAGGGGGAAAGGAAGGGGGAGAGGGAGAAGGAAAGGGGCGCCCCCCCCCCTCTCCTAGTCCAATTCGGACCAGAGGGGGAGGGGGCACGCGGCCCACCATGGCCGCCCCTCTATCTCTCCACTAGGGCCCATAAGTCCCATTACTTCTCCCGGGGGGTTTCCGGTAACCCTCCGGCACTCCAGTTTTCACCGAAATCACCCGGAACACTTCCGGTGTCCGAATATAGCCGTCCAATATATCAATCTTTATGTCTCGACCATTTCGAGACTCATCGTCATGTCTGTGATCACATCCGGGACTCCAAACAAACTTCGGTACATCAAAATATATAAACTCATAATAAAACTGTCATAGTAACGTTAAGCGTGCGGACCCTACGGGTTCGAGAACAATGTAGACATGACCGAGACATATCTCCGGTGAATAACCAATAGCGGAACCTGGATGCTCATATTGGCTCCCACATATTCTACGAAGATCTTTATCGGTCAGACTGCATAACAACATACTTTGTTCCCTTTGTCATCGGTATGTTACTTGCCCGAGATTCGATCGTCAGTATCTCAATACCTAGTTCAATCTCTTTACTCGTTTCGTAATACATCATCTCGCAACTAACTCATTAGTTGCAATGCTTGCAAGGATTATGTGATGTGCATTACAGAGAGGGCTCAGAGATACCTCTCCGACAATCAGAGTGACAAATCCTAATCTCGAAATACGCCAACCCAACATGTACCTTTGGAGACACCTGTAGATCTCCTTTATAATCACCCAGTTACGTTGTGACGTTTGGTAGAACACAAAGTGTTCCTCCGGCAAACGGGAGTTGCATAATCTCATAGTCATAGGAACATGTATAAGTCATGAAGAAAGCAATAGCAACATACTAAACGATCGGGTGCTAAGCTAATGGAATGGGTCATGTCAATCACACCATTCTCCTAATGATGTGATCCCGTTAATCAAATGACAACACATGTCTATGGTTAGGAAACATAACCATCTTCGATTAACAAGCTAGTCAAGTAGAGGCACACTAGTGACATTTAGTTTGTCTATGTACTCACACAAGTATTATGTTTCTGGATAATACAATTCTAGCATGAATAATAAACATTTATCATGATATAAGGAAATAAATAATAACTTTATTATTTCCTCTAGGGCATATTTCCTTTAGTCTCCCACTTGCACTAGAGTCAATAATCTAGATTACACAGTAATGATTCTAACACCCATGGAGCTTTGGTGCTGATCATGTTTTGCTTGTGGAAGAGGCTTAGTCAACGGGTCTGCTACATTTAGATCCGTATGTATCTTGCAAATCTCTATGTCTCCCACCTGGACTAGATCCCGGATGGAATTGAAGCGTCTCTTGATGTGCTTGGTTCTCTTGTGAAATCTGGATTCCTTTGCCAAGGCAATTGCACTAGTATTGTCACAAAAGATTTTCATTGGACCCGATGCACTAGGTATGACACCTAGATCGGATATGAACTCCTTCATCCAGACTCCTTCATTTGTTGCTTCCGAAGCAGCTATGTACTCCGCTTCACATGTAGATCCCGCCACAATGCTTTGTTTAGAACTGCACCAACTGACAGCTCCACCGTTTAATGTAAACACGTATCCGGTTTGCGATTTAGAATCATCCGGATTAGTGTCAAAGCTTGCATCAACGTAACCATTTACGATGAGCTCTTTGTCACCTCCATATATGAGAAACATATCCTTAGTCCTTTTCTGTTATTTCAGGATGTTCTTGACCGCTGTCCAGTGATCCACTCCGGGATTACTTTGGTACCTCCCTGCTAGACTTATAGCAAGACATACATCAGGTCTGGTACACAGCATTGCATACATGATAGAGCATATCGCTGAAGCATAGGGAACATCTTTCATTTTCTCTCTATCTTCTGAAGTGGTCGGGCATTGAGTCTTACTCAATTTCACACCTTGTAACACAGGCAAGAATCCTTTCTTTGCTTGATCCATTTTGAACTTCTTCAAAACTTTGTCAAGGTATGTGATTTGTGAAAGTCCAATTAAGCGTCTTGATCTATCTCTATAGATCTTAATGCCCAATATGTAAGCAGCTTCACCGAGGTCTTTCATTGAAAAACTCTTATTCAAGTATCCCTTTATGCTATCCAGAAGTTCTATATCATTTCCGATTAGTAATATGTCATCTACATATAATATCAGAAATGCTACAGAGCTCCCACTCACTTTCTTGTAAATACAGGCTTCTCCAAAAGTCTGTACAAAACCAAATGCTTTGATCACATTATCAAAGCGTTTATTCCAACTCCGAGAGGCTTGCACCAGTCCATAAATGGATCGCTAGAGCTTGCACACTTTGTTAGCTCCCTTTGGATCGACAAAACCTTCCGGCTGCATCATATACAACTCTTCTTCCAGAAATCCATTGAGGAATGCAGTTTTGACATCCATATGCCAAATTTCATAATCATAAAATGCGGCAATTGCTAACATGATTCGGACAGACTTAAGCATCGCTATGGGTGAGAAGGTCTCATTGTAGTCAATCCCTTGAACTTGTCGAAAACCTTTTGCGACAAGTCGAGCTTTGTAGACAGTAACATTACCGTCAGCGTCAGTCTTCTTCTTGAAGATCCATTTATTCTCAATTGCTTGCCGATCTTTGGGCAAGTCAACCAAAGTCCACACTTTATTCTCATACATGGATCCCATCTCAGATTTCATGGCTTCAAGCCATTTTGCGGAATCTGGGCTCACCATCGCTTCTTCATAGTTCATAGGTTCATCATGATCTAGTAGCATGACTTCCAGAACAGGATTACCGTACCACTCTGGTGCGGATCTTACTGGTTGATCTACGAGGTTTAGTAGTGACTTGTTCTGAAGTTTCATGATCATCATTATTAACTTCCTCACTAATTGGTGTAGGTGTCACAGAAACCGGTTTCTATGGTGTACTACTTTCCAAGAAGGGAGCAGGTACGGTTACCTCATCAAGTTCTACTTTCCTCCCACTCACTTCTTTCAAGAGAAACTCCTTCTCTAGAAAGTTTCCGAATTTAGCAACAAAAGTCTTGCCTTCGGATCTATGATAGAAGGTGTATCCAATAGTTTCCTTTGGATATCCTATGAAGACACATTTCTCCGATTTGGGTTCGAGCTTCTCAGGTTGAAGTTTTTTCACATAATCATCGCAGCCCCAAACTTTCAGAAACGACAACTTTGGTTTCTTGCCAAACCACAGTTCATAAGGCGTCATCTCAACGGATTTTGATGGTGGCCTATTTAACGTGAATGCGGCCGTCTCTAAAGCATAACCCCAAAATGATAGCGGTAAATCAGTAAGAGACATCATAGATCCTACCATATCTAGTAAAGTACGGTTACGACGTTCGGACACACCATTACGCTGTGGTGTTCCGGGTAGCGTGAGTTGCGAAACTATTCCGCATTGTTTCAAATGTACACCAAACTCGTAACTCAAATATTCTCGTCCACGGTCAGATCGTAGGAATTTTATTTTCTTGTTACGATGATTTTCAACTTCACTCTGAAATTCTTTGAACTTTTCAAATGTTTTAGACTTATGTTTTATTAAGTAGATATACCCATATCTGCTTAAGTCATCTGTGAAGGTGAGAAAATAACGATATCCGCCACGAGCCTCAACATTCATCGGACCACATACATTTGTATGTATGATTTCCAACAAATCTGTTGCTCTCTCCATAGTACCGGAGAACGGTGTTTTGGTCATCTTGCCCATAAGGCATGGTTCGCAAGTACCAAGTGATTCATAATCAAGTGGTTCCAAAAGTCCATCACTATGAAGTTTCTTCATAAGCTTTACACTGATATGACCTAAACGGCAGTGCCACAAATAAGTTGCACTATCATTATCAACTTTGCATCTTTTGGCTTCAACATTATGAATATGTGTGTCACTACTATCGAGATTTAATAAGAATAGACCACTCTTCAAGGGTGCATGTGACGCCCCCGATTCAATCGTACACTAATCATGCACGCAAATGTGTACAATCAAAATCAGGGACTCACGGGAAGATATCACAACACAACTCTAAAACATAAATAAGTCATACAAGCATCATAATACAAGCCAGGGGCCTCGAGGGCTCGAATACAAGTGCTCGATCATAGACGAGTCAGCGGAAGCAACAATATCTGAGTACAGACATAAGTTAAACAAGTTTGCCTTAAGAAGGCTAGCACAAACTGGGATACAGATCAAAAGAGGCGCATGCCTCCTGCCTGGGATCCTCCTAACTACTCCTGGTCGTCGTCAGCGGGCTGCACGTAGTAGTAGGCACCTCCGGTGTAGTAGGGGTCATCGTCGACAGTGGCGTCTGGCTCCAGGGCTCCAGCATCTGGTTGCGACAACCAGGTAGAAGGGAAAGGGGAAAAGAGGGAGAAAAGCAACCGTGAGTACTCATCCAAAGTACTCGCAAGCAAGGAGCTACACTACATATGCATGGGTATATGTGTAAAGGGCCATATCGGTGGACTGAACTGCAGAATGCCAGAATAAGAGGGGGATAGCTAATCCTGTCGAAGACTACGCTTCTGGCAGCCTCCGTCTTGCAGCATGTAGAAGAGGGTAGATTGAAGTCCTCCAAGTAGCATCTCCAAGTAACATCTCCAAGTAGCATCTCCAAGTAACATCTCTAGTAGCATCGCATAGCATAATCCTACCTGGCGATCCTCTCCTCGTCTCCCTGTTACAGAGCGATCATCGAGTTGTATCTGGCACTTGGAAGGGTGTGTTTTATTAAGTATCCGGTTCTAGTTGTCATAAGGTCGAGGTACAACTCCAAGTCGTCCTGTTACCGAAGATCACGGCTATTCGAATAGATTAACTTCCCTGCAGGGGTGCACCAACTTACCCAACACGCTTGATCCCATTTGGCCGGACACACTTTCCTGGGTCATGCCCGGCCGCGGAAGATCAACACGTCGCAGCCCCACCTAGGCTCAACAGAGAGGCCAGCACGCCGGTCTAAACCTAAGCGCACAGGGGTATGGGCCCATCGCCCATAGCACACCTGCACGTTGCGTACGCGGCCGAAAGCAGAACTAGCCCCCTTAATACAAGAGCAGGCTTACATTCCAATCCGGCGCGCGCCACTCAGTCGCTGGCGTCATGAAGTGCTTCGGCTGATACCACGACGCCGAATGCCCATATCTTTCCCACGTAGTTGGTTAGTGCGTATAGGCTCGTAGCCAACTCAGATCAAATACCAAGATCTTGTTAGGCGTGTTAAGTATCCGCGAACGCCGAACAGGGCTAGGCCCACCTCTCTCCTAGGCGGTCTCAACATGCCCTGTCACTCCGCCATAAAGATCCACACAGAGGGCCGTCGGGACAAAGGTCCTTTTAGCCCCCAATCCGTGAATCACTCGCGGGTACTCCTCGAGCCGACCCGACTTTAGTCACCATCTGTATAGTATGTAAGTATGTATAATATATACCCGTGATCAACTCCCGAGTGATCACGGCCCAATAGTATAGCAAGGCAGACTGACAAGAATGTAGGGCCAATGATGATAAACTAGCATCCTATACTAAGCATTTAGGATTGCGGGTTAGGTATCAATGACTGTAGCAACAATGACAGGCTATGCATCAGAATAGGATTAACGGAAAGCAGTAACATGCTGCACTACTCTAATGCAAGCAGTATAGAGGAGAATAGGCGATATCTAGTGATCAAGGGGGGGCTTGCATGGTTGCTCTGGCAAGAGAGAGGGGTCGTCAACTCCGTAGTCGAACTGGGCAGCAGCAGCGTCGGTCTTGTAGTCTACCGAAGAGAAGAGGGGGAAGAAACAATAAATACAGTGCAAACATAAGCAAGACGACGCAAGACATGACAAGGAGCGGTGCTAGGTGTGTCCTAACGCAGTATGAGGTGATTCCGGCGAAGGGGGAAAACATCCGGGAAAGTATTCCCGGTGTTCCGTGTTTTCGGGAAGAGGAGCCGGAGGGGGAAAGTTGTGAGTTTGATATGTTAGGGGTGTGTGGCGGACGAACGGGCTGCGTATCCGGATTCGTCTCATCGTTCTGAGCAACTTTCATGTACAAAGTATTTTCATCCGGGTTACGGTTTATTTTATATTAATTTTAAAACGTTTGAATCATTTTTTAGGATTTATTTAATTACTTAATTCTAACATTATCCAAAACAGTACATGCTGATGTCATCATGACATCAGCATGATGTCAGCAGTCAACAGAGGTGTTGGCTGGGTCGCTGACGTGTGGGTCCCACATGTCATAGGTATAATAACCAAATTAACCTATTAATCAGTTTAATTAGATAACTAGGTACCTAATGTTTAATTAGTTTAATTAAACAGGATTAATTAAGTTAATTAATTTAGTTAATTAATTAATTAATTAACATTTTTATTTACTTATTACTAATTTATTTATTTTTAATTAATTATATATATCTTTATAAATCGTTTTCGTTCTGGGTCTAGGCCCACCTGTCATTGGCACATGGGGGGTGGGGCCTAGCTGTCATAGGCCCAGCGGCCTTAACGGGCGCTGGGTAGACAGGTTTCAGGCGCTGGGGCTGACGCCCATCCCGTTTGGGCGCGGTTGGGGAGCGGCGGCCACGATGGGGCGGACGGGGCTCCGGCGAGCCACCGAAGAGGCGGCGACTGGCGTTGGGGTGAAGGGCAACGGCCCTGTGGGCACCGACGGTCGTGGTCGCAGCCGGAGCACGGCGGCGCGAGTAGTGGAGAGGGCCGTCGCGGCAGATGGCACACGGCAGCGGAGCAGCAGTAGCTGCAGGCAGTGGTGGCGAGGCGAGTTGCAGGGCGAGGGCAGTAGGGGGAGGCCACACGCGGGGCACGGGCGATGCGGCGCGTGCGCAGGGCACCAACGAGGAGGGTGGCCGGAGTAGGGCGTGTGCGAGGCGCGGCTGGCGTGCAGGTGACGCAGCGCAAGGCACGACCGACGAGCAGAGGCACGTGGGCCTGCGCGCGCGCGCGGTCGGGGGAGAGCCGCGGTCGGCGTGGTGGCGGGGGCGCGCGCGCGCGGAGGCGCGGCCAGATCCGGTGACGGGAGAGAGGGGAGGGGCGCAGCTCACAGGGGGGATGTAGGAGACGGGGCAATGGGGCTCGGGGAGGATGCCAGGGACGTCGTCGGCGTGGAAGCAGACCGGTGGGGGGGCGTGGTCAAGGCGGAGCGATCCGGCGAGGGAGGTCCGGCGGGGTGGCCGCGAGGTCCAGCGGCGTCGCGCGTGTAGCGGTGGGGATCGATCCCCCCGATCCAATTGGGGGCAGAGGAGGGGAGGTGGATCGAGAGGAGTGGGGGAGGAGACGTGGGTGTGGGGGGGAAATGGGGTGCGGTAGCTAGGGTTTCGGGAGTGGGAAGGGCCATATAGGCCAGGGGGACTAGGCCGGCCAGCTGGGCCGAATGGCCCAGGGGAGGGGGGGGCCTCTTCAACTTTGTTTTGTTTTGTTTTAATTTCTGTTGAGTCGTTTCTTTTTATTTATTTCTCCCTGCTTTATTTTAGTTACAATTTATTGTTTAGTTTTTTTGTGAAATGTATACTTGGCATCTAATTTGGTATTTCAATTTAGTCCACTGCCACAAAAACTCTAGTCCCCAAATAATTTAGTGTTATATTTTATTTAATTAGTGAAGGCATTTAAATAATTAGTTTTGCTACTATTTAAATCATTATGGTGTAGTTAAGCATTTCATAAAAGTTTGGTTTCACCACCCCATTTACCTATGATTTATCCGACACATTTAGATCATTTTAGTTTCATTTTTGGAAAACTTTTGTTGTTTGGCTTAATTTCAAATTTGAATTTGAATCGTTTTCGAACTAACGCGAGATTAGCGACAGTAACGGAGGTGATGTGGTGTCATTAGCAGAGGTTACTGTAGCTTGATTATCCGGGCGTCACAATTCTCCTCCACTACAAGAAATCTCGTCCCGAGATTTAGGAGCAGGAGTAAGGGGTGAGGGATCTAGTTACGAAATGCTAACGGATCTTCTCAGTCTTGGTTGCTCTTCTCGAAGAGGTCGACCCATTATATTGATGTCTTCCTTTCTCTGCTTCAGGTCATCATGATGAAGTCATCATCCTTTCTTCGGAAATTTCATCGTACTAACGAAAGATTAAGGGGGTATACCGAAGAATGGATCTCTGCAGGGTAGACTATCTGGTAGACAACAACGAGGAAGGTGGCGGAAAGTAACCCTCGAATTGAAATTTAAGACAATATCGAGAGCAAAGCAAGAAGGTGCAAAATAGAAGTTTCAAGCGCATAGGCAATCGTTCGTTGCCTGAAGCGAAGTGTGAAAGGGGTTCAGAGCAATGGGAATAAGTATTGCGTCTGATACCAGATTGATGATCTCATCGGAAGGTGGCTCGTGAATTACACACGAGGCCACACGTGAGGAATAACTTTGGGAACAGGGGGTGTACAGGAGAGTCAGGTTTCGATCCTGTGGAACTGTGGGTTATGGGCCCACCATGTGGGTTAAAAATAGGAGCGGTGACATCTCGCACAGTCACAATAGCAAGGCATGTCAGAGGGTAGCCTATCAGTTATGTCGGCACAATGTCGGTACCAGGGGCGAGGGACGAAGAGAACCATTTTCCTGCCCGTTGAACGAGGCGGACCAATAGGCAAAGTTCTCGTCCATCGGTGGTGACCGGAATGCTATCGACAATTTCAACAGGGTCTTACTAACACGGTTGTACACCAAGGTGTTTACATAAGCAGAAGAATATTACTGCTTAGATCCTATAGATCACAAGGAAGGTTAAACAAATCAATGGAAAGGAAAATATGATTATCAGATTAAACAGGACAATGGAAAGGAAAATGTGTTTAAACACATATTTCAAGTGTATATCCTTCCCAAGGACAAGCAGAGCATGGTACCCATGACAGGATAGAAAGTAGAAAACCATTTAGGTAAGTGGGGAGGAATCTCATGATATTACCGATACAACGGTGTTAGAATAAATGATAAAGAAAGTTTAGCATTGTGCTTCAAATGTTCTTGCTGAAGAAAGGAGTACCATATACATGCTTCGAGATAGCATTGACATGGTCAATAGGTGAAATTCAGACTTTGGAAACAAAAAGGATCCATCAGGAACAACTTATAGAATAAGTCTTACAATTTCCTCATGGAGGAATGTTTAACCTTGTTAAAAAGGAAACTATAACACTAGGTCCTCCAGTCAGGTGTGCTAGGCATGACATCACCTTGTCGAGTCGGAAAAAAAAGACCAACGTTATAACTCTTGGAAAATGTGTCCCAACCATCATATCTGACCGGGATTCATATCTGATTAGTGTTAGGATACCTCGGGCTCAATATGCTTGAGAAGAAAAGGTTCAACACCAACTGACGAGATGACAATGTAAGATTCTCGGGAAATGACTATGGAAGTGAGTTCGAAGACGAGGATTCATCATCATTAAACCAAGGAGAGGATGAGGGGGTGGCTGATGGGGTCAGCGACAATTCGTCGAAAATTCCAAACGGATGGATTTCCACAATTATGTAAACAAGGAGATACCATTTGCCAGATCAAAAGTTATAATGAAGCATGCTCGAGGAAAACCTACACAAGTAAACATTGGTTGAAAGATGCACCCATAATATGGACTTAGGTAGCATGATCAATGTTTAGAATGGTGATTCAATTATCGAAAGACTTAGAATGAAACTATCGCCCATTCACTTCAAAGCAATAGGGTTGCTAGAAGTACAGAATCCAAGCAGCACGGTTCACGTGTTGGTATCCCGGTTAAAATCAACACGGGGACCCAGGAATGAGCGGAGATGGCAAGAAGTATTACTATACCAAGAATTCTTAAGAGGTGGTGAAATTCTCACAACATTCTTGACATAAAAGATGGTAATACTCCAAGGTAAAGAAGAACAAACGCTGGATAGCAAGGAACTCAAGGTATAACACAAAACACGATCATGTTTGTGTTGGAGGGGAGGCAATAAACTGGCCGATGATAAGACAAATCATCGAGGGAAAGGATGGTATTTCTCATCATGAATTCGATTGACATCTTGGAAGAGCTCATAAGGTTTATGATGATCACAACACATTTGTCGAGAGATTTCATGAAGATGTAATCAATCAGCGACGACACCAAGCCAAGGAAATGGTGAAGAAAAAGGCTATTATAACTATAGATAAGATGCCATCTCAGAATTTAGAGTTGTCTCTCAAGACAAACAATATGATGGTGAAAGTTCGATGTAAGCTTAGAGCACTGTCGGGATTGTGTCCCGAGGATGAAGGACATAGGTAGAATGGTCAAGCAGTCAGCCTGAAGATGATGATGTAGTCAATCAGCTGGGAATGACACGATCGAGTACAAACTCATAAGCAATGAAGATTACTAAGAGTTGTTGAATCGCACTGTGGACTCGATTCAGTTGTCGGTGTCCTTGAGGGGTTCTAACAACTCAGAACCCGTTGGAAAAATGGAATCGACGAGAATAATAGTTGATGAAGAATTCATAAGAAGTTAAGTAGTTCTGGGGTATTCTTGATATACCGGAGGTAATACTCGACGACAGATCAAAGTAGAGGTTGTACCGGGGTATTGATCCACAGAAGACAAGTGCTTACACTTGCATCGAAAATGGTATTTAAAGGAGAACATGGTCAGAACCACGATTGTAAAAGGCCATACCCCATATATAAGATGAACTTATATCAAGGGAATAATTAATTTTAAAAGAAGCTTCGATGAGAAGATGTACATCGGGTCCATGGGCATGAACACAAAGTTCAAGGTCGACTCCCACTTCTCCAAGGCATAACCTTTCATCCACTTCTCGCGTTCGATTAAGTTGCAGTGTTGAAATTTTATCTGGCGAAGCACCAGAAGAGTATGACTCGTGAAAACTTTCGGGTTCACACGGTCTAGAGAAAGCATATGTTCAACCCTTAGTGGCTTCTTAGAAACATATACCACAAGTTTCAAGAGTAAATAACACAAGCCCGAAAGCAGAGTATGGTTGGCCAAGCGGAGGATACAACTTAACAAAGGCATTAGGTATCAGGGGAAGAACTCACAAAGTGATCAAATGTGAAGGACACTGTCGGATAATAATCCAATAGTGGATATGGCGATCCATAATGGGGCTGTTATGAGTATCGATACCCAATTAGAGGAAGAAAGATTGCAAATGCATCGGTTTATAGAACAGCTGAATAGTTCAACGCTTAATTAGCAAAGTAATTATGATTTTCAAATCAAGGGATCAGGAGAAAATGCTCTGATCAAGAATGGATAAGATGAATAGAATTAGGGATACAATCAACGACAATTGGACTGGTCGAGAACCAATTCCAGTTAAAAGAATGGCAGCTCAGCCGGAAACGTAATTTATAAGGATCAGTGATGATTGCGCGTATTCACAAACATATTGAGTCAATAGACCCAAAATGATAATGACAAGGAATGTCAATAAGACTACGAGACTTATGGGATAACCATAATGCGAGCAAGCAAGAATTTCAAGAGCCAAAGGCTCCAGAGGATTTTCGGAAGATCGAATAGTATTTTGAAGACTTTTGTGAAACTCATGAACAACTGGGGATGAGCGGATACTCGATAAGTGCAATAATTAACCATAGGGGTATTCAGGTGACAAAGAACAGCAAGGCAGTAAGCTCAAAGGATTATCGAAACAACGACGAGTTTTTCAAGTTATCTTGTAATAACAAGACCAACTGGGGATGAATGTAAGAATAACAACTGCAAGTAGTTATCCATAAGGGTTTGCGGTGGAAGGGGAATTGCAAACGCGATGAACACAAGTTCTCGGGTTAACAGCGGAGAGTATCTTCAGGGTCTTCTGGTGCAGCAGATGATCATCAGTAACAAGGGGCTCTCCAGGTGAAAGTGATAACGAGATCCTATTGTTAGATTTAGTAAACTTCATTTAACCTGAATAGAGGAGAGATCAGAGTCCCAGAGTAAAGGTCGAGGAGTAAAAGATCCTACTACCACCCAATGGCGAAGTGTGCCCATAAGACACACAGCCATGTTAGTAAAAGTTTTGCAATGTCTAGACTCGACTTCGGCCAAGGAGTTGGAAGGGGGATTCCTACAGGCAGTCGGCTCTGATACCAACTTGTGACGCCCCCGATTCAATCATACACTAATCATGCACGCAAATGTGTACGATCAAAATCAGGGACTCACGGGAAGATATCACAACACAACTCTAAAACATAAATAAGTCATACAAGCATCATAATACAAGCCAGGGGCCTCGAGGGCTCGAATACAAGTGCTCGATCATAGACGAGTCAGCGGAAGCAACAATATCTGAGTACAGACATAAGTTAAACAAGTTTGCCTTAAGAAGGCTAGCACAAACTGGGATACAGATCGAAAGAGGCGCATGCCTCCTGCCTGGGATCCTCCTAACTACTCCTGGTCCTCGTCAGCGGGCTGCATGTAGTAGTAGGCACCTCCGGTGTAGTAGGGGTCGTCGTCGATGGTGGCGTCTGGCTCCAGGGCTCCAGCATCTGGTTGCGACAACCAGGTAGAAGGGAAAGGGGAAAAGAGAAAGAAAAGCAACCGTGAGTACTCATCCAAAGTAGTCGCAAGCAAGGAGCTACACTACATATGCATGGGTATATGTGTAAAGGGCCATATCGGTGGACTGAACTGCAGAATGCCAGAATAAGAGGGGGATAGCTAATCCTGTCGAAGACTACGCTTCTGGCAGCCTCTGTCTTGCAGCATGTAGAAGAGGGTAGATTGAAGTTCTCCAAGTAGCATCTCCAAGTAGCATCTCCAAGTAGCATCTCCAAGTAACATCTCCAGTAGCATCGCATAGCATAATCCTACCCGGCGATCCTCTCCTCGTCGCCCTGTTAGAGAGCGATCACCGGGTTGTATCTGGCACTTGGAAGGGTGTGTTTTATTAAGTATCCGGTTCTAGTTGTCATAAGGTCGAGGTACAACTCCAAGTCGTCCTGTTACCGAAGATCACGGCTATTCGAATAGATTAACTTCCCTGCAGGGGTGCACCAACTTACCCAACACGCTTGATCCCATTTGGTCGGACACACTTTCCTGGGTCATGCCCGGCCGCGGAAGATCAACACGTCGCAGCCCCACCTAGGCTCAACAGAGAGGCCAGCACGCCGGTCTAAACCTAAGCGCACAGGGGTCTGGGCCCATCGCCCATAGCACACCTGCACGTTGCGTACGCGGCCGAAAGCAGAACTAGCCCCCTTAATACAAGAGCAGGCTTACGTTCCAATCCGGCGCGCGCCACTCAGTCGCTGGCGTCACAAAGTGCTTCGGCTGATACCACGACGCCGAGTGCCCATATCTTTCCCACGTAGTTGGTTAGTGCGTATAGGCTCATAGCCAACTCAGATCAAATACCAAGATCTCGTTAAGCGTGTTAAGTATCCGCGAACGCCGAACAGGGCCAGGCCCACCTCTCTCCTAGGCGGTCTCAACCTGCCCTGTCGCTCCGCCACAAAGATCCACACAGAGGGCCGTCGGGACAAAGGTCCTTTCAGCCCCCAATCCGTGAATCACTCGCGGGTACTCCTCGAGCCGACCCGACTTTAGTCACCATCTGTATAGTACGTAAGTATGTATAATATATACCCGTGATCAACTCCCGAGTGATCATGGCCCAATAGTATAGCAAGGCAGACTGACAAGAATGTAGGGCCAATGATGATAAACTAGCATCCTATACTAAGCATTTAGGATTGCGGGTTAGGTATCAATGACTGTAGCAACAATGACAGGCTATGCATCAGAATAGAATTAACGGAAAGCAGTAACATGCTGCACTACTCTAATCCAAGCAGTATAGAGGAGAATAGGCGATATCTGGTGATCAAGGGGGGGGCTTACCTGGTTGCTCTGGCAAGAGAGAGGGGTCGTCAACTCCGTAGTCGAACTGGGCAGCAGCAGCGTCGGTCTCGTAGTCTACCGAAGAGAAGAGGGGGAAGAAACAATAAATACAGTGCAAACATAAGCAAGACGACGCAAGACATGACAAGGAGCGGTGCTAGGTGTGTCCTAACGCAGTATGAGGTGATGCCGGCGAAGGGGGAAAACATCCGGGAAAGTATTCCCGGAGGGGGAAAGTTGCGAGTTTGATATGTTAGGGGTGTGTGGCGGACGAACGGGCTGCGTATCCGGATACGTCTCGTCGTTCTGAGCAACTTTCATGTACAAAGTATTTTCATCCGGGTTACGATTTATTTTATATTAATTTTAAAAGGTTTAAATCATTTTTTAGGATTTATTTAATTACTTAATTCTAACATTATCCAAAACAGTACATGCTGATGTCATCATGACATCAGCATGATGTCAGCAGTCAACAGAGGTGTTGACTGGGTCGCTGACGTGTGGGTCCCACATGTCATAGGTATAATAACCAAATTAACCTATTAATCAGTTTAATTAGATAACTAGGTACCTAATGTTAAATTAGTTTAATTAAACAGGATTAATTAAGTTAATTAATTTAGTTAATTAATTAATTAATTAACATTTTTATTTACTTATTACTAATTTATTTATTTTTAATAATATATATATATATCTTTATAAATCGTTTTCGCTCTGGGTCTAGGCCCACCTGTCATTGGCACATGGGGGTGGGGCCTAGCTGTCATAGGCCCAGCGGCCTTAACGGGCGCTGGGTAGACGGGTTTCAGGCGCTGGGGCTGACGCCCATCCCGTTTGGGCGCGGTTGGGGAGCGGCGGCCACGATGGGGCGGACGGGGCTCCGGCGAGCCACCGAAGAGGCGGCGACTGGCGCTGGGGTGAAGGGCAACGGCCCTGTGGGCACCGACGGTCGCGGTCGCAGCCGGAGCAGGGCGGCGCGGGTAGTGGAGAGGGTCGTCGCGGCAGATGGCACACGGCAGCGGAGCAGCAGTAGCTGCAGGCAGTGGTGGCGAGGCGAGTTGCAGGGCGAGGGCAGTAGGGGGGAGGCCACACGCGGGGCACGGGCGATGCGGCGTGTGCGCAGGGCACCAACGAGGAGGGTGGCTGGAGTAGGGCGTGTGCGGGGCACGGCTGGCGTGCAGGTGATGCAGCGCAAGGCACGACCGACGAGCAGAGGCATGTGGGCCTACGCGAGCGCGCGGTCGGGGGAGAGCCGCGGTCGGCGTGGTGGCGGGGGCGCGCGCGCACGGAGGCGCGGCCAGATCCGGTGATGGGAGAGAGGGGAGGGGCGCAGCTCACAGGGGGGATGTAGGGGACGGGGCAATGGGGCTCGGGGAGGATGCCAGGGACATCGTCGGCGTGGAAGCAGACCGGTGGGGGCGTGGTCGAGGCGGAGCGATCCGGCGAGGGAGGTCCGGCGGGGTGGCCGCGAGGTCTAGCGGCGTCAGAGGCGGGGCGGCGTCGCGCGTGTAGCGGTGGGGATCGATCCCCCCGATCCAATTGGGGGCAGAGGAGGGGAGGTGGATCGAACCCCTCCCCGATCCAGATGGGGATCGAGAGGAGTGGGGGAGGAGACGTGGGTGTGGGGGGGAAATGGGGTGCGGTAGCTAGGGTTTCGGGAGTGGGGAGGGCCATATAGGCCAGGGGGGACTAGGCCGGCCAGCTGGGCCGAATGGCCCAGGGGAGGGGGGGCCTCTTCAACTTTGTTTTGTTTTGTTTTAATTTCTGTTGAGTCGTTTCTTTTTATTTATTTCTCCCTGCTTTATTTTAGTTACAATTTATTGTTTAGTTTTTTTGTGAAATGTATACTTGGCATCTAATTTGGTATTTCAATTTAGTCCA
Organism: Triticum aestivum; assembly: GCF_018294505.1. Lineage (NCBI taxonomy): Eukaryota > Viridiplantae > Streptophyta > Magnoliopsida > Poales > Poaceae > Triticum > Triticum aestivum. The sequence continues at coordinate 549,164,819 of NC_057803.1, read as the reverse complement.
CTGCCACAAAAACTCTAGTCCCCAAATAATTTAGTGTTATATTTTATTTAATTAGTGAAGGCATTTAAATAATTAGTTTTGCTACTATTTAAATCATTATGGTGTAGTTAAGCATTTCATAAAAGTTTGGTTTCACCACCCCATTTACCTATGATTTATCCGACACATTTAGAACATTTTAGTTTCATTTTTGGAAAACTTTTGTTGTTTGGCTTAATTTCAAATTTGAATTTGAATCGTTTTCGAACTAACGCGAGATTAGCGACAGTAACGGAGGTGACGTGGTGTCATTAGCAGAGGTTACTGTAGCTTGATTATCCGGGCGTCACAGTGCATGACCATAAAAGATATTACTCATATAAATAGAACAAGCATTATTCTCTGATTTAAATGAATAACCGTCTCGCATCAAACAAGATCCAGATATAATGTTCGTGCTCAACGCTGGCACCAAATAACAATTATTTAGGTCTAATACTAATCCCGAAGGTAGATGTAGAGGTAGCGTGCCGACCGCGATCACATCGACTTTGGAACCATTTCCCACGTGCATCGTCACTTCCTCCTTAGCCAATCTTCGCTTAATCTGTAGTCCCTGTTTCGAGTTGCAAATATTAGCAACAGAACCAGTATCAAATACCCAGGTGCTACTGCGAGCATTAGTAAGGTACACATCAATAACATGTATATCATATATACCTTTGTTCACCTTGCCATCCTTCTTATCCGCCAAATACTTGGGGCAGTTCCGCTTCCAGTGACCAGTCTGCTTGCAGTAGAAGCACTCAGTTTCAGGCTTAGGTCCAGATTTGGGTTTCTTCTCCTGAGCAGCAACTTGCTTGCTGTTCTTTTTGAAGTCCCCCTTCTTCTTCCCTTTGCCCTTTTTCTTGAAACTAGTGGTCTTCTTGACCATCAACACTTGATGCTCCTTCTTGATTTCTACCACCGCAGCTTTCAGCATTGCGAAGAGCTCGGGAATTGTATTATTCATCCCTTGCATATTATAGTTCATCACGAAGCTCTTGTAGCTAGGTTGAAGTGATTGGAGAATTCTGTCAATGACGCAATCATCTAGAAGATTAACTCCCAATTGAATCAAGTGATTATTATACCCAGACATTTTGAGTATATGCTCACTGGCAGAACTGTTCTCCTCCATCTTGCAGCTATAGAACTTATTGGCGACTTCATATCTCTCAATCCGGGCATTTGCTTGAAATATTAACTTCAACTCTTGGAACATCTCATATGCTCCATGACGTTCAAAACATCGTTGAAGTCCCGATTCTAAGCCGTAAAGCATGGCACACTGAACTATCGAGTAGTCATCAGCTTTGCTCTGCCAGACGTTCATAACATCTGGTGTTGCTCCAGCAGCAGGCCTGGCACCCAGCGGTGCTTCCAGGACGTAATTCTTCTGTGCAGCAATGAGGATAATCCTCAAGTTACGGACCCAGTCCGTGTAATTGCTACCATCATCTTTCAACTTTGCTTTCTCAAGGAACGCATTAAAATTTAACGGAAAAACAGCACGGGCCATCTATATACAATCAAACATAAACAAGCAAGATACTATCAGGTACTAAGTTCATGATAAATTTAAGTTCAATTAATCATATTACTAAAGAACTCCCACTTAGATAGACATCCCTCTAATCCTCTAAGTGATCACATGATCCAAATCAACTAAACCATGTCCGATCATCACGTGAGATGGAGTAGTTTCATTGGTGAACATCACTATGTTGATCATATCTACTATATGATTCACGCTCGACCTTTCGGTCTCCGTGTTCTGAGGCCATATCTGTATATGCCTGGCTCATCAAGTATAACCTGAGTATTCCGCGTGTGCAACTATTTTGCATCCGTTGTATTTGAACGTAGAGCCTATCACACCCGATCATCACGTGGTGTCTCAGCACGAAGAACTTTCGCAACGGTGCATACTCAGGGAGAACACTTCTTGATAATTAGTGAGAGATCATCTTAAAATGCTACCGTCAATCAAAGCAAGATAAGATGCATAAAAGATAAACATCACATGCAATCAATATAAGTGATATGATATGGCCATCATCATCTTGTGCTTGCGATCTCCATCTTCAAACCACCGTCATGATCACCATCGTTACCGGCCCGACACCTTGATCTCCTTCGTAGCATCATTGTCGTCTCGCCAATCTTATGCTTCTACGACTATCGCTACTGCTTAGTGATAAAGTAAAGCATTACAGGGCGATTGCATTGCATACAATAAAGCGACAACCATATGGCTCCTGCCAGTTGCCGATAACTCGGTTACCAAACATGATCATATCATACAATAAATTTAGCATCACGTCTTCACCATATCACATCACAACATGCCCTGCAAAAACAAGTTAGACGTCCTCTAGTTTGTTTGTTGCAAGTTTTACGTGGCTGCTACGGGCTTAAGCAAGAACCAATCTTACCTACGCATCAAAAACCACAACGATAGTTTGTCAAGTTGGTGTTGTTTTAACCTTCGCAAGGACCGGTCGTAGCCACACTCGGTTCAACTAAAGTTGGAGAAACTGACACCCACCAGCCACCTGTGTGCAAAGCACGTCGGTAGAACCAGTCTCGCGTAAGCGTACGCGTAATGTCGGTCCGGGCCGCTTCATCAAACAATACCGCCGAACCAAAGTATAACATGCTGGTAAGCAGTATGACTTATATCACCCACAACTCACTTGTGTTCTACTCGTGCACAACATCAACACATAAAACCAGGCTCTGATACCACTGTTGGGGAACCTAGTAATTTCAAAAAAATTCCTACGCACACGCAAGATCATGGTGATGCATAACAATGAGAGGGAAGAGTGTTGTCTACGTACCCTCGTAGACCGACAGCGGAAGCGTTATGACAACGCCGTTGATGTAGTCGTACGTCTTCATGGTCCGACTGATCAAGCACCGAAACTACGGCACCTGCGAGTTCTAGCACACGTTCAGCTCGATGACGATCCCCGGACTCCGATCCAGCAAAGTGTCGAGGAAGAGTTCCGTCAGCACGACGGCGTGGTGACGATCTTGATGTTCTACCATCGCAGGGCTTCGCCTAAGCACCGCTACAATATTATCGAGGAGTATGGTGGAGGGGGGCACCGCACACGGCTAAGAGAACGATCACGAAGATCAACTTGTGTGTCTAGAGGTGCCCCCCAGCCCCCGTATATAAAGGAGAAAGGGGGGAGGCCGGCCGGCCCTTGGGGCGCGCCAAGGAGGAGGAGTCCTCCTCCTAGTAGGAGTAGGACTCCCCTCTTTCCTACTCCTACTAGGAGGGGGAAAGGAAGGGGGAGAGGGAGAAGGAAAGGGGGCGCCGCCCCCCCCTCTCCTAGTCCAATTTGGACCAGAGGGGGAGGGGGCGCGCGGCCCACCCTGGCCGCCCCTCTCTCTCCACTAGGGCCCACAAGGCCCATTACTTCTCCCGGGGGGTTTCCGGTAACCCTACGGCACTCCGGTTTTCTCCGAAATCACCCGGAACACTTCTGGTGTCCGAATATAGCCGTCCAATATATCAATCTTTATGTCTCGACCATTTCGAGACTCCTCGTCATGTCCGTGATCACATCTGGGACTGCAAACAAACTTCGGTACATCAAAATATATAAACTCATAATAAAAATGTCATCGTAACGTTAAGCGTGCGGACCCTACGGGTTCGAGAACAATGTAGACATGACCGAGACATATCTCCGGTCAATAACCAATAGCGGAACCTGGATGCTCATATTGGCTCCCACATATTCTACGAAGATCTTTATCGGTCAGACCGCATAACAACATACTTTGTTCCCTTTGTCATCGGTATGTTACTTGCCCGAGATTCGATCGTCGGTATCTCAATACCTAGTTCAATCTCATTACCGGCAAGTCTCTTTACTCGTTTTGTAATACATCATCTCGCAACTAACTCATTAGTTGCAATGCTTGCAAGGCTTATGTGATGTGCATTACCGAGAGGGCCCAGAGATACCTCTCCGACAATCGGAGTGACAAATCCTAATCTCGAAATACGCCAACCCAACATGTACCTTTGGAGACACCTGTAGAGCTCCTTTATAATTACCCAGTTACTTTGTGACGTTTGGTAGCACACAAAGTGTTCCTCCGGCAAACGGGAGTTGCATAATCTCATAGTCATAGGAACATGTATAAGTCATGAAGAAAGCAATAGCAACATATTAAACGATCGGGTGCTAAGCTAATGGAATGGGTCATGTCAATCACATCATTCTCCTAATGATGTGATCCCGTTAATCAAATGACAACACATGCCTATGGTTAGGAAACATAACCATCTTCGATAAGCGAGCTAGTCAAGTAGAGGCACACTAGTGACATTTAGTTTGTCTATGTACTCACACAAGTATTATGTTTCCGGATAATACAATTCTAGCATGAATAATTAACATTTATCATGATATAAGGAAATAAATAATAACTTTATTATTGCCTCTAGGGCATATTTCCTTCATCCGGCGCGTAGATTGTCTTCGGCATTGCAAGGCGGGTTCTTCTCCAAATCCTGAGTTCCTATCCTAACGAGTAGTGTCCTGCTTCCCGTGAATGTTGCACTCCTCGGCTTCTGTGCTTCAATAATGGATATCTTCCACGTGTCGAGCGAATGCGAGAAGTTGGGGCATTTTTACATTTGCCACCGTAACCATGTGGGTAAATCGTCTATTTAAAGAGTCGGGGATCCTTAGATCCAAATCACACCATCCTCCCATAGCGAGTATCCATCGGAGCGCGCCCGAAAAAGTCCATCCCATCATGGCCGGCCATCGCAGCTCCTCCTCTCGCTCCCGTAGCACTAAGCCAGGAAATTGGGAGAAGTGTTACGTCCCCCACAGCCAATTAGTAGAGTTACAGACCCAGGGGTTTCTCCCTCCTGCGTATATGGTCCCCGTCCGAGCCGGACTAGCCACTTATAATGGTGTGGAGCAAGCGGAGAGCTTTCCCAACTCATCCATGGGGGAGCGGGTATGCCTTGTCCCTTACTTATTGAGGGGACTCGGATTTCCAATCCATTCGTTCCTCCGTGGGCTCCTGGAGTTCTACGGCCTCCAGCTGCATAACTTTACTCCCGCCTCCATATTACATATCGTCGGCTACGTCGCCTTTTGCGAGCTGTTTCTGGGCTGGGAAGCTCATTTCAAGCTATGGAAGAGGCTATTCTGCCTCGTATCCCGTACATAGGAGGGGTCAATATATCAAGTGGGTGGAGCCAAAATATGGCGCGTCGCCGGGACCGGATACCTGTCCGGTACTCCGAAGAAGACATCCGAAGACTGGCCTTCGGAGTGGTTTTATATGGAGGACGTCCCCCTTCCGGACCCTATTCGGATGGGCCTTCCCGAGTTTAATAATGCCCCTTTGAAGAAACGTCGCAGCTGGCGCCCTCGGAGCCCCCAGGAGGAAGATAACAGAGAGGTCCTTTTCTTGATGGGCAGGATAAAACACTGGCCAAATTAGGACTGACAATAATCGAGGTTATGGCAATATGTATAATGCGGGGGGTGCAGCCACTTCAGTATCGGGGGAAACCCATGTGGCACTTCAATGGATAAGACGATGCTACCCGCTGCGGCCGTAGGTCCGGACTCCGTCGCTGCTCTAGCGAAAATACTGTCCGATTTATGCAAAGGAGAGGAAGAGGAGTTCATCCGCATTAAGCCACGGGATGGATTCTCCATATACAACCCCCCCAAACTGGGTGAGCTGCTACTTTTTACTCCAGACCTTCCCGCATTCTTCATCATAAATATTTACCTTGCTATTTCATAGAAGGAACTATGAAAAGCTGTGAGGGAGGTCCACAACCCGTCTCCACAGCCAGAGGACCCTAACCGGGCCCTCGACCCCGGACTCGGAGAAGATCCGGACATATTCGTGGAGCTTATCGACATGACGTTCTATCAGTTAAGCTGTGACGGTGCCTTGGTGGCCATCATAGCCGATTATCCTGGCCTGCTCCCTGCATCGCATGTAAGTAAAACCAGAGTCCCAACTTCCGAGAAGGATCCCTTTTTTGCACTTCACCCACCGCACACATATGGTGTCTTACAGGGAAGGCCCTTAGGACACCATGTCGAACCCATGGTGACTCACCAACGAGGGGCACCAAAGCCGGGTAGGCTTAAAAGGAAGGCGGTCAGGACTGAGACGCCGTCACAGACGTATGAAAAAGAACCCTGCTCCATGGTTATCGTCTTTAAAATATAATAACGTCCATGGTTCCTGGCAGAAAAAACGCTCGCCGGGCCATGTCCGGAGAGCCTGCCGGCCACGCCTCCACCAGCCGGACTCCAGAGCCAGTCTTAGGGGCAGATGCTAGCGTGGGGAAAACGCCGGATGTTCCTCCTAAAGAGGATGCGGATAGGCTGTCCACTACGAATTCCGAAGTGGAGAGTGCCATGAATCGCAGGCATCGCCGGGCCGTACTTCGCGACCCTGGTTTCTCTGAAGAGGCGTTTGATGCCTTCAACTCGGGAAACGCGTACATCCGAGCTGCTCAAAATGGTCTTGCCAGAGCCATGGACCAGTATGTAAAGGATATACGGGTAAGAAAATCTGATAATTATGTATATCAGTAGCCCCTGAGACTTGAAACAGTTGGCACAACTGATTTAAGGATCATTATATGTGTAGGTTCTTACGGAGAAGAATACCAAGTTTTCTCAAGAGCTGGAGGAGTGCAAAGCCCAGCTACGGGCCGCAGTTGTCGAAATGAAGGAGTCCAAGAAGGCCCCATCTGGTAACACTTGTTCTGATCGAAAAGAATGAAATGACATGTACCAATTAGTATTCGGCATGCATGCAAATCTAACAATAGATTATGCAGATGATCCCGGAGTGAATCCGAAGGTCGTGCGAGGGGATGAGCAACATGCTCAACGATAGCTAGAGGCTGGCGAGCACGTGCTTACGCGGGTTAGGCAGGAGAAAACGATCTCCAAGATGCCAATACCCAGTTGGGCGTTGAACTAAAAGATGTTCGGGCCCAGCTAGCTGACTCCGTAAAGGAGAATAAGGAGCTTCGACGCGGCATTTTTAGTGAGTGCTTGAACGAACTTTTATAGAGTTCGGCAAAGAAACTAGCTAACAGAGTTATATCTGTAGGTATGCTGACGGGTCGTCCCGAAGAGGAGATGCCCAGGTCTGCGGGCGATCTTCTGCTAGAGCTCTCACAACTGCACGAACAAGTTCGGCAGGTGATGCAGGGCATTGCCCAGGCCTTGTGGCCATCCGCCTCCCTGCCAGGAGGCATGGGGGAGCTCGTAGACATGCTCAAGGAAGCGCGATGGTGCTTCCGATTATGGAAGATATCTGCCTACCAACAAGGTGCAAGGGAAGCCTGGGCCATGGTGAAGACGCGATATACCAAGGCTGACCCGAACCACATGGCTGAGGTCGGACCTGTGGGGTCTGATGGGAAAGAGATCCCCGTTAGTCTGGTGTATGACCAGGTAAAATTAGCCGCAAAGTATTCCCAATAGGATTGTAGGCTAGACAGCCTGTTGGATGGTATAGAAGAAGAATTTAGTCAGTCTAAGTGACTGTGTACTTCAAGTGACATATATTGTCCCTAGCCGGATTGTAAATCATTTGTCATGGCGGACCTTTTTGCTTCGACCTCCGGACTCGACAGTCCGGAGTGTATCCAAATACCCGCTCAGTTATGTAAAAACCGGGGTACGTGTGGAAACCAGGCATAGGGGTCATAAGTGCTTGAACAGACAAGTACCCAACTAGCTATGTTATATTACATGGATAGTAAGAAACATCTTCTAGGAAGAATAGTTCCGTTAAGGGTTCCTTTCCCTGGGTACACATGCATTAATGTGCATGTCCGAACTGCGAAAAGAGACGCAGGATATAAACATCTGGGGGCATGTATTGCAATAAGTAAAAGTCATCTTTTGTTCACCGACCGAATATTCCCTTAAGAACGCTAGCTTTAGGCTTCACCCAGTCTGAGGTACACATCCGGCTGACCCGGCAGTAACAATCGCAGAGGTGCTCCCCTTATGCCCTAGCCGAATTAACGGGAACATAGGGCATAAACACAAGAGCCAGGCAACCCAGCTTGGCCAAAACTTAAGTCGTATCGATGCATATAATGGCGAAGAAAAGGTACATGTGGAAAAGTAACACATGTGCAGGCGGCATAGAGCCCGGAACATAATTATATTAAGATTCTGTATAAGAAGCCCCCAGGTATAATGAGCACGCATGGTGCGTCAAGATTGTGTAGTCAAGACACATTTTACGCTTTTAAGGCCGTGAAGAAAAAAAGGGAAGAAAGAAAGAAAGAAAGACAGATAGCGGGTATATATATAAAGGCGGAGGTAAGGAGACGAACACAGAGTTTGGTACTAGGCGTAGAACCTTTGGAGTCTGGTCGTGTTCCATGGGTTTGGCTTGAGTCGATTGTCCGATGCATCCCGCAGATGGTATGCTCCACCGGTTAGAACTTTGTCAATGACGAAGGGACCTTCCCATTTGGGCTTGAGCTTGTCCTTTTTCTTCTCTGGTAGGCATAGAACGAGTTCGCCAATGTTATAAGTTTTGACCCATACTTCTCTGCTTTGATACCGTCGAGCCTGTTGCTGATAGAATGCGGAGCGGGCTTTTGCAACGTCACACTCCTCCTCCAGGGCGTCTAAACTGTTCTGCCGATCAAGCTCGGCTTCTTTCTCTTCATACATGCGCACTCGAGGTGAGTCGTGAATGATGTCGTAGGGCAGTACCGCCTCTGCGCCATACACCATAAAAACGGTGTGTATCTGGTAGTGCGATTCGGCGTGGTCCGTAGCCCCCATAGTACGGAGTCGAGCTCCTCAACCCAGTGTGTATCTGATTCCTTCAAGGATCGGACTAATCTGGGTTTAATGCCGCTCATAATAAGAACATTTGCTCGTTCGACTTGACTGTTTGTTTGGGGGTGATAGACGGAGGCATAATCGAGCTTAATGCCCATGTTGCCGCACCAAGTTTTTACCTCGTCAGTTGTAAAGTTCGAGCCATTATCGGTGATGATGTTGTGGGGGGCACCATAACGGTGTACAAGCCCGGATATGAAGTCTATCACTGGTCCGGACTCGGCCGTTTTAACTGGTTTGGCTTCTATCCATTTGGTGAATTTATCCACCATGACCAATAGGTAATTTTTCTTATGGCTTCCTCTTTTAAGGGGCCCGACCATATCAAGCCCCCAGACCGCAAAGGGCCAAGTAATGGGGATTGTTTGGAGAGCGGTAGGTGGCATATGGCTTTGGTTTGCAAAAAGCTGGCAACCAACACAATGTTGGACGAGGTCCTGTGCGTCTGCTCGGGCTGTCGGTCAGTAGAAAACTGTATGGAAGGCCTTGCTTACAAGGGCCCAAGCTGCGGCGTGATGGCCGCTGAGTCCAGCATGAATTTCTGCCAAAAGTTGTCGTCCTTCCTCTTCAGAGATGCACCTTTGAAGTACTCTGGTAGCGCTTTTCTTATAAAGCTCTCCCTCGTGGACCTTGTAGGCTTTAGACCGCCGCACAATGCAACGTGCCTCGTTTGGGTCCTCAGAGAGTTCTTGCCTATTTAGGTAAGCCAAGTAGGGTTTTGTCCACGGGGCGATGATAGCCATAATCACATGGGCCGAAGGTGTTATTTCGGTGGTGGAGCCTCCGATTATGTCAGAGTGCTCGGGATCTGATGTTGTGGCTGGATCCGGATTGTTGTTGCCGGTCTCCCCTTCCCACACCACGGATGGCTTAAACAGCCTTTCCAAGAAGATATGAGGTGGGACAGGGTCGCGCTTAGCGCCGATGCGGGCGAGGATATCCGCCGCTTGATTGTTTTCTCGAACCACATGGTGGAATTCGAGCCCCTCGAACCGAGCTGACATTTTGAGGACGGCATTGCGGTAAGCCGCCATTTTTGGCTCCTTGGCGTCAAAGTCTCCATTTATTTTAGATATTGCGAGGTTCGAATCCCCACGCACCTCTAGGCGTTGAATGCCCATGGAGACTGCCATCCGGAGACCATGCAACAGGGCCTCATATTCTGCTGCATTGTTGGAGTCTGTGTATAATATTTGGAGTACGTATTGGACTGTATCTCCGATGGGGGATGTCAGGATGATGCCTGCCCCCAGACCAGCCAGCATCTTAGAGCCGTCGAAGTGCATGATCCAATTGGAGTACGCGTCATACTCTTTAGGGAGTTCGGCTTCTGTCCATTCGGCGATGAACTCAGCCAGTACTTGCGACTTAATGGTTCACCATGGTTTGTATGTTATGTCAAATGGGAGGATCTCAATAGCCCATTTAGCAATCCGGCCCGTGGCATCGTGATTATTTATTATGTCGTTGAGTGGTACTTTAGAGGCCATCGTAATTGAACACTCTTGAAAGTAGTGTCGTAGTTTTCGGGATGCCATGAAGACCGCGTATGCAATCTTTTGATAATGTGGGTACCATGATTTGCATGCAGTGAGGACAGTGGATACGAAGTATACTGGCTTTTGAAGCGGGAACTTATGTCCGTTCGTCTCTTGCTTGATGACGAGCACTGCGCTTACAACCTGGTGTGTTGCCGCTATATATAACAGCATTGGTTCGCCGATATTTGGCGCGGCCAAGATTGGGTTGCTGGCCAAGAGGGCTTTTATTTCTTCCAATCTGGCCGTGGCCGCATCCATCCACTCAAAGTGTTTGGTGCGCCGAAGAAGGCGGTAAAGAGGTAATGCCTTTTTCTCCCAATCGGGAGATAAAGTGGCTTAAGGCAGCCACGCATCGGGTTAATTTCTGGATTTGCTTGAGGTCTGTTGGGATAGCCAACTGTGACAGAGCTTGAATTTTAGCCGGATTTGCTTCAATTCCTCTATTAAAAACGATGAAGCCCAAGAGCTTTACGGCGGGCACGCCGAAAACGCATTTTTCCGGATTGAGCTTGATGTCATATGTTCGGAGATTGTCGAACGTAAGCCTCAAGTCGTCTATTAAGGACTCGACATGTCTGGTTTTAATGACCACATCATCTACGTATGCCTTCACTGTTTTGCCGATTTGTGTTTCCAGGCATGGCTGAATCATGCGTTGATAGGTTGCACCAGCGTTTTTGAGCCCGAAAGGCATGGTGTTAAAACATAAGGGGCCGTATGGAGTGATGAATGTCGTTGCGGCTTGATCGGACTCCGCCATCTTGATTTGATGGTATCCGAAGTATGCGTTGAGGAAACACAATGAGTTGTGTCCTGCGGTAGCTTAGATAATTTGATCGATGTGTGGGAGGGGGAAGGGATCCTTGGGGCAAGCCTTGTTAAGATCCTTGAAATCGACACATAGGCGCCAGTATTTGTCCTTCTTTGGTACCATCACCAGGTTTGCTAGCTAGTCCGGGTGTTTTATTTCTCTAATGAATCTGGCCTCGAGTAACTTGGCTATCTCTTCTCCCATGGCTTGCCGCTTAGGCTCTGAGAAACGTCGAAGAGTCTGCTTGACCGGCTTGAATCCCTTTAGAATGGTTAGGCTATGCTCGGCCAACCTGCGTGGGATTCCTGGCATATCTGAAGGATGCCAGGCGAAGATGTCCCAATTCTCGTGCAAGAACTCCTGCAGTGCGGCGTCTGTTGTGGGGTTCAGCTGTGCCCCAATGGATGCTGTTTTCGTAGGGTCCATTGGGTGGACCTGGAATTTGACTATTTTGTTCGCTGGTTTAAAAGAGGTGGACTTGGGTCTTTTGTTGAGTATCACGTCATCCTTGTCCACTGTGGAGCGCAGCGCAGTTAGTTCTTCAGCCGCGAGGGCTTCAGAAAACGCCTCGAGGGCTAGTGCGGCGGCTTTATTTTCGGCGCGGAGTGCTATATCTGGATCACTAGCTAGAGTGATGATTCCACTGGGCCTGGACATCTTGAGCTTCATGTACCCGTAATGGGGTATAGCTTGGAAGATCGTGAATGCCTCCCGCCCTAAAAGGGTGTGGTATCCGCTAATAAACGGGACCACTTGGAATGTGATTTGTTCGGACCTATAATTCTCCAGCGTGCTGAATACCACATCTAGTATTTGCCTTCATGAGAGAAGCCTCTAGTGAAATCCATGGCCCCCGAATGTATTTTCCATCATATTAGTTTCCGATTTACTATTTTTGCAATCTTTTATTTTCAGATCTATAAACCAAAAAACCAAAAATATTTTATCTTTTGTTTAGTTCTATTTATCTCTATCAGATCTCACCTTTGCGAGTGATCGTGAAGGGATTGACAACCCCTTTATCGCTTTGGGTGCAAGTGTTTGATTGTTTGTGCAGGTGCATTTATTGGGGACTTGCGCGTTTCTCCTACTGGATTGATACCTTGGTTCTTAACTAAGGCAAATACTTATCTCTACGGTGATGCATCACCCTTTCCTCTTCAAGGGAAAAACCAATGCAAGCTCAAGAAGTACCAAAACCCTACCATCCATCCACATTTTTTCCTCCTGTCCGCTGTCGTCGCCACTTTCCACTTCACCCGTCCGCCTATTAGCCATGCCTCCACGCTGTCGGGTGAGGAGCGAGCCATTTCTGATGCCGAAGCGCCGGCTCGAGCTCCTTGAGCGGATCTGGGCTAGGCACGAAGCCCGGATCGCCGCGGGGCTACCTTTGGATGCAGTGGATCCGGATGAGGAGTTGAAGGAGGAGGAGGAGGTGGAGGAGGAGGACGATGACGACGACTTTGAGGAGGAGGGGGATGAGCCGGAGGAAAAGGATGTGGGGGACGCTGGCGATGGGGATCTGCAGGTGGAGCAGCAGCCATCCTCGATTCCCTTCGGCCGAGTCAGCTGTGGAGGCAAGACGCCGTCGCCGACAAGAGATGGAGGCACAAAAGGCCGTGGAGATGCTTGCCTACATGGATGAGGTCGAGCAGAAGGAGGATGAGTCAGAGCCCTCCTCCCCGAGCTCACTGGACTATCTACGACCACCAGGCCCATTGTGGGAGAGCCAGGGGAAGTAGTGTTGCTGGCATCCATCATGGAGCCGGACCCTTCTCCGGACATGGGCTCCGAATCCTCGGAGTCAGCATCGTGTGAGTTCGGCCAAGGAGTCTCCCTCTCGTCGTAATCCATGGGCTCTCTCCTCTCGGGCCAAACCCCGCCTTTAAGCGAGGCTCTGGACTTAATGTGATCCCTTGTCATTACAGAGGAGCAACGTCCGAACTATGCCCATCCCGGACTAGGGGCTGAGAGCAGGGAATTTTACGTCCCACCCACCACCCACTTTATAGCCACTGTCGAGGACTTAATAGACATGCTCGATTACGACTCCAAAAACATCAACAGTATGGACGACGATGGCAGAGTGGAGGAGGCCCAAAACCCGTCGTTTACAAAATGCTGGACGGCCACCTCTTCGTATGATGTGTACATGGTGGATACACCCAAAGAAGCTAAGGGCGATGATAATGAGAAAAATCCAATAGAGGATAAACCTCCCGAGATACAACCAAAGCGCCGACAGCGCCACTCTAAATCACGTCGCAGTAAAGGCAACAATACCGGCACGAGAGACAACAATACTCCGGATGATGCCGAGGACAATGAAGACCCCGTTGAGCCAACCTCCGAATAGGACGAACGGGAAGATTGGCGAGTCAGCCCTGATGAACAGGTCGTAAACAAAGACTCGGAGGATAGTAACTATCTTTCGCTCTCCGAGGATGAGGTGAGCCTTGGCAACGAGGATTTTATCGTGCCTGAGGAACCTCTCAGGCAGGAGCGCTTTAAGCGCCGGCTAATAGCCACTGCAAGGATCCTAAAAAAGAAGCAGCAGCAGCTTCAAGCTGGTCAAGATCTGCTAAACGATAGATGGACTAATGTCCTGGCATCCGAGGAATACGGCCTCGAGCGCCCAACCAAAAGTTACCCAAAGCGCAAATTGCTACCTCAATTTGATGACGAGGCACTTGAGCCCGTACCATCAGCGCATAATGCGGCTAATCGACCACCACGTGGCCGCGACAAAGCGGCAACTCAAGCCGAACACCAACCCATCCCACCTCGCCGTAAAGGCAGAGATAGAACAGCTCGGGAATATACATATGACCTGCGGTAGGACCTGAAGAATAAAGAGGGTCCGGCCAGATCAATCTACGGATCGCGGGGGCGTGCCCCGACGCGCGACGTCGGCTATCAAGCTGAACATGACAAGCACAATCACGTCCGGGGCCGAAAACCGCAGACGGACTCCATCCGAACTACGTCGCGATATGGCCCGATATAGAGGCGCCGCACACCCCCTCTGCTTCACTGATGAAGTAATGGAACATGAATTCCCAAAATGGTTCAAACCCATGAATATCGAATCATATGATGGAACAACAGATCCCGCGGTATGGATTGAAGACTTTATTCTCCATATTCATATGGCCCGCGGTGATGATCTTCATGCCATCAAATACCTCCCCCCAAAACTCAAAGGACCGGCCCGGCACTGGCTTAACAGCTGCTACGTCTTGAGCTTGCGTTGGTTTTCCCCGAAGAGGAAGGGATGATGCAGCAGAGTAGTGTAATTATTTTCCTCAGTTTTTGACAACCAAGGTATCAATCCAGTAGGAGCCCGCGCTCAAGTCCCTCGTACCTGCACAAAGCGATAGCTACTCGCAACCAACGCGATTAGGGGTTGTCAAGCCCTTCACGGTCTCTTACGAGAGTGAGATCTGATAGATATAATATTTTTGGTATTTTTGGTATAAAGATGCAAAGTAAAAGTAAAAGAAAAGTAAAAAGCAAAACAAGATTAAAGTGATGGAGATTGATATGATGAGAATAGACCCGGGGGCCATAGGTTTCACTAGTGGCTTCTCTGAAGAGCATAAGTATTGTACGGTGGGTGAACAAATTACTGTTGAGCAATTGACAGAATTGAGCATAGTTATGAGAATATCTAGGCATGATCATGTATATAGGCATCACGTCCGTGACAAGTAGATCGAAACGATTCTGCATCTACTACTATTACTGCACTCATCGACCGCTATCCAGCATGCATCTAGAGTATTAAGTTAAAAACAGAGTAACGCCTTAAGCAAGATGACATGATGTAGAGAGATAAATTCATGCAATATGAAATAAACCCCATCTTGTTATCCTCGATGGCAATGATACAATACGTGCCTTGCTGCCCCTTCTGTCACTGGGTAAGGACACCGCAAAATCGAACCCAAAGCTAAGCACTTCTCCCATGGCAAGAACTACCAATCTAGTTGGCCAAACCAAACGGATAATTCGAAGAGACTTGCAAAGATAACCAATCATACATAAAAGAATTCAGAGAAGATTCAAATATTATTCATAGATAGACTTGATCATAAACCCACAATTCATCGGTCTCAACAAACACACCGCAAAAAGAAGATTACATCGAATAGATCTCCACAAGAGAGGGGGAGAACTTTGCATTGAGATTCAAAGAGAGAGAAGAAGCCATCTAGCTACTAACTATGGACCCGAAGGTCTGAGGTAAACTACTCACACTTCATCGGAGGGGCTAGGATGATGTAGAAGCCCTCCGTGATGACGGCCCTCTTCCAACGGAGCTCCGGAACAGGCCCCAAGATGGGATCTCGTGGATACAGAAAGTTGCGGTGGTAGAATTAGGTGTTTGGCTCCTGTTTTGATCGTTTGGGGGTACGTGTGTATATATAGGAGGAAGAAGTACGCCGGAGGAGAAACGAGGGGCCCACGAGGTAGGGGGCGCGCCCTAGGGGGGGCGCCCCCCACCCTCGTGACCGCCTCTTTTGTTCCTTGGAGTAGGGTCCAAGTCTCCTGGATCACGTTCGGTGAGAAAATCACGTACCCGAAGATTTTATTCCGTTTGGACTCCGTTTGATATTCCGTTTATCCAAAACACTGAAATAGGCAAAAAACAACAATTCTAGGCTGGGCCTCCAGTTAATAGGTTAGTCCCAAAAATAATATAAAAGTGGAAAATAAAGCCCAATATAGTCCAAAACAGTAGATAATATAGCATGGAGCAATCAAAAATTATAGATACGTTGGAGACGTATCAGGCATCCCCAAGCTTAATTCCTGCTCATCCTCGAGTAGGTAAATGATAAAAAGAGAATTTTTTATGCGGAGTGCTACTTGGCATAATTTCAATGTAAATCTTCTTAATTGTGGTATGAATATTCATATTAGAAAGATTCAAGACAAAAGTTTATATTGACATAAAAAATAATAATACTTCAAGCATACTAACAAAGCAATTATGTCTTCTCAAAATAACATGGCCAAAGAAAGTTATCCCTACAAAATCATATAATCTGGCTATGCTTCATCTTCACCACACAGAGTATTTAAATCATGCACAACCCCGATGACAAGCCAAGCAATTGTTTCATACTCTAACTTTTTCAAAACTTTTTCAATCTTCACGCAATACATGAGCGTGAGCCATGGATATAGCACTATAGGTGGAATAGAATGGTGGTTGTGGAGAAGACAAAAAGGAGGGGAAGATAGTCTCACATCAACTAGGCGTATTAATGGGCTATGGAGATGCCCATCAATAGATATCAATGTGAGTGAGTATGTATTGCCATGCACGGATGCACTAGAGCTATAAATGTATGAAAGCTCAACAAAAGAAATAGTGGGTGTGCATCCAACTTGCTTGCTCACGAAGACCTAGGGCAATTTGAGGAAGCCCATTATCGGAATATACAAGCCAAGTTCTATAATGTAAAATTCCCACTGGTATATGAAAGTGACAACATATGAGACTCTCTATATGAAGAACATGGTGCTAATTTGAAGCACAATATATGAGACTCGCTATGTCATGGTGCTACTTTGAAGCACAAGTGTGGAGAAAGGATAGTAGCATTGCCCCTTTTTATTTATTTTCTCCTTTTTTGGGCCTTCTTTTTTTTCTTTGGACTTTTTTTTATTGGGACAATGCTCTATTGAATGATGATCGTCACACTTTTATTTATTTACAACTCAATTGTTACAACTCGATTCTAAAACAAAGTATGACTCTATATGGATGCCTCCGGTGGTGTACCGGGATATGCAATGAATCAAGAGTGACAAGTACGAAGAAATTATGAATGGTGGCTTTGCCACAAATACTTATGTCAACTACATGATCATGCTAAGCAATATGACAATGATGAATGTGTCATGATGAACTAGATGGTGGAAAGTTGCATGGCAATACATCTCGGAATGGCTATGGAAATGCCATAATAGGTAGGTATGGTGGCTGTTTTGAGGAAGGTATATGGTAGGTGTATGATATCAGCGAAAAGTGTGCGGTATTAGAGAGGCTAGCAAAGGTGGAAGGGTGAGAGTGCGTATAATCTATGGACTCAACATTAGTCATAAAGAACTCATATACTTATTGCAAAAATCTAGAAGTTATCAAAGCAAAGTATTACGCGCATGCTCCTAGGGGGATATATTGGTAGGAAAAGACCATTGCTCATCCCCGACCGCCACTCATAAGGAAGACAATCAATAAACAAATCATGCTCTGACTTCGTTACATAACGTTTCACCATACATGCATGCTACGGGAATCACAAACCTTAACACAAGTATTCTTTAAATTCACAAGTACTCAACTAGCATGACTTTAATATTATCACCTCCATATCTCAAAACAATTATCATGCTTCAATATTTTCTTAGTATTCAACACACTCAAAAGAAAGTTTCACAAATCTTGAATTCCAAGCATATTATTATTAAGCAAATTACCATGCTATTAAGAGACTCTCAAAATAATTTAAGTGAAGCATGAGAGATCAATAATTTCTTTAAAACAAATCCACCACCGTGCTCTAAAAGATCTAAGTGAAGCACATAGAGCAAAATTATAACACTCAAAAGATATAAGTGAAGCACATAGAGCAAAATTATCTAGCTCAAAAGATATAAGTGAAGCACATAGAGGAAAACTACTTAGCTCAAAAGATATAAGTGAAGCACATAGAGTAGTCTATCAAATTTTAATTCATGTATGGCTCTCTCAAAAGGTGTGTACAATAAGGATGATTGTGGCATACTGAGACACAAAGACACAAATAATACAAGACGCTCCAAGCAAAACGCATATCATGTTGGTGAATAAAAATATAGCTCCAAGTAAATTACCGATGGAAGTGGACGAAAGAGGGGATGCCTTGCGGGGCATCCCCAAGCTTTGACTTTTTGGTGTCCTTGGATTATCTTGGGGGTGCCATGGGAAACCCCAAGCTTAGGCTCTTGCCACTCCTTGTTCCATGATCCATCAAAAGAATTCACCCAAAATTTAAAAACTTCACAACACAAAACTCAAAATAGAAAACTCATGAGCTCCGTTAGCGAAAGAAAAAAAAGACCACTTCAAGGTACTGTAATGAACTCATTCTTTATTTATATTGGTGTTAAACCTACTGTATTCCAACTTCTCTATGGATTATAAACTATTTTACTAGCCATAGATTCATCAAAATAAGCAAACAACACGCGAAAAACAGAATCTGTCAAAAACAGAACAGTCTGCAGCAATCTGTATCTAGCGCAAGATCTGGAACCCCAAAAATTCTAAAATAAATTGTTGGACGTGAGGAATTTATCTATTGATCATCTGCAAAAAGAATCTAAACTACTATTAAAAGAGCAAACGTAAATTCTGTTAAAGTCACACAACAAACTGTACACGGGATAACCACAACCTTTCGATTAACTTAACTTAAACATATCCTACCGTCAATATTAGGTCTATGGTCTGCCATTTAGATGAACGCGTCAGATCAAATGTTCTGCCGCCGCCCGTGGTCTGCCAATCGTCAAGTGCTCCGCTTCCCCAGGATCCACGCGGCCCCACCTGCAAAACCGTGATTCGTGGATCGATTCCGCCCACCCTCTTTTCTCTAACCCACATCAAGAAGGACGCATCCTGCGACACTACAGTAACGTCGGCGCCCTCCACGGCGTTCGCCGCGGACGATACGATACCAGCGCGGCGCTTCTTCAGGTTGTGGCAGCCAGCGGCCGTCGTCGGCATGGAGGCGCCATGCGCCATCCTGGTGGTGCCGGCCCACTGGGTGACCGAATCTCCGGTCATCAGCGTCATCCGCGGCAACAACGACACCATCTACAACTTCCCAAGTCCATGTACCAGGTTCATGAGTTCGCCCATGTGCCCCTCTCGCTTCTATGTACCAGGACCATTGTATGGATTCAGCGTTCGATTCCAATAGCCGCGGATTGCGTCGTTGTCTGGGTTTGGTTGCGAGTTGTTGATCGCTGGGGATTGGATTGGATGGCACAATACTACAGGGTAAGCATTACTGGGCAACAAACTCTTCGTGCAAAAAATGGTTCGTCGTTTCCTAA
The DNA here is from genome assembly GCF_018294505.1 of Triticum aestivum. NCBI lineage: Eukaryota > Viridiplantae > Streptophyta > Magnoliopsida > Poales > Poaceae > Triticum > Triticum aestivum. The sequence goes on along the minus strand of NC_057803.1, from coordinate 549,145,434 downwards.
TTTTTTCTGATTTTTGTTGCCCATGGTATTTAGGCCATCAGCCATCTACAATGTCGGCCCCCTCAATGGCGTCCGCCGTGACTTGCTGGTCTCCATGCGCTTCAGTGCCGTCCAGCCATGATGTCTTAGGAGTGTGCGACGGGGGGGGGGGACGATGTGCTTATGTGTCCAATTAATGATTCCTTCACCTATTTCTGACAGACCTAAGGTTGAGTTTTGTCAAGTCATTTCTTTCATATATGCAATGGTTTGAGAGAAGCAAGTACGAGATTAATCTTTTGATCTTTGCAATATACATCTTTTATACAGAGTCCCAGTGTCGATGCTTTACAAAATGAAAGAACTATGTACAAATTCCCTCTGATGCTTAATTGGTTACTTGTTTCTCTCATTTTCCTTTGTATTTTGAACAAGTAAAATACTCTTGGGTCTATGAGAAGAACATCAACTTCTATTTAAGTTTCAGGTGGTGCCGCCGCCCTTCCTCTGCCTGCGACGGACTAGCCCCTCTGCGTCACCCTGCCGACTCCTTGCGTGCAACCGATGGGCTGGGTAACTTGCCTTATTCCTCATCTCTTCCTTTCCCTCCCTTCCTCTTGCTTCTCTCTGCCATCTAGATGAGCCCCTGGATATGGACGATTTCATGTCCTCCATTGTCGTTGTTGCTATAATACAGTATGATTTATTACAGCTTGTCTGAATGGGTTAGAAGAGGAGTGATGAACTGTTTCGTAGGCATTCATGTATGTTTAAGTTTCATTATCATCTGAAGTATAAACTTGCTTCAAACGGTCAATTTACATTCCTGCCACAAAATTTCTCTGCGGCTGTGGTTGTATTGGAAACATCTTATTCTAAAAAGTAAATGTTTTCATGCCAAATATTTATGGTTTGTTTTGTTCGGATAAGTGATGCAATCAGTAGCACTGTTGTCTTTCATACAATTTATACTCTAAATATTCTTATTTACCTCCCAAGACTATAGCCCACAAACTAAAAAGTAAATGCTTATTCCTCTCTGTCCAGGATACTATTGTGAGATGGTCTGATACATAAAAGACGGCCTCAAGCCCCTCGAAGGAAGCATCCAGTCTCGCCATTCTACCAATTTCGCCGGAAAAACGATCTACTAACTTTGCTGGAGCGCCGACTGCCTGTGCTCCACCTGAGGTACGCCGAACAGCCAAGCCATGAGTAGCCTTGAAGTAGCAAGCTGTTATGTTTGAAAATTAATTTAAAAAAAGATGTGTTCTGGCTTTATTACTTTGCCATGATCTTTTACTGTGTGCCTGCAACCGTAGCGCCCATTGGCATTACCTTGCCATATATGGACAGTCTGCTGAGTAATTCAGAGCAAGAAAGTTATTTTACTGGAAAAAGTACATCAAGTATGAAACCCGGGAAATTAAATTGAAATCTGTCTGCAACAGTTAGGATTGTAGTATACAAGTTTACAGTCACAGATGAATATATCAAGTTTACTATGAACTAAAAGTGAGCAGGTTTGACAAAAAACACAATTCAGGGTCACACGCTTCAGGCTCACACTTGCAAATGGTTGTAGAAGGGACCTACTACTTGAAAGTTAATGAAGCTTTATTACTTTTCTCCACATTGGTAACTTCACTTTTCAGAATAGAGGTGGATCATCCATTACTCATGGGCATACGTATTCCTCCTTCTACTGATGTTGCCCTGCCCATTAAAGTGTCTTTTCTGAACATTGCGGTCGTGCTCCATGAATCAGATACTACTATCGGCTATTGTAGTGATGTACTGTTCATCTACTACGCCTACAAAAGCGTGAAGTGCAGATCTTATACTGATTTGGTAAAGTTAAACCATAAAATGCTTGACCAATATCATAAGCATGACTGTGAATTCTAACATGGAGTAGAGTTAATAGGGTATTTGGGGGAAAATAATCTTAAGATTAGCAAGGTGACAAGTGTTGGGGAGTATTATCAGTGAACATACAGTAGATAGCTAGATTAGTTGGTTGTGTCTTCCATCCATTTTTTTGTAAACCGCCAACATAGGCTCACTCTGCACCAAGCAGATGGTAGTTCTAGCTGAGGAGGATACAAAAAGAAAAACAACCAAACAGAGTTAAGCACCAAGAATTTTACCACAGTTTTATTTGCTTTTACACAACAAGTTTATCATTTAGCATTTCTCATTCATTCGCCCTTAAAATGTATCCTTGGATTGTTGAACTTATAGGCATTAAATTCATGATTGAAGGAGTGTCTCATGGCTTAATAGTCATTTAGGCACGTGAAATTTTTAGGAGTGAAGTCAGGAGAATAGGGCCATGGGGGCATGGTCAGTGGTGCAGTGGATCCCGGCCCTTGCCTGTGGGGGGCTCCGTTTTTAGATGTGTTTTTGAGTTTTGTTAGGGTTTGTGTCCTGTTTAGGAAAGCGAGACGGTGGCGGCTCCCTGAATATGGAATAAGGTCCTCCCCGCCTAGCCCCCGTTCTGGTGGTGCACCTAGCACCGTCGGTGGGCGTGTGGAGGTGTGTCTCCGGCAGATCTGCTTGTGGTGGATTTCCTTGGATCTGTTTGTCGTTCATCTATGTTCGTGTCTTCAAGTTGGATCCTTCTGATCTACGTAACTCTTTATTGGCGGTGGTTGTTGTTCTGCTGCGATGGTCCTATGGGGGCTTAGCACGACGACTACCCGACTGTCTACTACAACAAGTTTTGCCCGGCTCCGGTTAGGGAGGGGTGATGACGGCGGCGTGCCTTCCGCTCGCTTCAGTGCTTGTAGTTGTCGCTAGGTGGATGTAAATTTTATTATTTCTGGTGTTCATTGTACTGTCATGATTGAAGATGAATAGATCGGATGTTTTCTCGCTAAAAAAAGAATCCAGATAATGAAGCAAATAACTTGGTTAGAAGGTAAATTCATGATCACCAATGCCTAGCTATTTTTTGATCTTACTACTATAAAGGATGCAAGTGTAATGTGTAGGTTCAGAGAGCATCCCTGTCCATGAACAATACTTTACATTTCTGAATATCCCTAGCTTTATTTTCATTATTCTGATCATCATTATATTTTGTTGGTACACCATTATATTTTGTTTATTTTACTGATCTATTTTTTTCTAAGATGAATGCTGATTGTTTTCACATGATGATACATGCATTGCACGTGCACGCTTACTAGTTAACTAAATATCACTCTTCAAATAAAAATGACAGCAGTTCTCGTGAGCGCTAAAGTTTCTGTTTTTTACAGCAAGTTCAACAAGACTTTCCCCAAGTCTTCCCAACGGTTCTACTTGGCACAAACACAAAAAACACAACCAAAATAGAGGCTAAATAATTTATTTATTACTAAGCAGGAGCAAAAAGCAAGGAATAAAAATAAAATTGGGTTGCCTCCCAACAAGCGCTATCGTTTAACGCCCCTGGCTAGGCATAAAAGCGAGGATAGATCTAGGTATTGCCATCTATGGTAGGCAATCCATAAGTGGCTCTCATGATAGTTTCATATGGTAATTTTATTTTCTTTCTTGGAAAGTGTTCCATGCCATTTTTAATGGAAATTGAAATCTAATATTCCCTTCCTTCATATCAATAATCGCACCAACCGTTCTAAGGAAAGGTCTACCAAAAATAATAGGGCAAGAAGGATTGCAATCTATATCAAGAACAATGAAATCTACAGGCACATAATTCCTATTTGCAATAATAAGAACATCATTAATCTTTCCCATAGGTTTCTTAATAGTGGAATCCGCAAGATGCAAGTTTAGAGAGCAATCATCAAAGTTACGAAAATCTAGTAAATCACACAAAGTCTTGGGAATAGTAGAGACACTAGCACCCAAATCACACAAAGCATAAAACTTATGATCTTTAATTTTAATTTTAATAGTTGGTTCCCACTCATCATAGAGTTTTCTAGGGATAGAAACTTTCAACTCAAGTTTTTCTTCATAAGATTGCATCAAGGCATCAACAATATGTTCGGTGAAGGCTTTATTTTGACTATAAGCATGTGGAGAATTTAGCACGGATTGCAACAAGGAAATACAATCAATTAAAGAGCAACTTTCATAATTAAATTCCTTGAAATCCAATATAGTGGGTTTAGCAACATCTAGATTTTTATTTCTTTCAATCCCACTTTCATCAATTTCATCATTAAGCTCTAAATACTCCAAATTTTTAGAATGCCTTCTAGGTAAAGGAAGATCATATTCAGTTTCATCAAGATTAATATTGCAAAATAAAGATTTAATAGGGACACATCAATAACTTTCAGATCTTCATCTTGATTTTCATAGGAATTGGAGGAACACGCTTTAATAAAGGCATCTTTGGAAGCACGCATCCTAGCGGTTCTTTCCTTACACTCATCAATTGACATTCTCATGGCTTTTAGAGACTCATTGATATCATGCTTAGGTGGAATAGATCTAAGTTTCAAAGAATCAACATCAAGAGCAATTCTATCAACGTTCCTAGCCAAATCATCAATCTTAAGCAATTTTTCTTCAATCATGGCATTAAAATTCTTTTGCAAAGAAATAAATTCTTTAATATTAGATTCAAAATCAGAGGGAATCTTATTATAATTTCCATAAGAGTTATTGTAGGAATTCCCATAATTATTAGAAGGATTACTAGGATATGGCCTAGGATTAAAATTCCGTCTATAAGCGTTGTTACCAAAATTATTCCTACCAACAAAATTCACATCCATAGATTCATTGTTATTCTCAATCAAAGTAGACAAAGGCATATCATTAGGATCAAAAGAAACACTCTTAGTAGCAAATAATTTCATAAGTTCATCCATCTTTCCACTCAACACATTAATTTCTTCTATTGCATGCACTTTTTTATTAGAAGATCTTTCAGTATGCCATTGAGAATAATTAACCATAATATTATCTAGGAGTTTAGTAGCATCTCCTAAAGTGATTTCCATAAAAGTGCCTCCTGCGGCCGAATCTAAAAGATTTCTAGAAGCAAAATTCAATCCGGCATAAATTTTTTGTATAATCATCCACAAATTCAAACCATGAGTAGGGCAATTACGTATCATTAATTTCATTCTCTCCCAAGCTTGTGAAACATGTTCATGATCAAGTTTTTTAAAGTTCATAATATCGTTTCTAAGAGAGATGATCTTAGCAGGAGGAAAATACTTAGAGATAAAAGTATCTTTGCACTTGTTCCATGAATCAATACTATTCTTAGGCAAAGATGAAAATCAAGCTTTATCACGATCTCTAAGCGAAAAAGGAAATAGCTTCAATTTAACGACATCATTATTGACATCTTTTTTCTTTTGCATATCACATAAATCAACGAAGCTATTCAGATGAGTAGCGGCATCTTCACTAGGAAGGCCGGCGAATTGATCTTTCATAACAAGATTCAACAAAGCAGTATTAATTTCACAAGATTCAGCATCGGTAAGAGGAGCAATCGAGTGCTAAGGAAATCATTATTATTGGTATTGGTGAAGTCACACAATTTAGTAGTGTCTTGAGCCATTGCGACAAACAAGCAATCTAACACACGAGCAAACAAAAAGCAACGGGCAAAAAGAGGCAAATAGAGAGGGAGGATAGAGAGAGAGGGCGAGTAAAACGGCAAGGGTGAATTGGGGGGAGAGGAAAACGAGAGGCAAATGGCAAATAATGTAATGCGAGAGATAGGGATTGCGATGGGTACTTGGTATGTTGACTTTTTGCGTAGACTCCACGGCAATGGCGCCAGAAATCCTTCTTGCTACGTCTTGAGCTTGCATTGGTTTTCCCCGAAGAGGAAGGGATGATGCAGCAGAGTAGCGTAAGTATTTCCCTCAGTTTTTGAGAACCAAGGTATCAATCTAGTAGGACCCCATGCTCAAGTCCCTCGTACCTTCACAAAGCGATAGCTACTCACAACCAACGCGATTAGGGGTTGTCAAGCCCTTCACGGTCTCTTACGAGAGTGAGATCTGATAGATATAATATTTTTGGTATTTTTGGTATAAAGATGCAAAGTAAAAAAGTAAAAGCAAAGTAAAAAGCAAAACAAGATTAAAGTGATGGAGATTGATATGATGAGAATAGACCCAGGGGCCATAGGTTTCACTAGTGTCTTCTCTCAAGAGCATAAGTATTCTACGATGGGTGAACAAATTACTGTTGAACAATTGACAGAATTGAGCATAGTTATGAGAATATCTAGGCATGATCATGTATATAGGCATCACGTCCGTGACAAGTAGATCGAAACGATTCTGCATCTACTACTATTACTCCACTCATTGACCGCTATCCAGCATGCATCTAGAGTATTAAGTTAAAAACAGAGTAACGCCTTAAGCAAGATGACATGATGTAGAGAGATAAATTCATGCAATATGAAATAAACCCCATCTTGTTATCCTCGATGGCAACAATACAATATGTGCCTTGCTGCCCCTTCTGTCACTGGGTAAGGACACCGCAAGATTGAACCCAAAGCTAAGCACTTCTCCCATGGCAAGAACTACCAATCTAGTTGGCCAAACCAAACGGATAATTCGAAGAGACTTGCAAAGATAACCAATCATACATGAAAGAATTCAGAGAAGATTCAAATATTATTCATAGATAGACTTGATCATAAACCCAAAATTCATCAATCTCAACAAACACACCGCAAAAAGAAGATTACATCGAATAGATCTCCACAAGAGAGGGGGAGAACTTTGTATTGAGATTCAAAGAGAGATAGGAAGCCATCTAGCTACTAACTATGGACCCGAAGGTCTGAGGTAAACTACTCACACTTCATCGGAGGGGCTAGGATGATGTAGAAGCCCTCCATGATGATGGCCCTCTTCCGGCGGAGCTCCGAAACAAGCCCCAAGAATGGATCTCGTGGATACAGAAAGTTGCGGCGGTGGAATTAGGTTTTTGGCTCCTGTTCTGATCGTTTGGGGGTACGTGTGTATATATAGGAGGAAGAAGTACGCCGGAGGAGCAACGAGGGGCCCACGAGGCAAGGGCGCGCCCTAGGGGGGGTGCCCCCCACCCTCGTGACCGCCTCTTTTGTTCCTTAGAGCAGGGTCCAAATCTCCTGGATCACGTTCGGTGAGAAAATCACGTTCCCGAAGATTTTATTCTGTTTGGACTTCGTTTGATATTCCGTTTATCCGAAACACTGAAATAGGCAAAAAAATAGCAATTCTGGGCTGGGCCTCCGGTTAATAGGTTAGTCCCAAAAATAATATAAAAGTGGAAAATAAAGCCCAATATAGTCCAAAACAGTAGATAATATAGCATGGAGCAATCAAAAATTATAGATACGTTGGAGACGTATCAACAGTCTGCCTGAAAACTCTATTGGCAACTGGGAAGACCTAGAAGACGCCTTCCATGACAACTTCCAAGGAACATACGTCAGACCTCCGGATGCCGATGACTTAAGTCACGTAGTTCAACAGCTCGGAGAGTCAGCCAGGAAATTTTGGACCAGGTTCTTAACTAAAAATAACCAGATCGTCGACTGCCCGGATGCAGGAGCCCTAGCAGCCTTTAAGTATAGCATCCGCGATGAATGGCTCGCCCAACACCTCGGCCAAGAAAAGCTGAAGTCCATGGCGGCCCTCACGACACTCAGGACCTGCTTTTGCGCGGGGAAAGATAGATGGCTAGCCCGTAGCAATAACAATGCAAGTGAACCTGGCACCTTTGAAGCCATAAATAGCAACGGCAAGACCCGACGCAATAGGCATAAGTGTCGAAACAATGGTGACAATACTGATGACATGGCGGCAAATGCCAGATTCAGTGGCTGCAAGTTTGGTCAGCGGAACAAGCCATATAAAAAGGAATAATCAGGGCTCTTCCAGCTTGGACCGCATACTCGATCGCTCATGTCAGATCCACGGCACCCCTGATAAACCAGCCAATCATACCCACCGGAGTTGTTGGATCTTTAAACAGGCCAGTAAGTTAAATGCCGAAGACAAGGAGAAGGGGTCGCAAAGCGAGAATGACAACGAGGAGCCCCGTCTGCCGAACACAGGGGGACAGAAGAAGTCCCCCCCAGGTCAAAATGGTGAACATGATATACGTTACCCATATCCCCAAGAGGGAGCACAAACGTGCTCTAAGGGACATCTATGCGATAGAGCCAGTCACCCCAAAATTCAACCCATGGTCGTCCTGTCCGATCACCTTCGATCGCAGGGACCATCCGACTAGTATCCATCACGGCAGTTCAGCCGCACTGGTGCTCAACCCAATCATTGATGGATTCCACCTTAAGCGCATCCTCATGGATGGTGGCAGCAGCCTCAACCTACTCTATCAGGATACAGTCCGCAAAATGGGCATCGATCTATAAAGAATCAAGCCCACAAAAACTAACTTTAAAGGAGTAATACCAAGTGTAGAGGCCCACTGCACAGGCTCAATTACATTGGGAGTTTTCTTCGGATCTCCAGACAACTTCCAAAGCGAGGACTTGATCTTTGATATCATCCCCTTCCGCAGTGCCTATCACGCACTGCTCGGACGAACTGCCTTTGCACAAATCAATGCGGTGCCACACTATGCTTATCTCAAGCTCATGATGCCCGGACCACGCGGTGTCATCACAGTCAATGGAAACATGGAGCGCTCCCTTCGTACTGAGGAGCACACTGCGGCCCTGGCAGCATAAGTATAGAGCGGCCTTGACAAGCAGAACCTTAATTCGGCGGCCACGCTCCTGGACACTGTCAAACGAGTCCGGACTACTTTGCAGTAGGACAGTCCAGCTCATCAAGAGCTCGACTAGCAATTCGGCCTCCGTCTCAGTCCCGACCAAATGGCGGCATACGTACCGCGCGTACATAACTACGCACTCAAAATACCATGGACATAGACGGAGGCATAACTTGATTGTGGTCCATCATATGGCTCCCACAAATACTTTTCCTTTTTCTTTTTACCATTTTTTGGTCTCTTCTCTATAGGCCCCTCTCTACGGCATGATCATCGGTCCTTTCGAAGGACGGATATACCAAGGCGGCAAGCAGCACAAACATGTGGGGGAATCTCTAGATGTTCTTCTTGACGATCATTCTACCTGTTTTCAGGACCCATACGCAGCTCCCCCTTGGTCTTGGCATGTTAAATAACCTTGTTGCTTATCGCACTATTGGTACAAATACGCTTTGACGTATTAATCAAAATTATAATGAACATAGTTTGCAGCCCAACTCATGTGGCATTGGCTTTTTACTTCATTTAATTTCGCTATTCTTATCGATTGCATCCGTACACTTTGGTATGCCATAATTTGCCAGGGGCTTTACTGCACTCCATACTACGGCAACAAGTCCGAACACTTTTACAGTACAGTTCGGCCCCCGAATTTAGCATTATATGCATCGGCTCCTAATCATGTCTTTGGTCAATAGTTGGGTTGCCCGGCTCCTGTGCTTACTACCTTACGTTCCGCTCTATCGGCTAGGGTAGTAAAGGGAGAAATACTGCGATTATGTCCTAGTTTATCCGGATGAGCACCTCAGTAGAGAAAGCCGAAAACTGACTATCATGATGCGGCGTGAGCCGGTCAGCTCTTCGGAGGTTAAAATATCTTGCGATTTTTTCCGCATTATGCAACGGATCGGCCTTCACCCGATCAGGTGTCTACAGCACCCTAGTCCGGACTAACGAATACTAGGGGCTACGCCTACATTTCTATTGTCAAACTCCTATGGCTAAGCGAGGGTGATAAAGTCACATAGTCCGATTGCCTGGTTCGTTGCACTAAACACCTCCTTCAAGGACCAAATTCTTGGATCAAGAGTGTTTAGATTCCATCCTGAACACCCACGTACTACCTACGTGGGGGCTGAAGCCGACGACTGGCCAACTCTCAGATTTAATAAAAACGGCCGCATAGGAGGAAATTTTTTAAACAAGCATTATATTACATAACGGCTTTGTTTCATCATACAAGACAAGATAACATAAATGTACTCATTTGAAGATAATCTCTTTTGAACACTGGCCCTCTACATCTTTCGAAGGGCCAGAATGATGTCTCCCACCCACACGCCGCCACCCTAACCCTAGCCACCCACCACCACCGGCGATCTCCACATCTCACCGTGGGTTTTGCCATCTGATCGGCTCATCCTCTCCGGCGTCTCCTCTCTCTGCTGGTTATTTTCTTCCTCATGGCATTCCATGCTGCGATCTCCATGGGATTGGACTTCACCCCGGGTATGAAGTTGTCTCGAGAGATTCAACGCACCTTCGGCAGATCGGTTCATCCATCGAAGGACACGGGGCACTTCATCATGGTGGTCTCGTTTGCCATGCATTCTTTTTCTTTGGATGAGGAGAATGTTAGTCTGGCGTTGGAATCTACTCTTGGAGGTTACTATTCTCAGCTCAAGGTATCTTTCCTTAGCAATGGTGTTTTCTCGTTCAATGTTTCATGCAAAGAGGTGGGCTTTTTTATTCTGCATCAAGAAGCTTTGTTTACCCTCAATTCAAGTGCTACTTCCACCTTTGGGGCCATGGGGGTCCGGATTGGGACAAAGAGTTTAGATCTTGTCAATCTGAGTGCCAACAAAAATGGATCTTAGTGAGCCCCTCCAAACGTAGGGCTAGAATGGGTATTGATGCTATGCATCGTCGCCCTAGTAAATCTTCCCTTCGTTCTGGTCAGCCATCTAGCGATCCCAAGAAGAAGTTGCATTTTGCAACGTTCATTAATTATCCAGCTCGTAAAGGTTATAGTTATAATCCTACACGCATAGATGTCCAGATGATCCGTGAAGCTGGTTATGCTATGGAATCACATGAGGCTGGATCGTTAAGCCCTGCTTCGCCGGAGAGCTCATCGGCGACAACGGCGAGCCCTTTGATCCAGTTTGGGTCATTTCCGTCATCTCCGGACATGATCAATTCTGTTGGCGGCAACTCCAGATCCTCAGGAACCTTCAAATTTGTTGGACCAGATTTTGGGGAATCAGCCTCGGCCCAAGCCAGTCCGATAACACCACCCCGGCTCGTGGGCTCTCTCTCAAGGCCCATTGTTCTTTCGGATGATGAGACCGACGCGTCTCCTCTGGATTTTTTGGAATCGCCCTCTCTGCAGAATATTACCAAAGGTTTACAGAGTTTTGATGATATGATTGAAGACATGGCTGCAAGTTATTGGGATTGTCAGAACTGTTTGGGCATGGGCCACAAGTCAGATACTTGCATGAACAGGGTGCGGTGCAGATTATGCTTTCGTTCTGGTCACATTAAAAAGAATTGTACCGGTCAGCCGCCTAACACATCCATCTAGGTCCCCAAAATCCCATCGAGCGGCTTTGGAGCTCGCGCCAACAGGGAAGACTCACTTGCCTCTTCGGTTTCCAGTACAATTGCAACACCACAGCAAAAACCCCAATCGTCTCCCTATCCCTCGCCGCAACCCAGCTCCCCTCCTTCGCCGCCCCAATCTGACGCTCCGTCGCCTGCATCGCCTCCCGCCACCTCGCCGCTCCAGGATAAGCAACCAGCTCCTCCAATGGTGGTGCATGCCATTGACCCTCACCGCTTCCTCCCGGCGGGCTTTGATGTGGTCGATGGTGGTGACGACAGGCTGCCATGCACCTACTACTCGCCTGCAATTCCGCCACCACAGTGGCACGAGCAGTTCATGGTGGCGATCGTCGAGCCCCTTCCTCCGGCTCACTTGGTGGTCATCCGGCGAGAGCAGATTCTGAACTTTCTGACACAAACTATGCAAGTCCCTGTCCTCTCTGCTCAGACTTGGTTCCAGGGGGTTGGCTTATTTGAGATGGAAGATCCTGTGGTGCGTGCCTCCTTCACACAGCATCCACCGTTCCCGTTGGGTCTTGATGAGGAGGGAAACGAGTTTTTCGTCAGATTTATTCCGCACAATCAGGGGGGAGGGTTTCGAGCTATCCATGGTTATAGGACTGGTTGGTTGATGTTCATTGGAGTGCCATTGGACTATCGGAATACAACTAACCTAGAAGTGATTGTTGGCACGTTTGGCCAATTTCACTATTGGAATGACACTGATCGTCGCAAGGTTCGGTCTGTGGTCAGATGTTCTTTACCTGATAACGCTCTCGTTCCATGCTCGGTCGTTTTCAGAGATTTTGCAACTTGGGGAGGTGCGGTTGTTTCTTGGACTGCAGGATGTTATATTCTTGCTGGTTAGTTTGCAGAAGTTGTTATACCTGCGGATGAGGACCCAATGCCGTTGGATGGAAACCCCTATCCCATGCCAGGGGTCAATCGACCACAACCTTTTTGGGCGATGCCACCCTACCCTGCTCTCGGCTGGAATGCAGTGCCTCCCAATCATCCGCAACCTTTCGATGGAAATCACAACAATGGAGGACATGAGGACCAGCAGGGGGATGGTTGGGGTGCTTGGGAGCAGCCAGAAGAGCCGCAGCAGCAAGTTTAGGTCAATGAGCAAGTTCAGGACCAGAACTCTATGATCCTCAACCCTTCCTTGGATTCTGATGATAATGTGGTGGATATGGAGGAAGTGCAACAACCTCAGCCTCACCCAGTTATGCCCATTGATCCCATCCATCTTGGAATTGTGAGGATTGTGTATGGCCCGGTGCTGCCACCTGAGATGATCTGGGCACGATCGTTCTTGTCCCTTTTGCCGGATTTCCTCATCAAGAAGGTGCCATCTGCTCTGCCAGGGATTTTCTTGCCACCGTCAGTTGTCTCTCTGGGCCAGTTGCAGCCTAATCAGGAGAAGCGGCTGTCCCTCCTCCTTCAGGGGCCGGCTATTCCAGCACACAGATCTTCAGTCATTATTGAGGACATATCGGATGTTGCTGACTCAACTCTGGTCACTCCATGTCATCCTGACGCAGTTTCCTCTTTGGACAGCAGGCTTAAGGACTCTGACTTTCTGTTTTCGGCCACTAAACCACCTGCAGAATCTGTGCTTGGGAAGAGACAGCATGGGAGGAAGCGTGCTCATCGTGTTGCGCCAATTTCTGATACTCCAGACTTCTCCACGAGGAGAATGACCAGAAGTTGTGTCAAATCTTCAGGCTTCAAACCCATCTCTGTAGTTCCGGTTAAACCATCACCCAAGAGGCGACCAAGAGGGAAGAAGCTCAAGATATCTGAAGAGGAGCCCACGGAGCAGGTTCGGATGCCACCAGATACCCCAATTCCGGTTATGCAGGCGGTCGGCATTGCTTTGGGCATCCCATATGGGGATCTGACAGAGGAGAAGCTTATGGCTCCCTCTAAGAAGTCTGAAAATGATGCAGTTTCCAATGATGAGTGATTTTTAGTACCCCAGTGTGATGAGGTGGTGGTGTGTTGTGGGCCTGATCGACTTTGCATTTTGTGGCCCACAGTTATCTCTTTTCTGTATTTTTATATCTGAACTCCGTCGGCAGTTTATGGGCTTATCTTGTATGGATATTTCAAACCTTATGGCTTTTGGAGCTGCACTATTAAGCAGTGGGCTAGCTTATTTCCTCTATATAGTTTATCATGGCTAGTACATCCTTTCGTAACTGGCATGTTTTGTGCGGGAATGTCCATGGTCTGAATTCTCCGAAGAGACAGAGAGATGTTAGAGCGAAAATTGAGGAAAGTCAGTGCTTGATTGTGTGACTTCAGGAAACCAAATGTGAGGATTTTGGTATTAGGGCGATTAGAACCTTCTTCCCGCGGCGGTTCGATCGTTTTGCATTTGCTCCCTCACTAGGTGCATCTGGTGGCATTCTTGTCATCTGGAATTCGGGTGTTTTTACTGGCACGCTCATTGAAATTCAAAGCTTTGGTGTTGTGGTCTCTTTTACTTTGGTACATAATGCTGAAACCTGGACCTTAGTGTCCGTTTATGGGCCTTGTGATGGGCCACTCTGAGATGATTTTGTTCACTGGCTTTATCATCTGACCATCCCACCTGATGAACATTGGCTACTCCTCGCGGATTTCAATTTTATAAGGTCCATGGATAATAGAAACCTGCCGGGGGGAAATGTTAATTATATTTTCCTTTTCAATGAGATAATTGGTCATTTGGGCCTCTTGGAGTTGCCCTTGAAAGAGGGAGAAGCTATACATGGTCCAATATGCAGGGAAACCCTCTGCTCGAGCAACTTGATTGGTTCTTTACAACCTCGGATTGGATTTCCATTTATCCAAACACTGTGGTACTCCCCCTAGCGAAAACATCGTCTGATCATGTGCCAAGCGTGGTCTCCGTAGACACAACTATTCCAAAAGCCAGGGTTTTTCATTTTGAGAATTATTGGGTTGACATGCCAGGTTTTATGGATTGTGTCAAGCGGTCTTGGGAGGCTCCGGTTTTTTCTAACTTGTCTGCGGCTGCAATTATCTCTAGAAAGTTCAAACAGTTAAGAATGGACCTCAAAGTGTGGAGCAAAAACATCTCTCACATTAAACAACTGACTATTGTGCCAAAGTAATTTTGCATTTCGATGGGCTTGAGGAATGGAGGCCACTCACAACTCCGGAGTTTAATTTCAGAAAGATAGTTAAGTTGCACCATGAGAACTTGCTGTGTATTCATTATATTTATTGGAAACAGCAGTGTACAATCAGATATATCAAGGTGGGTGAGGAAAATACAAAGTTCTTTCATGCAATGGCCTCAGAAAGATTGAGAAAAAAATGTAATTGCTAGTCTTAAGGTTGAAGGGAATGATCCAGTCTCAGATCATACACAAATGGCAGGTGTCGGTGTCAAAACCGGCGGATCTCGGGTAGGGGGTCCCGAACTATGCGTCTAGGCCGGATGGTAACAGGAGGCAAGGGACATGAAGTTTTACCCAGGTTCGGACCCTCTCGATGGAGGTAAAACCCTACGTCCTTCTTGATTAATATTGATGATATGGGTAGTACAAGAGTAGATCTACCATGAGATCGGAGTGGCTAAACCCTAGAAGCTAGCCTATGGTATGATTGTTGATGTGTATGTTGTCCTACGGACTAAAACCCTCCGGTTTATATAGACACTGGATAGGGTTAGGGTTACATAGAGTCGGTTACAATGGTAGGAGATCTACATATCCGTATCGCCAAGCTTGCCTTCCACGCTAAGGAAAGTCCCTTCCGGACACGGGCGAAGTCTTTAATCTTGTATCTTCATAGTCCAGGAGTCCGGCCGAAGGTATAGTCCGGCCATCCGGACACTCCCTAATCCAGGACTCCCTCAGTAGCCCCTGAACCAGGCTTCAATGACGATGAGTCCGGCGTGCATATTGTCTTCGGCATTGCAAGGCGGGTTCCTCCTCCAAGTACTTCATAGAAGATTTTGAACACAAAGATAGTGTCCGGCTCTGCAAAATAAGTTTCCACATATTGCCATAGAGAGAATAATATTTACACAAATCTAATCTGCTGACGTATTTCGTAGTGTGACACACCACGGCCAAGCCTTTATCCGAGTCGTTTTATTATCCCACCTCAGCGCGTCATGCGAGGCGGTTTCCTTGGCACGTCTTGTTAAAGCAGAGATCATGTCCCCTTATTCCGGGATTCTCATCAATACGGGCGTGGGTAACCCAACCGCTTCTAGGACTCCTAGATTATAGGCAAGTCCAAACGGACACGGAGAGGACGCTTGATATTCACCCTCTTTATAAAGGGGACAAGGCTTTTATTTTTCCCTCCCGTGCTCAATCGAATCCTTCCCCCACCTCAAGCTCAAACGCCCGAAGTTCAGGTCAGGTGCTCCGAACCTTCAGTCATGTCCGGATCTAGCCTTCAAGGCCGATGGGTGCCTTCCTCCGTCACGGAAGAAGACATCAAAAAGTTGAGGGAGGCCAGATATCTGACCGCCGAGATTTTGCATCGGCTGCCTCCCCGAGGGCAGGCCGTCCCCACCCCCGAACCCAACGAGAACGTCGTGTTCGTCTCCCACTTCCTCCGAGGTCTAGGCCTTGCTCTGGATCCTTTCGTCAGGGGTTTGATGTTTTATTACGGGCTAGACTTCCATGATCTAGCTCCGGACTCCTTTCTTCATATCACGACATTTATTGTCGTGTGCGAGGCCTTCCTCCGGGTTACCCCTCACTTTGGCCTATGGCTCAAGACCTTTGAAGTGAAGCCGAAGATGATCGAGGGGCAACATGCAGCGTGTGGAGGTGCCTCAATACGCAAGATGACGGGAGCTCCGTGGCCCAAAGGTTCCATCCCAGAGGTGTCTGAATTGTGGCAACAGGAGTGGTTCTACATC
This sequence comes from Triticum aestivum, assembly GCF_018294505.1. Classification (NCBI taxonomy): domain Eukaryota; kingdom Viridiplantae; phylum Streptophyta; class Magnoliopsida; order Poales; family Poaceae; genus Triticum; species Triticum aestivum. Next base: position 549,129,218 of record NC_057803.1, on the reverse strand, counting down.
ACGGCTCCTAGAAGTGCCAAGTGGGCGGCCGCCCCTGTTTTCCGCTCGGGCCCTCCACCACAACTGATGTCATGGATCAGCAGAGGTCTGAGCTGGGGTCCAGCCAAGGACGTGCCTATACTGCAAAGCCGCATTCGAGATCTCTTCAATGGAGATTTCAGTTTGGTTGCGGTAATACAAGTTATGCTGGTTCGTCAAGTCCAGCCTTGCAAACGCCGGCCTCTTCGCCTGTGGGAGTTCAATCCCGAGGGACCGCGTGTCATTCAAAATTTTCTCGGCCTGACGCACGAGGAGATGTACAAGTCATTCTTCGGACCTCAGGTGGAGTGTCCGGAAATCACCGAGGACGTGGGCCTGAGTAGTAACCGCGCCGCCGAACAGGTAAGGCATCTTCCGGCCGAACATACTATCTCTCTTTGTTACGAAGTTATTTCTGAGAGTTCGCTTTTTGACCAGGACTGGCTAACAAAGGCGAAGTTGATTCGGTGTTCGGCCCCCTCCCTGAGGGTTTGGAAAATCCGGTATTGGAAAAGATGCTCCAGACCGCACCTTGCCCGGAGCCCTTGAAGGAAGATACTGTGGAGGATAATGCGGGCGGACGCTGGCCCCCAACGCTGCCCATTCTAGCCGAGGAAGCGAGTGTCTCCATGAAGGAAGACGACCAGAAGAGGAAAAGGACTGCGCCCGGGGATTCGGAAGCCGAAGCTTCCAAACGGGAGAAGAAGTCTCCCACAGAGGGTCCTACCTTGGGGGGCGCTGTTGCCGCACAAAGTCCGCGGGGGGATCAATTCTCCCGCGAGTCGTAAGTGACCCGAAATACTTTAATAGTACAGATATGCCATCTTTTTCTTCTGAGAAAATAACCACCGCATATATTTTTGCAGTTCGGGCCTTAGCCCCTCTCAAATGAGCTCGTCTTCGGGGGATCTTCTTCCAGAGATGATGGAGAGCGAAACGCCTCCTCCGGACTCCTCCGCTCCGGAAGCGGGCGACCCTGAAGTGTCGTCGCGGAGGGCCTCTCCGAGTCCGGTGAGGCCAGAAGATAATCCCATTGACCCCCGAAGCTCCCAGTGTCCGGCTCCCGAAGAGAGCAGACAAAAGAGTCCGGCACCGTCTAGTGTGCGATCGGATGTTCTGAGGGAGTTGGTGGGGCGAGCGGCCATCTCAGATGAACACCGTGTGCTGATGAATACGGTGATGGAGAGAATATCGTCCGCCGAAAGCGGATTGCATGAAGCTTTTATGAGTCTACTGACAGGCTTTGAGGTACGTAAAAGAATGTATGATAGTCCTGCACATGCTAGGTGTGCCCTGTGTAGATAGTAGCCCCTGAGACTCTGGTTGTCGTCGGAAACGACGACGAACAGAGGATCATATTCCCAGGTAATAACCATACTGCCTCTATGTGCAGGTGATGGAAGCTCCGGTGGCTAGCCGGACTAGCGAGTTTGCCCATTTAGAACGGCAGTTGGATGCGGCAGACGCCGACATCGAGCTTGTTAACAAAAGGCTTGACGAGGCACAGGGTAAGTGTCATTATCTGGTAAATGCCACATAGGAAGAGCAGCATGATGCCAGTATCTTTAATATGTTGTGACTGCAGATGGAGCTGCCACTGTTGAAGCCTTGCGGGCAGAACTTGCCCGAGCCAAGGAACAAGCGAGGTTGGGTAATGCGGCTGCTTTGAAGGCGGCCGAAGAGTTGCAAGCCGAGAAGGCCGCGCATGGCGAGAGCCGAGACAAGATGGCCAAGATGGCCATAGAATTAAAAGCCGCCGCCGACCGTTGCCGGGTTCTTGAAAAGGAAAACCAAGCGAAGGCATCGGACCTTGAGAAGGCTGCTGCGACGAAAAAGGACCTCCGCTCTGCTATGAGGGCAAAGAAGGAGGAGCTGCGGGAAGCCGGGGATATTGTAGCTGGGAAATCCTTTATGTTGCGGAGGAAGTTCGGAGATCCACGGTATGCCCCTCTGGATCGGCTGTGGAGTTCGGAGGATGTGTATATGGATTTGGCGGCGAGCGCTGCCGATGCGGCCAAGTACTTCCAGGGTCAGACGGACCGTGAAGTAGACCAGCTGTTTTGGAGACAATTCCATTCTCCCGAGCGTCCACTTTCATTGACTGACCAATTAGCCGAATGGGCCGAACTAAATAGGTTGTCCGGACTCTCCATGAGGTCTGTTGTGGATCAGCTATGGCCGGAAAGGTCAAAACCGAACAGCTATTTCAGCTTGGTGCAGCAGTTCCTTGACGTGGTGCCGCGCATTAATGCGATGAAGAGGTCGGCGTGCATAGAGGGCGCACGGATGGCCTTTGCCCGTGTTAAGGCATACTGGGCGGAGATGGATGCTACCAATGTTGCAGCGCGGGATTCGGCCATAGGTCGAAAGGCTGCTGAGCACTACTTTGAAGAAGTTCTTGAGGGTGCCCGTTTGATAGAGACCCAGTGCTCAAAAAATATTATGTTTGAGTGATATGTAATCTCATTGTAAGCGAAATGCTTTTATAAATTTTTATAAGGCTATTTTTATACTTTTGCCTGAAAGTAATATGATGCCTCCTGGGCGGCCGTTTATGTATACATGTGTATAACCTGAAAGATTGCAGTCGTCGGCTTCAACCCCCACGCATATAATGCGGAGGTGCTCGCAAAAACACGCGTTCACACTTAACCCAACGTCTTGGTCCTATTAAGGAGGTGATAGCGGAGCGAGCGAGGCAACCGGACTATAATGCTTTAGCACTTTCACTTAGCCATAGGAGTTTGACAGTGGGGCTACTAGATAGCCCCTGGTGGCTCCGCACTCTCCCGATTCCGGGGTGCGTACATGCCTGGCCGGAAAACGGCCCTTCGTTAAGGCGGAGGAATTCTAACATTCCCACAGGTCATCGAGTGGTTGACCAGTCTCACGCTATATCATGACAGTCAGTTTTCGGCTTTCTCTACTGAGGTGCTCGTCCGGATGAACCAGGGCACAATCGCAGTAGTTCTCCTGGTGCTACCTTAGCCGGTAAAGCGGAACGTAAGGCACCAAAACACAGGAGCCGGGCAAACCCAACATTTGACCAAAGACAATGATTCGGAGCTGATGCATATAGGGCCAAACTCGCGACGCCGAACACTCCCTAAGGTATTCGGTCTTTGTGGTATAAACCGGGCCTAAATAATGGCCTTTGTAAGAAGCCCCTTGTGTCCAGGTACGTGCATTGTTCTGGCGTGGCCACATGCCAAGACGTCAGCATCCTTCTCAACGGTGGATATGTATCAACAAGAGACAGTAAAAAAGGTTTACGCAGGGTCTTAATCTAAAAAGAATCCTTGGAGCGGGTCCCTGCTGCACGTCTGCGCCTGTGTCTCCGTTGTGCCGTATCCTGGACGGGTGTAGCACGATGATCGTCTGTAAAAGAGAGGAAGTTAAGTGAAAAAGTTGTCGTGCAAAAAGATAGTTTTTAAAGAAACCATGTATAATTCAAGATGATAAGAAATTGCCACTTGTCTGCGCGGGTTGAGCCCCTTGTATTGATAAATAGGGGTGTGACCACTTATTCGGTATAAATAGAGGCGCCAGATTTGATTAGTTGTGTCTGAGGTCTTGACGACCTATTGGATGCTTTCGCTTGTCCGGGCGCCTTTAGTGTGCGGCTGCCAAGGCAGCCTCACTCTCTTCGGCGCGCAGAGATCGCTTGATATTTCCATGCACTGTAATGATGCCACGTGGACCGGGCATCTTGAGTGTGAGGGAGGCGTAGTGTGGTATTGCATTAAAGCGAGCGAAAGCTTCGCGTCCGTGCAGTGCTTGATAGCCACTTTGAAACGGAGCGATGTGGAAAGTTAAATGCTCGCGACGGAAGTTATCGAGGGAGCCGAATATAACTTGTAGTAGGAGGGAGCCCGTACAACGAGCCCCTGGGCCTGGCGTTACTCCTTTAAAGGTAATATTGCTATGGCGAATTTGTGTTGGGTCTAACCCCATCCCGCGGATTGTATCCTGATATATTAGGTTTAGGCTACTGCCGCCGTCCATCAAGACTCTTGTGAAGTGATATCCGCCAATTACTGGGTCTAATACTAGGGCAGCCCATCCTGTGTGTCGGATACTTGCTGAGTAATCGCGATGGTCGAAAGTGATCGGTTGAGATGACCAGTGGCAGGACTTCGTGGTGACAGGCACTTGGGTATATTTTCCTGGGAGTGCCGCGTTGTTTTTTCCCTTGATTACGTGTAACACGTTTACTGTTTTGACTTCTGGTGGAAATTTCTTTTGTTCCCCCGTGTCTTGCTTGGGGGGCTCGTCCTCGTCTTCACTTGGTGTATCCTCCCCCTTGTGTACGGCGCTGAGTTTGCCGGACTGCTTGAAGACCCAACATTCTCTGTGGGTATGATTAGCAGGTTTACCAGGGGTACTATGAATCTGACATACTTGGTCCAGAATTTTGTTGAGGCTGGACAATTCATCCCTGGTGCCTTTAGGGGGCGGCTTTTGACCTGGCCGAGAGCTTTTGAATCCGGCATTTACTATTTTGCCCTTCGTGTTGTCTTCTTTATTCCGGCGTTTGTTATTGCTGTTGCACCGTGATTTCTCGTTTCCATCTCTAACTTCGTATGTACTAGGATCGCTGGTGCTGCATCTGGCTAGCCAGCTGTCCTCACCCGCGCAAAAGCGGGTCATGAGGTTTGTTAATGCGGCCATCGTTCTCGGCTTATTTTGGCCGAGGTGTCGGGCGAGCCATTCGTCACGGACGCTATGCTTGAAAGCTGCCAAGGCTTCAGCGTCCGGACAGTCGACAATCTGGTTCTTTTTAGTAAGAAACATGTTCCAAAGCTTTCGGGCTGACTCTCCGGGCTGTTGAGTTATATGACTCAAATCGTCCGCATCCGGAGGTCGGACATAAGTCCCTTGAAAATTTGCCCGAAAGGCGTCTTCGAGCTCTTCCCAACTTCCAATGGAGCTTTCGGGGAGGCCTTTGAGCCAGTGACGAGCTGGCCCTTTGAGCTTGAGGGGTAGGTACTTGATGGCGTGGAGATCATCTCCTCGAGCCATATGGATATGAAGGATGTAGTCCTCAATCCAGACCCCAGGGTCTGTTGTTCCGTCGTATGCCTCTATGTTTACGGGCTTGAATCCCTCTGGAAATTCGTGGTCCAGCACCTCATCGGTGAAACATAGGGGGTGTGCGGCACCCCTGTAGCTGGGTGTACCGCATTGTTCTGATGTTTGTTGTGTTGCATTGTATGCTGGGGCGCGCTTGCGTGGTCCATAGATGGATCTTATTGCGCCATCCTTTGGGTGCGAGCCCTCGCATGGGTCGCGTATTGTATTGTGAGCGGCGTTGTATGTCGCTCAGTGTTGGTAGAGGGGTCGTCTATCCGACCCGGTGGCTGCTTTGCTATTTGGTTGTGGCGGTTCTGAGGCCTCCTCATCGAATTCAGGTAGCAGCTTCCGCTTCGGGTAGCTCTTGGAGGGGCGATTGTCGCCGTACCTTGCTGCAGTGTTGAGTATTTTACTCCATCTGATTTGGAGTGTGTCTTGCGCGGCCTTGAGCCTTTGCTTCTGCTTTTTCAGACTCCTCGCGGTGGCAACAAGCCTTTTACGGGCAGTCTGCTGCTCCGGGTGCCTGTCCGGCATTATGTCATCCGGACCATTATCCTTGATAGGATTTGTTTGTTCGGTTTGATTATCTGGATTGCCGTTGTTTAGCAGCGGTTCGCCCTGCTCCAGTGCTGGGTCTGTATGATTGCTATTTCTGTCGAGGCGGGATTTGGGGCGGCGCTTGCGTCGCCGCTTTGACTGCTTTTCGAGGGAACAAGCTTTCGGTGCGTCCTTCCGCTCCTCGTCGTCATCTTTTGGTGCGTCCACCATGTATACGGCATATGACGAGGTGGCGTTCCAGGGCCCAATAGGCGCTGGTTCTTCATCGTCTCCTTCATCGGCGTCCATACCGTTGATGTCTTCAGAGTCGAAGTCGAGCATGTCGGTTAAATCGTCGACAGTGGCTACAAAGTGGGTGGTGGGTGGGCTTTGAATTTCTTCATCATCCGAATCCCAACCTTGCTGACCGTAGTTCGGCCAGGGCTCTCCTGATAAAGAGAGAGACTTTAGTGTCTTCAAAATATCGCTAATAAGCGAGTGCTGAAAGATGTCCGGGGCAGTAAACTCCATAATCGGCGCCCCATCAGATTCGATCGGCAGGGGCGCGGAGGGTTTGGTGTCCGGAGAGGAGTCCGGCTCCTTGGAGTCACGAGTCTCGCAGAGTGCGGGGATGGTGTTCGGCTCGATCGCTGTTGGGACCGCAGCCCCCGAGGCGGCGTCCAACCACCCATCCTCGATCGGCGCAGTTGGCTCCGAATTAAGGGTCGAAGCCGATGCGGGTGCGGCCTCCAGGGCACTGTTCGGCGGTAGAGCTAGATCATGCTCATCGTGACAGTGCGGCGTGCTCGGCAGTGGCTCGAATCCGTCGAAGATCAAGTCCCCGCGGATGTCAACCGTGTAGTTTAAACTTCTAGATCCGACCTGACGGCCAGGGGCGTAGCTTTCGATCTGCTCCAGACGGCCAAGTGAATTGGCCCGCAGTGCGAAGCCGTCGAAGACGAAGATCTGTCCGGGGAGGAAGGTCTCACCCTGGACTACATCGCTATTGATGATCGTAGAAGCCATCGAGCCTGACGGCAATGACACAGAGGAACTCTTAATGAAAGCACCAATGTCGGTGTCAAAACCGGCGGATCTCGGGTAGGGGGTCCCGAACTGTGCGTCTAGGCTGGATGGTAACAGGAGGCAAGGGACACGAAGTTTTACCCAGGTTCGGGCCCTCTCGATGGAGGTAAAACCCTACGTCCTGCTTGATTAATATTGATGATATGGGTAGTACAAGAGTAGATCTACCACGAGATCGGAGAGGCTAAACCCTAGAAGCTAGCCTATGGTATGATTGTTGATGTGTATGTTGTCCTACGGACTAAAACCCTCCGGTTTATATAGACACCGGATAGGGTTAGGGTTACATAGAGTCGGTTACAATGGTAGGAGATCTACATATCCGTATCGCCAAGCTTGCCTTCCACGCCAAGGAAAGTCCCTTCCGGACATGGGACGAAGTCTTCAATCTTGTATCTTCATAGTCCAGGAGTCAGGCCGAAGGTATAGTCCGGCCATCCGAACACCCCCTAATCCAGGACTCCCTCAGCAGGAATTTTGTGGTCTTCTTTTAAGAATAGGATAGGTCATGCTCAAGGCATTAACATGGGATTTGATCTCCCACGGTTGATTCAGCCAGTGGATGGGCTAGATGTGCTCTCTGCTCCTTTCTCACAGGAGGAGATAAACAAGGTTTTAAAGGAGCTGCCCACTGACAGAGCACCTGGACCGGATGGTTTTAATGGCATGTTTATTAAGAAATGATGGCCTATCATTGAGCGGGATTTTATGCTGCTCATCCAGGCTTTTTATGATGGAGACTTATCTTTGGAGAACATCAATGGCTCACTCATCACCCTTATTCCCAAGATGATTTCTCCTGAGGGGCCAGATGATTTCACGCCCATTTCCCTTACAAATAGATGTCTGAAGTTCCTCACCAAATTGTTGGCAAATAGGTTGCAGAAGGTAATTTTGCAATGCATTCATAAGAACCAGTATGGATTTTTGAAAAGTAGGTCCATTCAGGATTGCTTGCATGGGCATTTGAGTACATCCATCAATGCAAGCAATCAAAAAGACCTATCATAATCCTTAAGCTTGACTTTGCCAAGGCTTTTGATACAGTGGACCATGAGGTAATTCTACAAGTTCTTCATCATAAAGGTTTTGATAGCAAGTGGATTGCTTGGGTTAGGGAGATTCTGTCATCTGGGACATCTTCTGTTTTACTGAATGGCATTCCAGGGAAGCAATTTAAATGTAAGTGTGGGGTCAAACAGGGTGATCCATTGTCACCTCTCCTTTTTGTTGTTGCTGCTGATTTGTTGCAGTCTGTGGTCAACAATATGATGGCTCAAGGGTCTCTGACACTCCCAATACCATCCCTAACTACCCAATTATCCAGTATGTAGATGACACAATCATCATTTTGCCTGTTGTGGAGGAACAATTGGTGGCTCTCAAGAATATGTTGGCTGCGTTCCAACAGTCTACTGGCCTTAAGGTGAATTTTGCCAAGTCCTCTATGATACCTTTGAATATATCTAATGATGAGGCCCTCAGGTTGGCTGCTCTCCTGGGTTGCAAGATAGGTGAAATCCCTTTTCTTATCTTGGTCTACCCCTTGGTACCACCAGACCCAGAATTGTGGATCTCCTCCCCCTTGTGGATAATATTGAAAAAAGGCTCTCTGCTAGTTCTGCAATGCTTAACCAGGGCTCTAGGTTGCAACTATTGACTTCAGTCTTAACTTCCATGCCAATCTATTTCCTCTGCACTTTGCATATACCTCTTGGAATCATCAAGCAGTTGGATAGGATTTTCAGGCAATGTCTTTGGAGAGGAAATACAGACACACCTAAGCAATCTCTAGCAGCTTGGGACCTGGTTTGCAGGCCTAAAGATAAGGGAGGGTTGGGCATCCTCAATCTAAATATTCAGAATCAGGGGTTGCTTATAAAACATATACATAAATTCTACAATAAGCATGATGTTCCTTGGGTATCTTTAATTTGGGATTCCTACTATGACAACATTGTTCCTCATGCAACTGTATTGACTGGATCTTTCTGGTGGAAGGATGTTTTCAAGCTAAATGATTCATACAGGGCCATTGCTTTTGTTCATATTAACATGGGGGACACTGCTATGTTCTGGCATGATGCATGGCATGTGGCTGGCTCTTCCTTGCCCCTTGTAAGGAGGCTTCCCAGGTTGTTCTCTTTTGTGATTGATGATAAGGTCTCAGTCAGGGATGTGCTTCAGACCCAGGACCTTTTCTCCATGTTTTACCTGCCCATCTCCCAAGAAGCTGCTGCAGAACTAACAATTCTAGAAGGTTGGCTACTAAACTTGCAAAGAGATCCTCTACTTCCTGATCAGTGGGTGTGGCCTTCCAAAACTGGGTCTTTTTCGGCCAAAGGGTTCTATACTATCATGCACTCTCATATGCCCACTATTATGCCATGCAAATAGTTATGGAAGAGCAGATGCACAATGAAGATAAAAGTCTTTGGTTGGTTATTGTTCTTTGATAGACTCAACACCAAAGATATGCTGGTTCGACGACACTGGAGGTCCCCAGATGAGGATAATCTTTGTGTTATATGTAATGCTTATGAACATGAGGACAAATCTCACTTGTTCTTCCAGTGCAATTTCAGCTCCAAGGTGTGGAATTATCTTCAGATTGACTTGTCCTAGGGGTCTAACACCTAGGAGTGTGTATCCAATGCCAGAACCGGTTTTGGCCAACCTTTTTTCTTTGCGGTGATGCTTACAGCAGCATGGAATATTTGGATCCTGAGAAATGGGAGGATCTTTAGGGGAGAGCAGGCTCGTTTTGCCACTTGGAGGTGCAATTTTGTACATGATATCCTTCTTTTGGCTCACAGGCTTAACATTAGCGTTAGAGCTCAACTCATAGCTTGGGTCAATGCCCTTTTGTAAATATAGGTTAGCATCAGCTCATACCTTGGTTCATGGCCCTTTGTAACTATAGGTAAGTATTAGATAGGACCTCTGTTTTGTTTTGGCACTTTCTCAGTGCTTTGTATTTTGTTGGACCTTCTCTTTTTCTAATAAAATGGGCTGTGGGGTTTTACCCCACAGTAAATATTCAAAAAAACACTGGCCCTCTACAATGCGGGATCCCTTGAGGACATGGTCAAAATATCGCTCCGGCATGCGGTGCTCCTTGCCAGCAGGCGGTCCCTCGGTTGCGAGCTTGACGGCGTCCATCTTCGCCCATTGCACCTTGACATGGGCGAAGGCCATCCGCGCACCCTCGATGCAGACTGACCGCTTGATGACGTCAAGCCGGGGGCAGGCATTGACCAACCGCTTTACGAGCCCGAAGTAGCTGCTGGGTATGAATTCGGCAGGCCATAGCCGGATTATTAAATACTTCATGGCTAGTTCGACCACCCTATGCAGTTTGACCAGCTGTTTTAGCTGATCGCTAAAAGGCACCGGATGTTCTGGCGCAAGGTATTGCGACCAGAACAGCCTCTTCGTCGAGCTCCCCTCTTCAGCTTGGAAGAACTCCGCAGCATCGGCAACAGTGTGCGATAAATCCGCAAACGCTCCTGGAGAACTCCACATCCAGGTTAGTAAGAGATACCTCTTCTTCACATATTTGCTCTACATAATGAAGGCCTTACCCGCCGTGATTTTTCTAGCCTCTTGGATTTCCTGGAGGGCGCCCTGGGCTTCAACCCGGGCATCTTGTGCGCTTTGGCGGGCCTTGGCGAGTTCGGACTCTTGATCCTCAGCGTTGCGCTCCAAGGACTCATATTTCTTCACGGCGTCCTGGATCTCCTGCTAGACCTCACCGACCCTGGCCTCAAGCTTTTCGCGGGCGACTTGTTCCTTTGCCGCTCTCTCCTCGGCCTTGGATAGCGCCTTCTTGAGGATCTCCACCTCGGTCGCCGCTCCTATCAAATATCATGGCACTATGGTCAGCACAAATCATTCGTCCTTTCTGGATCTACAAAAGGTCATTGCATACCTTGCTTGTCTTCTAGCTGCTTTTTCACACGGTCGAGCTCTTCCTCGGCCCGCTCCAGACTCTGCTTCAGTCCGGAGACTTCGGCAGAATGAGAGGTCGCAGCCAGCAACGACGCCTGCTTATTCACATAAGACATATTTGTTTAGTCTCATGCGAAGATTACTTGATCCTCTACCCGGCTTTTTTTCGAACACCGGACAGAGTCTCAGGGGCTACTGTCTATACTATGACATTCTTTTTATACAATTGCATTGCTTGCCTCAAAGCCTGTTAGGAGGCTGGTCCAGGCTTCGGTCAGTCCGCTCTTAATGGACTGAACCCTCTCAACCACCATACCCATAAGGGTACGATGTTCCTCAACAATGGAAGCACTTCGCATCGCTTCCAGTAGAGTATCTGGTGCCTTTGGATGGACAGAGGTCACCGGTGGAATCTGTGCACCTCCTTCTTTTGAAGGATGCTGCTCGCTGGATTTCGGAGCTGTATAGGTCTCCGGAATTGTATTCGGCTAGGGGCCGGATTGGATACAGCCCCCATCGCCAAGCTCCATGGGGATTTGCTCCCCCATGTGTCCGGCAGCCGAGGGTTCACCCTCTGGCGCCACCCTGACGGCCTCCTGCGTCTCTCCCTGGCCTGGGCAGGTCCTTCGGGACAGCACCTCGGCGTCATCCGTGGCCTTGGGAGAAGAGGCCGCCGGAAGGGACCTGCTGTCCATCACCTTTGGATCCAGCGAATTTCCCGAAGATGAGGATCGCTCGAGGTCAGAACGAGCCGGACTGCAAGTGCATGATTTAACATGTTAAAATTATGAAGTAAAGGAGCTGGATATTTGTGTGCGTCTTCGAGTACTTACGATTCGGCCAGGGGCTTATCCCTGGGGCGCCACTCGGAGCTGCTATCAATGTCCCACGTGGAGTTGTCCGTGGCGGAGGCCTTTCCTTCTTGGACGCCTCTGCCTCTAGATGCGTGGAGGCCGCCCTTTTCTTCGGAATTGTTTTCCTCCTCTTCCTCGTCGTCGGTGGTGGGAGGGGAGTGGGTCTCGGCGTCTTCGGACATCACGTCCGAAGTGCCCTTATGGAGGAGGCCACCTCTGGTCCCCTTGGCCTTCTTCTTGGCCTTCTTCTCCGATGCTTCATAGGGCGCCAGAACCAGCATCTTTGTCAGAAGCGGGATGGCTGGTTCTTCGAGTAGCAGAGCCGGACACTGAATCCGCTCCGCCTTCTTTGCCCAGCCCTGAAAAAATGAATGGGGAAGCTTAGACGTCTTCCTTGAATATGCAGGTAAATGATACACCTTGAAGTACGGAAAACCTATCGCACTAGCGGGATGGGCAGGTCGTGCCCGCGGTCCTCGCCGGAAATGTCTCATTGGCCTTGAAGAGCACCTTCTAGATGTCTTCGTGCGTAGTCCCGAAGAAGCGTTGCAAGGTCTGGTGCTCGGCCAGATCGAACTCTCACAGATGGCAAGTCCGGCTTTCTCATGGAAGGATCCGGCGAACTAGCATCACCTAGATCACATTGACGAGCTTGATGTTCTTGTCAACCATGCTCTTAATGCACATGTGAAGCGTTGTCAGCTCGTCCAACGAAGACCAGTACAGACCCTTCTCCAGCCAGGAGGTGAGCCGCATCGAGGCTCTGGACTGGAATTCGGGAGCCGCAGCCCAGGTGGCGTCGCGAGGCTCTGTGATGTAGAACCACTGCTGTTGCCACCCTTTGACGGTTTCCACGAAGTTACCCTTGGTCCATATGACGTTGGGCATCTTGCTCACCATGGCGCCTCCGCACTCTGCGTGTTGGCCATCCACCACCTTCGGCTTCATGTTGAAGATCTTCAGTCACAGTCCGAAGTGGGGTGGGATACGGAGGAAGGCCTCACACACGACAATAAATGCCAAGATATTGAGGAAGGAGTTGGGGGCCAGATCGTGGAAATCCAGCCCATAGTAGAACATGAGTCCGCGGACGAATGGATGGAGAGGAAATCCGAACTTACGGACAAAGTGGGGGATGAACACAACCCTCTCATGGGGCTCCGGGGTGGGGACGATCTGTCCCTTGGCCGGAAGCCGGTGGGCAACTTCCTTGGCCAAATACTCGGCCTCCCAGAGCTTGGCGATGTCCTTCTCCTTGATGGAGGAAACCATCCACTTGCCCTGCACTCCAGATCCGGACATGGCTGGAGTGCTTTTTTGAGGTGGAAAGGATGGAAGTTTGGGCGCTGGAGCTCGAGAATGGATAGGCAGAGAGGAAGAAGGCGTGGGTGAACGAGGTGAATCCTTATCCCTTTATAAAGGCAGTGAGTGAATATCAAGCGCCTCCCCACTCGCCTTAAAACTCGCCTATTCCCCAAGGGTCGTGTAGGCGGTGCGGTTGGATTACCCACACCCGTATTGATGAGAATCCCACAATAAGGGGACATGATCTTTGCTTTGACAAGACGTGCCAATAAAACCGCATCTTGAAACATAGAGCGGGAGGCTAAAAATGGTTCGAAATAATGACCGGGCAGGGACGTGATGCCACGCTACAAAAATTGTCAGCAGATTGGACTTGTAAAATATTATATTCTCTACGGTTGTGTGTGGTACTTGTTTTGCAGAGCCGGACACGTTTGTTGTGTTCGAAGGGTGCTTTGGGGTATTCGAAGAAGGAACCCGCCTTGCAATGCCGAAGACAATCTGCGCGCCGGACACCTCGTCATTGAAGTCTGGTTCAGGGGCTACTGAGGGAGTCCTGGATTAAGGGGTCCTCAGGCGTCCGACCTGTTGGATATGGGCCGGACAGATGGGCGGTGAAGATACAAGACAGAAGACTCTCTCCCGTGTCTGGATGGGACTCTCCTTAGCGTGGATGGCAAGCATGACGTTCGGGTATGAAGATTCCTTTCTCTATAACTGACTTTGTACAACCCTAGTCCCTTCCGGTGTCTATATAAACCAGAGGGTTTAGTCCGTAGAGGCAATCACAATCAAACATGCTAGATTTCTAGGGTTTTAGCCATTACAATTTCGTGGTAGATCAACTCTTGTAATCCTCATACTCATCAATATCAATCAAGTAGGATGTAGTGTATTACCTCCATTAAGAGGGTCCGAACCTGGGTAAAACATCGTGTCCCCTGCCTCCTGTTACCATCAACCTTAGACGCACAGTTCGGGACCCCCTACCCGAGATCCGTCGGTTTTGACACCGACACCCGTCCAGCCGGCACCCGGCACTGTCGTCGTGGACATCTCCGACGATGAAGACTAGCTATGGCAATACGTAGTATGTAGTACGTAGGATTTCTTTGCATGCTTTGTATGGATTTAGAGGATAAAATATGAGAAAGGAAGATGTAGAGTGGCTAATTTAAGGCGTGACCTGTTCACTGTCTACGGACGTGTCCGGTCGCGTTCGTGGGCGTTTGAGGGGCCGGATTTGCAAAGTCCGGCTGTAGATGCTCTTACACCTTCAAGAGTTCTACATCTTTCATCATCGTTTAGTGATCATCTTTTTTGTGAGAAGAAATTTAGTCTCATTCTTTTGGCGGTGTCATAACATGAGAGAGTTTTATATCCTCGCAGATTTGACTAATCGGATCTAATGAATTTATGTTGGTGTGTCAAACATTTTTTGTTAGGTTTGATTCTTTGTGGAGTTGGAATCTTTCATCGACATTATGGTAAAGATATTGTGATCAGACGACATGCACTTCTAGGGGATCACCCCGCGCAAAGTACGTTCCTCGATAACTGTTATTAATAATGTTCGTACGGGTGAAAGAATGACAACATCGTTACTCAAGTCCAATTACAGCCTCTTTATCAAAGTCTTGGGAGTATTTTTTTTCTAGTAGAGATTGATACCGCGAAGAAGATGTTTTCAAGATATTTCATTGTACTTTTTAGTTATAGGAGTTACTTTATGTTTATTTGGACTTTAGATTCAAATCAATGTATCTATAATTGTTATGAGTACAGGAGTTTCTAAAAAAATACTATCCCAACAGCAGTGCCACATTAGCGATCGCCATGGTATCGCTCGCACATAGCCATACATAGGAGTTGCATAAAGATGCGGGCCCATTTAAATTGCGCTAGCGCATACGTGTGAGATGTGGACCATCAGCTGGTTTTAGGAACCTTTCGGAACCTTTCGGCTGGTTTTGGGAAGGTTCTAGAAGGTTATTCTGTACGGATTTTTCAGGTTTTTATTTTCTGTTTTTTAAAAGTTATTGCGGTTTTTTCTGTTTTTTCCCAGTTTTACAAATACGTGAAGATTTCACAAATTCATGACCATTTTTTGAACTCATGAACAATTTTCAAATTCGTGAGCAATTTTCATATTCATGACTATATTTTGAATTTGTGATTATTATTTTTGAGTTTATCTCGTAAAAAAGTATGAATTCACGAACATCTTTGAATTCACAAACAGTTTTGAACTCACTACATCTTTTGAATTTGCAAAGATTTTCAAATACGTGAACATTTTACAAAAAATGCTATGTATATTTTTAAAAGAGAGTTCAGTCTATATTAAAAAATGTGCACTATGTTTCAAAAAAATATTAAGTCTGTATTGAAAATATGTTCATCGTATAACTAAAAAAATTAGTGCACATTAAAAAATTGTTCAGTGTGTATGATTAAAACATTTCATCACAAGTAAAAAATTAACTGCATATAAAAAAATGTTCAAATGTATTTTATAAATATATTTGATGTGTATTAAAAAAATGATTATTGCATATTAAAGAATTATTCACTGTGTTAAGAAAATATTTAACATGTATTAAAGTATATTAAAGAAGAAAAGGAAAATAAAAACCCACCGCGCTCGATTTTTTTGAGAAATTTTTAGGAGAGCCTGTTCCACTCAATGGGCCAGGCCCATAAAAGCCGCGTGCGAGCGGTGGCTGGGATGCAATTCTCTATATGAGATATATATCACCGCCCCTTCTTTAATCTTCCTTTCTACAGCTACAAGATACGTTCATTTTGCATCATGTTTTTCTACTATTATTTATAAAAAAAATTATGCATAATAAAGTTTTATGGAGTATTTCTAATGCCTTTTCTCTCATAATATGTAAGGTTTACACAAAGAGGAAGAATTCCGGCAACTCGAATTTTGAACGTGAAAAAGCTACATCAGAACACCTATTATACACGTCTCCAAATGAGCTAAAAATTTAAGGAGAATTATTTTGGAATATATAAAAAATACTGAAGCAAATAACTACCGGAGGGGGGCCACCTGGTGACCACAAGACACCGAGGCGCGCCATGCCCCCCAGGCGTGCCCTGGTGGGTTGTAGCCAGCCCACCCCACCTCCGGTGCCCATCTTCTGGTATATAGGTCATTTTGATCTAGAAAAAAAATAAGGGGGGATTTTCAGGACGGAGCGCCGCCGTCTCGAGGCGAAACTTGGGCAGGAGCACTTTTGCCCTCCGGCGGAGCGATTCCGCTGGGGAACTTCCCTCTCGAAGGGGGAAATCAAAGCTACCATCATCACCAACAACCCTCTCATCTTTGGGAGGCCAATCTCCATCAACATCTTCAACAACATCATCTCTTTCAAACTCTAGTTCATCTATTGTGTTCAATCTTTGTACCGGAACCTCAGATAGGTACCTGTGGGTGACTAGTAGTGTTGATTACATCTTGTAGTTGAATACTATATGGTTTATTTGGTGGAAGATTATATGTTCAGATCCATTATGCTATTTAATACCCCCTTTGATCTTGAGCATGATTATCATTTGTGAGTAGTTACTTTTATTTTTGAGGTCACGGAAGAAATCAAGTTGCAAGTAATCATGTGAACTTGATATGTGTTCGATATTTTGATGATATGTATGTTGTGATTCCGTTAGTGGTGTCATGTGAACGTTGACTACATGGCACTTCATCATCTTTGGGCATAAGGGAATGCATTGTGGAGTGGTTATTAGATGATGGGTTGCTAGAGTGACAGAAGCTTAAACCCTAGTTTATGCGCTACTTCGCAAGGGACCGATTTGGATCCAAATGTTTAATGTTATGGTTAGATTTTACCTTAATATTTTTCTCATAGTTGTGGATGCTTGCAGAGGATTAATCATAAGTGGGAGATTTGTTCAAGTAAGAACAACACACAAGTACCGGTCCACCCACATATCAAATTATCAAAGTAGCGAACGCGAATCAAACCACCATGATGAAAAAGTGACTATATGAAATTCCCATGTGCCCTCAAGAACGCTTTGCTTATTATAAGCGACCGTTTTGGCATGTCCTTTGCCACAAAAGGATTGAGCTACCTTGCTGAACTTCATTTACCGTTACTGTTACTTGTCCGTTACAAATTATCTTGCTATCAAACTACCTGTTACCGACTATTTCAGTGCTTGCAGAAAACACCTTGCTGAAAATCACTTGTCATTTTCTTCTGCTCCTCATTGGATTCGACACTCTTACTTATCAAAAGGACTATGATTGATCCCCTATACTTGTGGGTCATCACACTACAAAAAATCTTTATATTCATTTCATGTTTAATTTTTCCTTGTGTAACAAAGAAATGAAAAGGAAACAAAAGCAGACAAAAAAATAGTCTTATGTAGAAACTTGACAAGATTTGAAAAGAAAAGAAAAACTTTACCAGTTGCATGCAGAAGAAAAATGGAAAAAATGCTGGAAATACTTACATTCAGAAAAAAATATTGTGCCGCCAAAATAAAGATAAAAATCAAGAAACCTCTCGTTGCAGTCGCGTTGTGCCCTTTGCAGTTGCAGGAGGGTTGCAACATTTCCAGTTGCAACTCTAGTTGTGGACATGCAGCTAGCCAACATCCCTTCGCCTTAGTTGCAATCGTGGTGTGCCCCTTGCAGTTGTAGGCTAGTTGTGACACATGTAGTTGAAACTCTAGTTGTGGACATGCAACTGGCCAACGCCCCTTCCCTCGGTTGCTATTGCGTTGTACCCCTTTCCGTCACAACTCTAGTGGTGGACATGCAACTAGTTAACATCCTTTCCCCTTAGTTGTACGCCTAGTAGTTGCAGGCGGGTTGCAACACGTGCAGTTGCGACTCTAGGGATGGACATGGAGGTGGCAGAGTTGGAAAAAATGTACTACTTGCAGAGCTATAGCCATGTTGAAGACATTCAGTCGCAGTTGGAGTGATACTTGTAGTCGTGTGTCGGGTGGCAGACATGCAACTACCCCATCCTCCAGAGAAAATATCACTAAGTTGCTATTGTGTTGAAGATATGCACTTGTAGTCAGAGGCAAGACCTGCAGTTGTGTGCCTAGTGGCGGGCATGCACCTATCCCTCCCGTTGATAAAACACCATAGAGTTGCAGTCACGTTGAAGAGATGCAGCTATGATCGGGGTGGCACTTGCACTTGCATTTTAGTAGCAGATCTGCAACTGCTCCTACCTCGACAAAAACATTACTGAATTGCAGCTGCATTATAGACTTGTAGTTGGAGTTGAGGCGACATTTGCAGTTGTGTGCCTAGTGGCAAACATACAACCACACCCTCCCACCTAACCCCGGCAAAACAACATAATTTTAGTCACACTAAAGACATGTAATTACAATCATGGGCGACACTCGCAGTTGTAGTTGAGTTTTTTTAGAAATACCGATAAATAAGATCAGATGATTTACATATTAAAAATATGGTCTAGTTGCATGTGAGGTGTCAAGGATAATAATAATAATAATAATAATAATAATAATAATAATAATAATAATAATAATAATAATAATAATAATAAATAGAAAATAATGACATAAAAAATATAATGGCTCACCGGAGGAGAACAATTAATAAAAATGCACCAGAAAAGGGACGCGTCTATGTTTGGCTTGTAGTGAGACGTATTGCGGCCTCGCATGAAGCAAGCGTGAGACTGGATTGGCGTAGTGCACGGGTGGCCACATGTCTCAAAAGCGTTGGTTTCTTTTATTGCTTTTTTTACATTTTTGTTTTTTTGTTTTTGCTTTTTTACTTTTGTTTATACTTTCAAATATTGTATATATATATATTACAAAAAACAATTGACACATTTTTTTAAATGTTAATCATATATTTGAAAAATGTGTATAAAAAATCCATTCAATGTATATGAAAAACGTATAAAAAAGTACAATGACTAGACATAAAAAATGTAAACTGTCTAGAAATGTTAATCATGTATTTAATTATTTTAAACGAAATGTTCATGATGTATAGAAAAAATGTGCAAAGTTTATGGAAAAGTAGACATAGAAATATATATTTAAAAAATGTAAGCATGTATTTCCAAAATGATAAACGTGTATATAAAAACTATTCCTGATATATACAAAAAATATACAATCTTTACGAAAAAAAGTAGACATAAAATTATAAAATTTCAAAAATATTAATCATGTAGTTGGAAACTGTTAAACATGTATATAAACAATGTTCTTGATGTATACAAAAAATATACAATATGTATGAAAAGGAGATTTCAAAAAATATATGATTTAGAAATTCTTAATCATGTATTTGCAAAATAATAAACATGCATAAAAAATGTGCAAATGTTTATGGAAAATTAGGAATAAAGAATTCTTAATCATATATATATTTAAATTGATTCTGATGTATAAAAAATGTGCAAATGTTTATGGAAAATTAGGAATAAAGAATTATATGTAAAAAATTTAATGATGTTTTTCCAAAATATTAAATGTGTATCTAAAAAATGTTCCTGATGTATACAAAAAATATACAATGTGTATGAAAAAAGTAGACATAAAAAATATTTTTCAATATGTTCACAAATATTTGAAAAATGTGAAGGTGTATATAAAAATTGTTCAGAATGTATATAAAAATAATATAGAAATAAGGAAAACGCATAAAAACCTAAGAAAATGAAGAAAAACAAAGAATCAAAGGAATAGAGCATAAAAAATGTAAAGACAGAGAAAGAAACAGAGAAAGACGAAAAATAAAAAGAACAGAAAAAAGACAAGCAAAAAATGTGAAAGATCAAAAAAGGGTGAAAATATAGAAAAACCGAAAACCAGAGAAAACACCAAGAAGAAAAAGAGAGAAAGAACACAGAAAACTAAAAGGAGACCGGACGAATACCAGGCGAGTGGCGAGGAAAATCCTATTTGGTGCTCCCAGGGCAAGGATGCGAGCGACGAGAATAGGCCAGCCCACTTCCAGCTTTACACAATGCGGCCAACGGTTTTAGGAACCTTCTAGAAGGTTTTCTAAACCGGGTTTTTTCATGTGCTGTTTCTTTTGTGGTTATTCCGGTTTTCATTTGGTTTTTCTCTTTTCTTTTTTTCTTTTTTTCTGTTTCTCCTTTTCTTTTCTTTCCATTTTTATGATTTCTTTACAATTTTCATGTTTTTTCTTTTCCAAATATTTTCAGAAAATTAAAAAGTATTTTCATTTCCAAAATTTGTTCCAAATATAAAGAAATGTAATTTTTTCAGTAAAATTGTAAACATAAAAATTGTTCAAAATTCAGAAACATTTATAGAACTTAAAAAATTGTTCCCTTATTTCCAAAAGAAGTTCAGTAATTTCAGAAAAATTTAAATTTCAAAAACTGTTTAACATTTGAGAAAATGTTCATATTTTCTAAAAAAATCACAAATTCAGAAAATGTTCAGGAATTTCCAAAAAAGTTCTCCTTTGAAAATTTGTTCACAAATTCAATTAATATACAGCAATTTCACAAGTTCTCGTTTTCTCTGTTTGTTCATGTTTTTAAAATGTTTTCACAAATTCCAAATGTGTAGTGGCGAATTTTAAAATGTTTACATTTTACAACAAAAGAATCGTATTTCAGAAAATGTTCGTCTTTTCAAACATAGTTCGTTTTTTGTAAAAATATTCGGAATTTGTATGAATCTTTGGGGTTTTACAAAAAATGTATTAAAATTTCAAATTGTGTTCCCATTTTCTTTCTTCATAAAATTGTATGTGATTTCCATAATATTTTCAAATAATTTATAAATCTATACGGTAGAACAAACAAGGTGCTACAGTGAATACACTATTATACTCACTTCTTATACGTTTTGCGATGCCAAATGTCTGTAGTAGCTGTTGGTTGTAGGGAAAATACACAGGAGCTCCTGGGTGCTCGACACCCCTATACGAATATTAATCATATAAAATACCAAAAAATTAGAAAAAACTGAAATTTGGGGATATCAAACATGTGTTCTCAATCTATTCCCATGTGAAATTTCGTGAAAAAATATTAGTAAACGTATCCATGGTGAATGAAATACTGTCCGAACAAAAATCCATCCAAACAGTTTTTTTTCTATGCATAGATTTTTTTTCTTTTTGCCACGAATACGTTTCCTGGTATTTTTTATGAAATCTCACGCGGAAGTAGATCAGGACCCCAGATTTGATATCCCAAAATCTCAAATTTGTTTTCAAATTTCTTGGTATTTTTTTAATTTAATGTTCGTATAGCGGTGTGGAGCACCAGAGAGCTACAAATCCGCTTCCTTGGCTGTAGCTGCTAACATCACTCGTATACAATCTGGTGGTCACGAGTTCCATTTCTGACTCCAGCACATTCTTTACGCGAGGGCAGCGTTTATGTCGCAATAAGCCCAAAAAAGAAGGTTGATAAATAACAAGCCCATATGCATTTCTCAAGGCCGTCCGAGCCAGGAGCTCCTACTCGGCCCTATTGACGCCCGAATGTGGAAATGGCGCCTACAGCATGCTCTCTGTGGGCTGTTTATACGCTCAGCCCAGGAACAGATTTGTTCGCGAAAAACAACACGAAAAAATTGGTAGTATGCAGCCACACTATCTATTGCTCACCATTAAGTATACCACAGAGATTTTTGAGTTATTTGATACTCCCTCCGTTCGGAATTACTTGTCTCGGATATGGATGTATCTAGAACTAAAATACGTCTAGATACATCCATTTCTGCGACAAGTAATTCCGAACGGAGGGAGTATATTTTTTGGAAAATGTCTACTTTTATGAAAAACAGTTCGATAAATTTCAAAAAAAGTTCTCGCATTTCAAAAAAGTTCATCGGTTTGGGAAAATATCAAAACTTTTGGAAAAAAATCATCGAATTTGAGAAAAGTTCATCAATTTGAAAAAAAATCATCGGATCTGAAAAAAGTTCAACCATTTTGAAAAAAAAAAGATCATCAATTTTGGAAAAAGTTCGTCAACTTGAAAAAAAAAGTTAATTTGATTCAAAAAAGTTCATCGAGTTTGAAAAAAAATCATCGAATTTGAAGAAAGTTCATCATATTTAAAGACAAAAGTTCATCGGTTTTGAAAAAAAGTTCACGAATTAAAATACCACGCATTTAAGAAGAAAAGGGAAAAGAAGTAGAAAAAAGAAAAAAGAAGAAAGAACAAAATGAATTGACGAACAAATAAAGAGAAAAACAAAGAAAGAGTGGACAAGTGGGTTAGTGGCCTGGTGGTTGCTGCGCATCCTTTCGAACGATCAGGTCACGAGTTTGATCCCGTGCCCAACACCTTTTCTTAAAAAATTAACGGAACACGCAGGCGAAGATGAAAAAGAACGAAACTGGCAGGTTGATTGCCAACGAAAATAATGGGCTGAGCCCGACCAACGTGCGTGTAGGCGCCCGTTTGCAGAAACAGTAATAACGGGAGCCTACAACACCAAACACGAATCACCGCCACACACATAGAAATGGTCGCTAAAATCCACAAGGGGAGTGCAGCTGCTTACGGTGCAATCATTCAAGAGATAAAGTCCCATTTGGCTGGTTTCATTTCATGTAATATAGGTCATGAGTTTAGGAGCTCAAACTTTAAAACTCACAATCTAGCAAAATTCGCTTTGTCGGTAGGGGTTGGTCATCATGTTTGGTTAGGTCTGCCCAATGGAATTCCCTTCGTCCCTATAAACATTGTGACGATCGAGTAAAGCTTCATGAGGTTGTCTCAGAAAAACAAACAAATAGAAATGCATATGTTTGGCGATTATTCAAATAAAAACAAGCCCGAAAAGAATGATCAATATAAAAACAAGCCCATATGCATTGCTCAAGTGATTATTCAACTTGCAATTATTAACGTGGCGGTATCATTTTTTTTCATATATATAAGACCAACCTAGCTCCAGTTCCTTTCTTCTCTCACGAATAGAGAATCGACATGGTAGTTTCTCTTAACCACCCACTCACCATCGGCGAGTTCGTTTGTCCCTTCCTCCTCCATCGGCTATGCCGGTGATGGGAGGAGGAGGGGATATCAGATTTGCATTGGTGTTGTAGCTAGGGTCGTAGGGTTGGGTTCGGTTCTCTTGCACCGACTCGATGATGGCGACAGCGACACTGAGAAGAATAAGTTCCCACTCGCTCCTTGTCCACCTCATCGGAGGTGGTTTCGTCGTCGGTGTTGAGGGGCATGGCAGTGGTGTGGTCGACGGTCTTCAGGATCTATGATATAGTCGCTATCTTCGTGCGTAGTTAGCAAGGCGGGTGTGCCGACTTCGCTACGGATATTATTTCCCTTGACCTCGTCCCTGTTAAGGCGGTGTCTTCTTCGGTGCCAATGGGAGGAAATTTGCCAATCCTTCACAACTGTTCTAGCTGAACAGAAACTTTGGCAATTTGCCGAGGAAGATTTACCAGGCAAATGGAGCTGATTATTTTCATGAGGCAATGATTTGGATAGTAAAGAATGCCTATTTTTGGGGGGAATTTTGAGAATGACAGAAATATAGGCTGCTTCACAACCCAGGGAAAAAATTGACACATAGGCAAAACTGATGAGGTGGCGCCTAGTCATAGCAATGCACCACAATTTACAAGGCTATGACCATCTATATTGGTCGTTATCAGCTAGAAATAAGGCAAAAGACCAGTGTGGTTTGCTTTACGACCATTTTGTGTCAGGAAATTACGACCTTTCTGACCAAAATGATTGTTATGGTTTAGGGTTTGGAGTCCCCCGAACAGCTTTTGACCAATTGGTCTCAAATGGTCGTAGATTTATGACCAATTCTTCCAGGGTCACTGACAGAATGCCACAAGTTGATATATTTCTTGTAGTGGACAATGATTTGTCCCCGTTTACTATACTAATGGCATGGCTAGAAAGTAGTAATCTTTACATCAAGGTAGTGATACTATAAGGGAACATTATGATACTTTACAAACTACCTTGGTGCACTATTTCTCAGAAGAAAGTGAAGAAGAATTTATGGACAGATTTTGGGGAGGTTTAAATCGTGATATTCAAGAGATAGTTATTCATGAAAAGTATTATTTGTGAACTCCAAGCGGAATAGGAAATTAGAAGACGCACGGTCTATAAGAAAAACAAGTGCAAGGTGCAAATCACAAGACTTGGGATAGTTATTTCTTCCACAACTGCACCTACTAAGATGACAACATTCGTTGTTGCGAGCATCACACACCAAGAGTACAATATACTTTGCCACCATCAGTACCTATATCATCTAAGATGCGACAACAAGGTAATATTAAAGGTACTAAGGTTTTCACTCCCCATGAGAATAATACATGCCCATTCATTTCGAATCTTCATGTGATGAAATAAGAGAATCCTCCATTGTTGAGATCAACCCACCTACTATTTTGAGCACACCACTTGATCACATCAATTCTTCTATTGATTTGCATTTCCCATTGAACCAATTGAATTAGTTGCTACTGAGATTATTTAAGCCATGTGACTTGCTGATGAAATATGATTTGGATAAAATACAATTGATTAGACATGATGATGTGTTATCTAATTATTTGCATGCTAGCTATTTGTATTCTATGGTGTTGAATCATGTCTTCGGCACACGCGAGAAATAGAATTACTCAAATCACATGTTCAAAATCTTTGCAAAGTGTTTATGTCCCAAATTTTACTTTTAACTTGACTAGAGAGTTGGCGTACACAATGAATTTTGGGTGCGTATGATTGCACCATGAGTGATGATCATAATATTTTCTTTAATAGGGAAAATAATTATTTTCCCATGTTTGATGGCTTTGTGTTTGGACTATGTGAAGTGTCACGGGAAGTAGAAGGGATCCATATTATTTCTATTGAACAAATGACCATATTTTTTAGATAGCCAAGGCAATATGAGATTGAATCAAAAAGAAAAAACACTAAAAAGGGAAAAGAAAAGGAAAACCAAAAAATACCAAAATGTAAATATTGGTTTACTACATGACATGGGAAAACAAACATTTGTAAATGGAGAAAACATTTAATAAATCACTCTAGTGAAGATGCAATTATCTTTACTCGCAAAAATAAGAGAAGAAGATGCAATTATCTCACGGACACGCAGGCTGGTTATTTCTTAATGTTTTCCAGATGGTTATGTAAGCAAAGATGACTACCTATAGGGCAGTCTTCAAAGAAAACACATTTATAGGCTAAACTGTTGGTCACAGTCTATGATATCACTTAATCTCTAGCAAGCTCATGAAAGGCCGGGGGTTAAAACTTGTATGCTCTGTCTGCATGATAGTCATGGCAGCCATGTACAAGTAATAACACTTAATAAAACTTGTCTAGGTGGAACTAATCTCTACTCTTAATAATGGTGTGCCTGCCATCTTATAGTATAGACCGTCTGATTTATATCTGACGGATAGAAAGCAAACTATGATAATTTTGCAAAAAGATTCCCGCACTTCTCTTCACATTTATAATAAGTCCTTCCCTCGTTCATCCTTATCTCCCACAACCTCATTGCTGCCGGCGTCGTCCATCCCCATGCATCCGTTCAGTCCGACCACCAATCACCACCACTTGCCACTCCTCCTCACCTTATCTCCCATCTTTTTCGAGATCTCATTAGTTTTTACACATGGGATTTACTTCCACATGGGTCAATCACAACAGGTATTTTGTAAAAAATATGCATCTTGATGTTCCGTGCAATGCACAAGCATCTTGCTAGTCAACTAAAACTTTAAGACATAGTCCATTATTCAGTTGTGGATGAGTATACCTACTTATCTGGGTGGATGAACCAGTATCCCTTGAACTGCATGTATATCAGACAATACATTGGAACAAACACAATCTAATGTGCGCATCATATATAGAGAGAGGGGGGATATTTTCAGATTTAACGGGACTTGGTCCACCAAATCTTGGACCCGAGGCCACTATTCTAAATTTGCATAGGCTAATTTGACTTACATGGCAAGTGTCCAGAGTTTAGACCCACATTGTTAGTGGAGGAGGAGAAACACTGATATATAAGAAGTGATGTTCGACTCCACCTTGTAACATGAGAAAGGAGAGCAACAACACGTGTGCTCACTCACTTGACTAGCCTCGCCACTCCATGTAATGCCCCCCGCGTGCCACGTGTATCGAGTCCGAGTTCAAGCTAGTGGTACGCACTACGCAGCCAATTGTTGGACAATGCACTGCTCATGCTCTTTATGTTGGAAAACGTAGCATGCAATTTCAAAAAAAATCCTACACTCATGCAAGATTTATCTAGGAGATGCATAGCAACGAGAGGGGGAGAGTGTGTCCATGTACCCTCGTAGACCGAAAGTGGAAGCGTTTGATAACGCAGTTGATGTAGTTGAACTTCTTCTAGCTCCGACCGATCAAGCACCGAACGTACGACACCTTCGAGTTCTGCACACGTTCAGTGCGATGGCGTCCCTCGCCTTCTTGATCCAGCATGGTGTCGAGGAAGTAGATGAGTTCCGTCAACATGACGGCGTGGTGACAGTGATGGTGAAGTGATCCGCGCAGGGCTTCGCCTAAGCACTGCGAGAATATGACCGGGGGTGTAAACTATGGGGAAGGGGGCGCACACGGCTAACAGTTGATGTTGTGTGCTTGTGAGGTGCCCCCTCCCCACATACATATGGGTTGGAGGGGAGGAGAGGCAGCCAAGGGCGCCCTAGGGTTGCCCTCCCCCCCCCTAGGGGCCCTGCCTTGCCCTGCGCCCCCTTTCCATGTATGCATCAAGGGGAAGGAAAGAGGGGGGTGAGGGAAGGAAGAGGGAATCCTAATCCACACTTTCCTTGCCCTTCCCCCTTTCCTTCTCCTCCTCCTATAGCCTTATAGGGCGCATTGGCCCCTTGTGGGCTGGTGTGTTTCTTCACAAGGCCCATATGACCCATAGGATTGACGGGGGTACCCGAAACACCTTCCGGTGACCCGATAAGTACCCGATACCCTCCGGGACACTCCCGGTATCCGAATATCATCGTCCTATATATCAATCTTTACCTCTCGACCATTTCGAGACTCCTCGTTATGTCTATGATCTCATCCGGGACTACGAACAACATTCAGTCACCAAATCACATAACTCATATAATACTAAATCGTCATCGAACGTTAAGCGTGCGGATGTTGGGGAACATGGTAATTTCAAAAAAATTCCTACGCACACACAAGATCATGGTGATGCATAGCAACGAGAGGGGAGAGTGTGATCTACGTACCCTTGTAGACTGACAGCGGAAGCGTTAGCACAACGCGGTTGATGTAGTCGTACGTCTTCACGGCCCGACCGATCAAGCACCGAAACTACGGCACCTCCGAGTTCTAGCACACGTTCAGCTCGATAACGATCCCCGGACTCCGATCCAGCAAAGTGTCGGGGAAGAGTTCCGTCAGCACGACGGCGTGGTGACGATCTTGATGTACTACCATCGCAGGGCTTCGCCTAAGCACCGCTACAATATTATCGAGTACTATGGTGGAAGGGGGCACCACACACGGTTAAGAATATGATCACACGGATCAACTTGTGTGTCTAGGGGTGCCCCTTGCCCCCGTATATAAAGGATCAAAGGGGGGGTGCGGCCGGCCAGGAGGAGGGCGCGCCAGGAGGAGTCCTACTCCCACCGGGAGTAGGATTCCCCCCCTTTCCTAGTTGGAATAGGATTCGGGAAGGGGGAAAGAGGAGAGAGAGAAGGAAGGGGGGGGGGGCGCCGCCCCCCTCTCTTTGTCCTATTCGAACTAGGGGGGAGGGGCGCATGACCCAGCCCTGGCCACCTCTCCTCTCTTCCACTAAAGCCCACTAAGGCCCATATACCTCCCGGGGGGTTCCCGTAACTTCCCGGTACTCCGGTAAAAATCCTGATTTCACCCGGAACACTTCCGATATCCAAATATAGGCTTCCAATATATCAATCTTTATGTCTCGACCATTTTGAGACTCCTCGTCATGTTTGTGATCACATCCGGGACTCCAAACAAACTTCGGTACATCAAAATGCATAAACTCATAATATAACTGTCATCGAAACCTTAAGCGTGCGGACCCTACGGGTTCGAGAACAATGTAGACATGACCGAGACATGTCTCCGGTCAATAACCAATAGCGGAACCTGGATGCTCATATTGGCTCCTACATATTCTACGAAGATCTTTTATCGGTCAGACCGCATAACAACATACGTTGTTCCCTTTGTCATCGGTATGTTACTTGCCCGAGATTCGATCGTCGGTATCTCAATACCTAGTTCAATCTCGTTACCAGCAAGTCTTTTTACTCGTTCCGTAATACATCATCTCACAACTAACTCATTAGTTGCAATGCTTGCAAGGCTTATGTGATGTGCATTACCGAGAGGGCCCAGAGATACCTCTCCGACAATCGGAGTGACAAATCCTAATCTCGAAATACGCCAACCCAACATGTACCTTTGGAGACACCTGTAGAGCACCTTTATAATCACCCAGTTACGTTGTGACGTTTGGTAGCACACAAAGTGTTCCTCCGGCAAACGGGAGTTGCATAATCTCATAGTCATAGGAACATGTATAAGTCATGAAGAAAGCAATAGCAACATACTAAACGATCGGGTGCTAAGCTAATGGAATGGGTCATGTCAATCAGATCATTCATCTAATGATGTGATCCCGTTAATCAAATAACAACTCTTTGTCCATGGTTAGGAAACATAACCATCTTTGATTAACGAGCTAGTCAAGTAGAGGCATACTAGTGACACTCTGTTTGTCTATGTATTCACACATGTATTATGTTTCCGGTTAATACAATTCTAGCATGAATAATAAACATTTATCATGATATAAGGAAATAAATAATAACTTTATTATTGCCTCTAGGGCATATTTCCTTCAGTCTCCCACTTGCACTAGAGTCAATAATCTAGTTCACATCGCCATGTGATTCAACACTAATAGTTCACATCACCATGTGATTAACACCCATAGTTCACATCGTCATGTGACCTATACCCAAAGGGTTTACTAGAGTCAATAATCTAGTTCACATCATTTATGTGATTAACACCCAAAGAGTACTAAGGTGTGATCATGTTTTGCTTGTGAGATAATTTTAGTCAACGGGTCTGTCACATACAGATCCGTAAGTATTTTGCGAATTCTATGTCTACAATGCTCTGCACGGAGCTACTCTAGCTAATTGCTCCCACTTTCAATATGTATCTAGATCGAGACTTAGAGTCATCCAGATCTGTGTCAAAACTTGCATCGACGTAACTTTTTACGACGAACCTTTTGTCACCTCCATAATCGAGAAATATTTCCTTATTCCACTAAGGATAATTTTGACCAATGTCCAGTGATCTACTCTTAGATCACTATTGTACTCCCTTGCTTAACACAGTGTAGGGTATACAATAGATCTGGTACACATCATGGCATACTTTATAGAACCTATGGCTGAGGCATAGGGAATGACTTTCATTCTCTTTCTATCTTCTGCCGTGGTCGGGCTTTGAGTCTTACTCAATTTCATACCTTGTAACACAGCCAAGAACTCTTTCTTTGACTGTTCCATTTTTGAACTACTTCAAAATATTGTCAAGGTATGTACTCATTGAAAAAACTTATCAAGCGTCTTGATCTATCTCTATAGATTTTGATGCTTAATATGTAAGCAGCTTCACCGAGGTCTTTCTTTGAAAAACTTCTTTAAAAACACTCCTTTATGCTTTGCAGAATAATTCTACATTATTTCCGATCAACAATATGTCATTCACATATACTTATCAGAAATGTTGTAGTGCTCCCACTCACTTTCTTGTAAATACAGGCTTCACCGCAAGTCTGTATAAAACTATATGCTTTGATCATACTATCAAAGCGTTTATTCCAACTCCGAGAGGCTTGCACCAGTCCATAAATGGATCGCTGGAGCTTGCACACTTTGTTAGCTCCTTTTGGATCGACAAAACCTTCCGGCTGCATCATATACAACTCTTCTTCCAGAAATCCATTCAGGAATGCAGTTTTGACATCCATTTGCTGGATTTCATAAAATGCGGCAATTGCTAACATGATTCGGACAGACTTAAGCATAGATACGAGTGAGAAACTCTCATCATAGTCAACACCTTGAACTTGTCGAAAACCTTTTTGCGACAATTCTAGCTTTGTAGATAGTAACACTACTATCAGCGTCCGTCTTCCTCTTGAAGATCCATTTAATCTCAATGGCTCGCCGATCATTGGGCAAGTCAATCAAAGTCCATACTTTGTTCTCATACATGGATCTCATCTCAGATTTCATGGCCTCAAGCCATTTCGCGGAATCTAGGCTCATCATCGCTTCCTCATAGTTCGCAAGTTCGTCATGGTCTAGTAACATGACTTCCAGAACAGGATTACCGTACCACTTTGGTGCGGATCTCACTCTGGTTTACCTACGAGATTCGGTATTAACTTGATCTGAAGTTACATGATCATCATCATTAGTCTTCCTCACTAATTGGTGTAGTAGTCACAGGAACAGATTTCTTGTGATGAACTACTTTTCAATAAGGGAGAAGGTACAATTACCTTATCAAGTTCTACTTTCCTCCCACTCACTTCTTTCAAGAGAAACTCCTTCTCTAGAAAGGATCCATTCTTAGCAACGAATGTCTTGCCTTCGGATCTGTGATAGAAGGTGTACCCAATAGTCTCCTTTGGGTATCCTATGAAGACATATTTCTCCGATTTGGGTTTGAGCTTATCAGGATGAAACTTTTTCATATAAGCATCACAATCCCAAACTTTAAGAAACGACAACTTTGGTTTCTTGCCAAACCACAGTTCAGATTGTGTCGTCTCAACGGACTTAGATGGTGCCCTTTTAAACGTGAATGCAGCTGTCTTTAATGCATAACCCCAAAACGATAGTGGTAGATCGGTAAGAGACATCATAGATCGCACCATATCTAATAAAGTACGGTTATGATGTTCGGACACACCATTATGCTGTGGTGTTCCAGGTGGCGTGAGTAGTGAAACTATTTCACATTGTTTTAACTGAAGGCCAGACTCGTAACTCAAATATTTTACCTCTGCGATCATATCGTAGAAACTTTTATTTTCTTGTTACGATGATTCTCCACTTCACTCTGAAATTCTTTGAACTTTTCAAATATTTCAGACTTGTGTTTCATTAAGTAGATATACCCATATCTGCTCAAATCATCTGTGAAGGTCAGAAAATAATGATACCCGCCACGAGCCTTAACACTCATCGGATCTCATACATCAGTATGTATTATTTCCAATAAGTCAGTTGCTCGCTCCATAGTTCCGGAGAACGGCGTTTTAGTCATCTTGCCCATGAGGCATGGTTCGCAAGCATCAACTGATTCATAATCAAGTGATTCCAAAAACCCATTAGCATGGAGTTTCTTCATGCGCTTTACACCAATATGACCTAAACGGCAGTGCCACAAATAAGTTGCACTATCATTATTAACTTTGCATCTTTTGGTTTCAATATTATGATTATGTGTATCACTACGATCGAGATCCAACGAACTATTTTCATTGGGTGTGTAACCATATAAGGTTTTATTCATGTAAACAGAACAACAATTTATTCTCTTACTTAAATGAATAACCGTATTACAATAAACATGATCAAATCATATTCATGCTCAACGCAAACACCAAATAACACTTATTCAGGTTCAACACTAATCCCGAAAGTATAGGGAGTGTGCGATGATGATCATATCAATCTTGGAACCACTTCCAACACACATCGTCACTTCACCCTTAACTAGTCTCTGTTTATTCTGCAACTCCCGTTTCGAGTTACTAATCTTAGCAACTGAACTAGTATCAAATACTGAGGGGTTGCTATAAACACTAGTAAAGTACACATCAATAACATGTATATCAAATATACTTATGTTCACTTTGCCATCCTTCTTATCTGCCAATCACTTGGGGTAGTTCCGCTTCCAGTGACCAGTCCCTTTGCAGTAGAAACACTTAGTCTCAGGCTTAGGACCAGACTTGGGCTTCTTCACTTGAGCAGCAACTTGCTTGCTGTTCTTCTTGAAGTTCCCCTTCTTCCCTCTGCCCTTTTCTTGAAACTAGTGGTCTTGTCTACCATCAACACTTGATGTTTTTCTCGATTTCTACCTTCGTCAATTTCCGCATTACGAAGAGCTTGGGAATCGTTTCCGTTATCCCTTGCATATCATAGTTCATCACGAAGTTCTACTAACTTGGTGATGGTGACTAGAGAATTCTGTCAATCACTATCTTATCTGGAAGATTAACTCCCACTTGATTCAAGCGATTGTAGTACTCAGACAATCTGAGCACATGCTCACTAGTTGAGCGATTCTCCTCCATCTTTTAGCTATAGAACTTGTTGGAGACTTCATATCTCTCAACTCGGGTATTTGCTTGAAATATTAACTTCAACTCCTGGAACATCTCATATGCTCCATGACGTTCAAAACGTCTTTGAAGTCCCGATTCTAAGCCATTAAGCATGGTGCACTAAACTATCAAGTAGTCATCATATTGAGCTAGCCAAACGTTCATAACGTCTGCATCTGCTCCTGCAATAGGTCCGTCACCTAGCGGTGCATCAAGGACATAATTCTTCTGTGCAGCAATGAGGATAAACCTCAGATCACGGATCCAATCCGCATCATTGCTACTAACATCTTTCAACACAATTTTCTCTAGGAACATATCAAAATAAACACAGGGAAGCAACAACGCGAGCTATTGATCTACAACATAATTTGCAAAATACTACCAGGACTAAGTTCATGATAAATTTAAGTTCAATTAATCATATTACTTAAGAACTCCCACTTAGATAGACATCCCTCTAATCCTCTAAGTGATTACGTGATCCAAATCAACTAAACCATGTCCGATCATCACGTGAGATGGAGTAGTTTCATTGGTGAACATCGCTATGTTGATCATATCTGCTATATGATTCACGCTCGACCTTTCGGTCTCCGTGTTCCGAGGCCATATCTGTATATGCTTGGCTCGTCAAGTATAACCTGAGTATTCTGCGTGTGCAACTGTTTTGCACCCGTTGTATTTGAACGTAGAGCCTATCACACCCGATCATCACGTGGTGTCTCAGCACGAAGAACTTTCGCAACGGTGCATACTCAGGGAGAACACTTCTTGATAATTAGTGAGAGATCATCTTATAATGCTACCGTCAATCAAAGCAAGATAAGATGCATAAAAGATAAACATCACATGCAATCAATATAAGTGATATGATATGGCCATCATCATCTTGTGCTTGTGATCTCCATCTTCGAAGCACCGTCATGATCACCATCGTCACCGGCGCGACACCTTGATCTCCATCGTAGCATCGTTGTCGTCTCGCCAATCTTATGCTTCCACGACTATCGCTACCGCTTAGTGATAAAGTAAAGCATTACAGCGCGATTGCATTGCATACAATAAAGCGACAACCATATGGCTCCTGCCAGTTGCCGATAACTCGGTTACAAAACATGATCATCTCATACAATAAAATTTAGCATCATGTCTTGACCATATCACATCACAACATGCCCTGCAAAAACAAGTTAGACGTCCTCTACTTTGTTGTTGCAAGTTTTACGTGGCTGCTACGGGCTTAAGCAAGAACCAATCTTACCTACGCATCAAAACCACAACGATAGTTTGTCAAGTTGGTGCTGTTTTAACCTTCGCAAGGACCGGGCGTAGCCACACTCGGTTCAACTAAAGTTGGAGAAACTGTCACCCGCTAGCCACCTTTGTGCAAAGCACGTCGGGAGAACCGGTCTCGCGTAAGCGTACGCGTAATGTCGGTCCGGGCCGCTTCGTCCAACAATACCGCCGAACCAAAGTATGACATGCTGGTAAGCAGTATGACTTATATCGCCCACAACTCACTTGTGTTCTACTCGTGCATATAACATCAACACATAAAACCTAGGCTCGGATGCCACTGTTGGGGAACGTAGTAATTTCAAAAAAAATTCCTACGCACACGCAAGATCATGGTGATGCATAGCAACGAGAGGGGAGAGTGTGATCTACGTACCCTTGTAGACCGACAGCGGAAGCGTTAGCACAACGCGGTTGATGTAGTCGTACGTCTTCACGGCCCGACCGGTCAAGCACCGAAACTACGGCACCTCCGAGTTCTAGCACACGTTCAGCTCGATGACGATCCCCGGACTCCGATCCAGCAAAGTGTCGGGGAAGAGTTCCGTCAGCACGACGGCGTGGTGATGATCTTGATGTACTACCGTCGCAGGGCTTCGCCTAAGCACCGCTACAATATTATCGAGGACTATGGTGGAAGGGGGCACCGCACACGGTTAAGAATATGATCACGTGGATCAACTTGTGTGTCTAGGGGTGCCCCTTGCCCCCGTATATAAAGGATCAAAGGGGGGGTGCGGCCGGCCAGGAGGAGGGCGCGCCAGGAGGAGTCCTACTCCCATCGGGAGTAGGATTCCCCCCTTTCCTAGTTGGAATAGGATTCGGGAGGGGGAAAGAGGAGAGAGAGAAGGAAGGGGGGGCGCCGCCCCCCTCTCCTTGTCCTATTCGGACTAGGGGGGAGGGGCGCGCGGCCCAGCCCTGGCCACCTCTCCTCTCTTCCACTAAAGCCCACTAAGGCCCATATACCTCCCGGGGGGTTCCGGTAACCTCCCGGTACTTCCGGTAAAATCCCGATTTCACCCGGAACACTTCCGATATCCAAATATAGGCTTCCAATATATCAATCTTTATGTCTCGACCATTTCGAGACTCCTCGTCATGTCCGTGATCACATCCGGGACTCCGAACAAACTTCGGTACATCAAAATGCATAAACTCATAATATAACTGTCATCGAAACCTTAAGCGTGCGGACCCTACGGGTTCGAGAACAATGTAGACATGACCGAGACATGTCTCCGGTCAATAACCAATAGCGGAACCTGGATGCTCATATTGGCTCCTACATATTCTACGAAGATCTTTTATCGGTCAGACCGCATAACAACATACGTTGTTCCCTTTGTCATCGGTATGTTACTTGCCCGAGATTCGATCGTCGGTATCTCAATACCTAGTTCAATCTCGTTACCGGCAAGTCTCTTTACTCGTTCCGTAATACATCATCTCACAACTAACTCATTAGTTGCAATGCTTGCAAGGCTTATGTGATGTGCATTACCGAGAGGGCCCAGAGATACCTCTCCGACAATCGGAGTGACAAATCCTAATCTCGAAATACGCCAACCCAACATGTACCTTTGGAGACACCTGTAGAGCACCTTTATAATCACCCAGTTACGTTGTGACGTTTGGTAGCACACAAAGTGTTCCTCCGGCAAACGGGAGTTGCATAATCTCATAGTCATAGGAACATGTATAAGTCATGAAGAAAGCAATAGCAACATACTAAACGATCGGGTGCTAAGCTAATGGAATGGGTCATGTCAATCAGATCATTCACCTAATGATGTGATCCCGTTAATCAAATAACAACTCTTTGTCTATGGTTAGGAAACATAACCATCTTTGATTAACGAGCTAGTCAAGTAGAGGCATACTAGTGACACTCTGTTTGTCTATGTATTCACACATGTATTATGTTTCCGGTTAATACAATTCTAGCATGAATAATAAACATTTATCATGATATAAGGAAATAAATAATAACTTTATTATTGCCTCTAGGGCATATTTCCTTCAGTCTCCCACTTGCACTAGAGTCAATAATCTAGTTCACATCGCCATGTGATTCAACACTAAGAGTTCACATCACCATGTGATTAACACCCATAGTTCACATCGTCATGTGACCTATACCCAAAGGGTTTACTAGAGTCAATAATCTAGTTCACATCATTTATGTGATTAACACCCAAAGAGTACTAAGGTGTGATCATGTTTTGCTTGTGAGATAATTTTAGTCAACGGGTCTGTCACATACAGATCCGTAAGTATTTTGCGAATTCTATGTCTACAATGCTCTGCACGGAGCTACTCTAGCTAATTGCTCCCACTTTCAATATGTATCTAGATCGAGACTTAGAGTCATCCAGATCTGTGTCAAAACTTGCATCGACGTAACTTTTTACGACGAACCTTTTGTCACCTCCATAATCGAGAAATATTTCCTTATTCCACTAAGGATAATTTTGACCAATGTCCAGTGATCTACTCTTAGATCACTATTGTACTCCCTTGCTTAACACAGTGTAGGGTATACAATAGATCTGGTACACATCATGGCATACTTTATAGAACCTATGGCTGAGGCATAGGGAATGACTTTCATTCTCTTTCTATCTTCTGCCGTGGTCGGGCTTTGAGTCTTACTCAATTTCATACCTTGTAACACAGCCAAGAACTCTTTCTTTGACTGTTCCATTTTTGAACTACTTCAAAATATTGTCAAGGTATGTACTCATTGAAAAAACTTATCAAGCGTCTTGATCTATCTCTATAGATTTTGATGCTTAATATGTAAGCAGCTTCACCGAGGTCTTTCTTTGAAAAACTTCTTTAAAAACACTCCTTTATGCTTTGCAGAATAATTCTACATTATTTCCGATCAACAATATGTCATTCACATATACTTATCAGAAATGCTGTAGTGCTCCCACTCACTTTCTTGTAAATACAGGCTTCACCGCAAGTCTGTATAAAACTATATGCTTTGATCATACTATCAAAGCGTTTATTCCAACTCCGAGAGGCTTGCACCAGTCCATAAATGGATCGCTGGAGCTTGCACACTTTGTTAGCTCCTTTTGGATCGACAAAACCTTCCGGCTGCATCATATACAACTCTTCTTCCAGAAATCCATTCAGGAATGCAGTTTTGACATCCATTTGCTGGATTCATAAAATGCGGCAATTGCTAACATGATTCGGACAGACTTAAGCATAGATACGAGTGAGAAACTCTCATCATAGTCAACACCTTGAACTTGTCGAAAACCTTTTTGCGACAATTCTAGCTTTGTAGATAGTAACACTACTATCAGCGTCCGTCTTCCTCTTGAAGATCCATTTAATCTCAATGGCTCGCCGATCATTGGGCAAGTCAATCAAAGTCCATACTTTGTTCTCATACATGGATCTCATCTCAGATTTCATGGCCTCAAGCCATTTCGCGGAATCTAGGCTCATCATCGCTTCCTCATAGTTCGCAAGTTCGTCATGGTCTAGTAACATGACTTCCAGAACAGGATTACCGTACCACTTTGGTGCGGATCTCACTCTGGTTTACCTACGAGATTCGGTATTAACTTGATCTGAAGTTACATGATCATCATCATTAGTCTTCCTCACTAATTGGTGTAGTAGTCACAGGAACAGATTTCTTGTGATGAACTACTTTTCAATAAGGGAGAAGGTACAATTACCTTATCAAGTTCTACTTTCCTCCCACTCACTTCTTTCAAGAGAAACTCCTTCTCTAGAAAGGATCCATTCTTAGCAACGAATGTCTTGCCTTCGGATCTGTGATAGAAGGTGTACCCAATAGTCTCCTTTGGGTATCCTATGAAGACATATTTCTCCGATTTGGGTTTGAGCTTATCAGGATGAAACTTTTTCATATAAGCATCACAATCCCAAACTTTAAGAAACGACAACTTTGGTTTCTTGCCAAACCACAGTTCAGATTGTGTCGTCTCAACGGACTTAGATGGTGCCCTTTTAAACGTGAATGCAGCTGTCTTTAATGCATAACCCCAAAACGATAGTGGTAGATCGGTAAGAGACATCATAGATCGCACCATATCTAATAAAGTACGGTTATGATGTTCGGACACACCATTATGCTGTGGTGTTCCAGGTGGCGTGAGTAGTGAAACTATTTCACATTGTTTTAACTGAAGGCCAGACTCGTAACTCAAATATTTTACCTCTGCGATCATATCGTAGAAACTTTTATTTTCTTGTTACGATGATTCTCCACTTCACTCTGAAATTCTTTGAACTTTTCAAATATTTCAGACTTGTGTTTCATTAAGTAGATATACCCATATCTGCTCAAATCATCTGTGAAGGTCAGAAAATAATGATACCCGCCACGAGCCTTAACACTCATCGGATCTCATACATCAGTATGTATTATTTCCAATAAGTCAGTTGCTCGCTCCATAGTTCCGGAGAACGGCGTTTTAGTCATCTTGCCCATGAGGCATGGTTCGCAAGCATCAACTGATTCATAATCAAGTGATTCCAAAAACCCATTAGCATGGAGTTTCTTCATGCGCTTTACACCAATATGACCTAAACGGCAGTGCCACAAATAAGTTGCACTATCATTATTAACTTTGCATCTTTTGGTTTCAATATTATGATTATGTGTATCACTACGATCGAGATCCAATGAACTATTTTCATTGGGTGTGTAACCATATAAGGTTTTATTCATGTAAACAGAACAACAATTTATTCTCTTACTTAAATGAATAACCGTATTACAATAAACATGATCAAATCATATTCATGCTCAACGCAAACACCAAATAACACTTATTCAGGTTCAACACTAATCCCGAAAGTATAGGGAGTGTGCGATGATGATCATATCAATCTTGGAACCACTTCCAACACACATCGTCACTTCACCCTTAACTAGTCTCTGTTTATTCTGCAACTCCCGTTTCGAGTTACTAATCTTAGCAACTGAACTAGTATCAAATACTGAGGGGTTGCTATAAACACTAGTAAAGTACACATCAATAACATGTATATCAAATATACTTATGTTCACTTTGCCATCCTTCTTATCTGCCAATCACTTGGGGTAGTTCCGCTTCCAGTGACCAGTCCCTTTGCAGTAGAAACACTTAGTCTCAGGCTTAGGACCAGACTTGGGCTTCTTCACTTGAGCAGCAACTTGCTTGCTGTTCTTCTTGAAGTTCCCCTTCTTCCCTCTGCCCTTTTCTTGAAACTAGTGGTCTTGTCTACCATCAACACTTGATGTTTTTCTCGATTTCTACCTTCGTCAATTTCCGCATTACGAAGAGCTTGGGAATCGTTTCCGTTATCCCTTGCATATCATAGTTCATCACGAAGTTCTACTAACTTGGTGATGGT
Source organism: Triticum aestivum (assembly GCF_018294505.1). Taxonomy (NCBI): domain Eukaryota; kingdom Viridiplantae; phylum Streptophyta; class Magnoliopsida; order Poales; family Poaceae; genus Triticum; species Triticum aestivum. Next base: position 549,090,258 of record NC_057803.1, on the reverse strand, counting down.
GACTAGAGAATTCTGTCAATCACTATCTTATCTGGAAGATTAACTCCCACTTGATTCAAGCGATTGTAGTACTCAGACAATCTGAGCACATGCTCACTAGTTGAGCGATTCTCCTCCATCTTTTAGCTATAGAACTTGTTGGAGACTTCATATCTCTCAACTCGGGTATTTGCTTGAAATATTAACTTCAACTCCTGGAACATCTCATATGCTCCATGACGTTCAAAACGTCTTTGAAGTCCCGATTCTAAGCCATTAAGCATGGTGCACTAAACTATCAAGTAGTCATCATATTGAGCTAGCCAAACGTTCATAACGTCTGCATCTGCTCCTGCAATAGGTCCGTCACCTAGCGGTGCATCAAGGACATAATTCTTCTGTGCAGCAATGAGGATAAACCTCAGATCACGGATCCAATCCGCATCATTGCTACTAACATCTTTCAACACAATTTTCTCTAGGAACATATCAAAATAAACACAGGGAAGCAACAACGCGAGCTATTGATCTACAACATAATTTGCAAAATACTACCAGGACTAAGTTCATGATAAATTTAAGTTCAATTAATCATATTACTTAAGAACTCCCACTTAGATAGACATCCCTCTAATCCTCTAAGTGATTACGTGATCCAAATCAACTAAACCATGTCCGATCATCACGTGAGATGGAGTAGTTTCATTGGTGAACATCGCTATGTTGATCATATCTGCTATATGATTCACGCTCGACCTTTCGGTCTCCGTGTTCCGAGGCCATATCTGTATATGCTTGGCTCGTCAAGTATAACCTGAGTATTCTGCGTGTGCAACTGTTTTGCACCCGTTGTATTTGAACGTAGAGCCTATCACACCCGATCATCACGTGGTGTCTCAGCACGAAGAACTTTCGCAACGGTGCATACTCAGGGAGAACACTTCTTGATAATTAGTGAGAGATCATCTTATAATGCTACCGTCAATCAAAGCAAGATAAGATGCATAAAAGATAAACATCACATGCAATCAATATAAGTGATATGATATGGCCATCATCATCTTGTGCTTGTGATCTCCATCTTCGAAGCACCGTCATGATCACCATCGTCACCGGCGCGACACCTTGATCTCCATCGTAGCATCGTTGTCGTCTCGCCAATCTTATGCTTCCACGACTATCGCTACCGCTTAGTGATAAAGTAAAGCATTACAGCGCGATTGCATTGCATACAATAAAGCGACAACCATATGGCTCCTGCCAGTTGCCGATAACTCGGTTACAAAACATGATCATCTCATACAATAAAATTTAGCATCATGTCTTGACCATATCACATCACAACATGCCCTGCAAAAACAAGTTAGACGTCCTCTACTTTGTTGTTGCAAGTTTTACGTGGCTGCTACGGGCTTAAGCAAGAACCAATCTTACCTACGCATCAAAACCACAACGATAGTTTGTCAAGTTGGTGCTGTTTTAACCTTCGCAAGGACCGGGCGTAGCCACACTCGGTTCAACTAAAGTTGGAGAAACTGTCACCCGCTAGCCACCTTTGTGCAAAGCACGTCGGGAGAACCGGTCTCGCGTAAGCGTACGCGTAATGTCGGTCCGGGCCGCTTCGTCCAACAATACCGCCGAACCAAAGTATGACATGCTGGTAAGCAGTATGACTTATATCGCCCACAACTCACTTGTGTTCTACTCGTGCATATAACATCAACACATAAAACCTAGGCTCGGATGCCACTGTTGGGGAACGTGGTAATTTCAAAAAAATTCCTACGCACACACAAGATCATGGTGATGCATAGCAACGAGAGGGGAGAGTGTGATCTACGTACCCTTGTAGACCGACAGCGGAAGCGTTAGCACAACGCGGTTGATGTAGTCGTACGTCTTCACGGCCCGACCGATCAAGCACCGAAACTACGGCACCTCCGAGTTCTAGCACACGTTCAGCTCGATAACGATCCCCGGACTCCGATCCAGCAAAGTGTCGGGGAAGAGTTCCGTCAGCACGATGGCGTGGTGATGATCTTGATGTACTACCGTCGTAGGGCTTTGCCTAAGCACCGCTACAATATTATCGAGTACTATGGTGGAAGGGGGCACCGCACACGGTTAAGAATATGATCACATGGATCAACTTGTGTGTCCAGGGGTGCCCCTTGCCCCCGTATATAAAGGATCAAAGGGGGGTGCGGCCGGCCAGGAGGAAGGCACGCCAGGAGGAGTCCTACTCCCACCGGGAGTAGGATTCCCCCCTTTCCTAGTTGGAATAGGATTCGGGAAGGGGGAAAGAGGAGAGAGAGAAGGAAGGGGGGCGCCGCCCCCCTCTCCTTCTCCTATTCGGACTAGGGGGGAGGGGCGCGTGGCCCAGCCCTGGCCACCTCTCCTCTCTTCCACTAAAGCCCACTAAGGCCCATATACCTCCCGGGGGGTTCCGGTAACTTCCCGGTACTCCGGTAAAAATCCCGATTTCACCTGGAACACTTCCGATATCCAAATATAGGCTTCCAATATATCAATCTTTATGTCTCGACCATTTCGAGACTCGTCGTCATGTCTGTGATCACATCCGGGACTCCGAACAAACTTCGGTACATCAAAATGCATAAACTCATAATATAACTGTCATCGAAACCTTAAGCGTGCGGACCCTACGGGTTCGAGAACAATGTAGACATGACCGAGACATGTCTCCGGTCAATAACCAATAGCGGAACCTGGATGCTCATATTGGCTCCTACATATTCTACGAAGATCTTTTATCGGTCAGACCGCATAACAACATACGTTGTTCCCTTTGTCATCGGTATGTTACTTGCCCAAGATTCGATCATCGGTATCTCAATACCTAGTTCAATCTCGTTACCGGCAAGTCTCTTTACTCGTTCCGTAATACATCATCTCACAACTAACTCATTAGTTGCAATGCTTGCAAGGCTTATGTGATGTGCATTACCGAGAGGGCGCAGAGATACCTCTCCGACAATCGGAGTGACAAATCCTAATCTCGAAATACGCCAACCCAACATGTACCTTTGGAGACACCTGTAGAGCACCTTTATAATCACCCAGTTACGTTGTGATGTTTGTTAGCACACAAAGTGTTCCTCCGGCAAACGGGGGTTGCATAATCTCATAGTCATAGGAACATGTTTAAGTCATGAAGAAAGCAATAGCAACGTACTAAACAATCGGGTGGTAAGCTAATGGAATGGGTCATGTCAATCAGATCATTCATCTAATGATGTGATCCCGTTAATCAAATAACAACTCTTTGTCCATGGTTAGGAAACATTACCATCTTTGATTAACGAGCTAGTCAAGTAGAGGCATACTAGTGACACTCTGTTTGTCTATGTGTTCACACATGTATTATGTTTCCGGTTAATACAATTATAGCATGATTAATAAACATTTATCATGATATAAGGAAATAAATAATAACTTTATTATTGCCTCTAGGGAATATTTCCTTCAGCGGACCCTATGGGTTCGAGAACTATGTAGACATGACAAAGACACCTCTCCGGTCAATAACCAATAGCGGAACCTGGATGTTCATATTGGCTCCTACATATTATATGAAGATCTTTATCGGTCGAACCGTTATGACAACATATGTTATTCCCTTTGTCCATCGGTATGTTACTTGCCCGAGATTCGATCGTCGGTATCCACATACCTAGTTCAATCTCGTTACCGACAAGTCTCTTTACCCGTTCTGTGATACATCATCATGTAACTAACTCATTAGTTACTTTGCTTGCAAGGCTTCTTATGATGTGTATTACCAAGAGGGCCCAGGGATACCTCTCCGATACTCGAAGTGACAAATCCTAATCTCGATCTATGCCAACCCAACAAGCACCTTCGGAGATACCTATAGAGCATCTTTATAATCACCCAGTTACGTTGTGACATTTGATAGCACACAAGGTATTTCTCCTGTATCCGGGAGTTGCATAATCTCATAGTCGAAGGAATATGTATTTGACATGAAGAAAGCAATAACAATAAAATTGAATGATCAATATGCTAAACTAACGGATGGGTCTTGTCCATCACATCATTCTCCTAATGATGTGATCCTCTTCATCAAATGACAACACATGTCTATGATTAGGGACACGGTGTTTAGTCTATGTAACCATCTTTGATTAATGAGCTAGTCTAGTAGAGGCTGACTAGGGACATGGTGTTTTGTCTATGTATCCACAAATGTACCAAGTTTCTGGCTAATACAATTCTAGTATGAATAATAAACATTTATCATGAATAAGGAAATATAAAATAACAACTTTATTATTGCCTCTAGGGCATACTTCCTTCACTTTATGCTCGTTAATGACACATTTTCTGCTTTCAGATTTTTCTTCGAACGCGTTTAGTTGCCTTTTTCGCCGATCTCCAAATGTGTCCCCACACATCCTCTCTTTCCTGAGTGGATACATGAGGGGGAATTCTTGGACATGAGAGAGGTAGCACACACTGCAAAGCAGATCTGAATTCTCACACACTTACTGTCGTGGTTCTAAGCCTGACAGTAGAGTGGGGGGTAGGTATGGAGAGGCAAGGTCCTAGCTATGGAGAGGTTGTAAGCACAAAGGATGTACGAGTTCAGGCCCTTCTCGGAAGAAGTAACAGCCCTACGTCTCGGAGCCCGGAGGCGGTCGAGTGGATTATGTGTATATGAGCTACAAGGTGCCCAACCCCTCTGCCTGTGGAGGGGGGTGGCTTATATAGAGTGCGCCAGGACCCCAGCCAGCCCACGCAGGAGAGGGTTTAAGGTGAGTTAAGTCTGGGGTGTTACTGGTAACGCCCCACATAAAGTGCCTTTACTATCATAAAGTCTACTTGATTACAGGCCGTTGCAGTGTAGAGTGCCTCTTGACCTCCTGGTGGTCGAGTGAGTCTTCGTGGTCGAGTCCTTCAGGCCAGTCGAGTGAATCCTCGTTGGTCGACTGGAAGGCGACCTCTTCTAAGGATGTCCTGGGGTAAGTTACTTGGATCAGGTCCATGACCCTACCCTAGGTACATAACCCCATCATTAGCCCCCGAATGGATTGAGGCTTCGAGTGAAGAAAGAGTTGATGTCGTTTCCGATTAACTTTTGCGCTCTGGTTGTGCGCTGTTCTGGACCAAAGAATCTCTTCGTCGACAGGAAGCAACTTGCCTTCAGTCGACTCGATCCATTCTGTTTTTTGCGTCGAGTGATCTTTCAGGCTTCGACGATCTCCGAGCGACGGATCGCCGGAAACGCCGTGCCTGACAGACTGATTTGCTATTCGCGGATTCCGCGGGATGCGAAATTTGGGGACGCGCGCGAAGCGGGGCGGACCGCGGCATTTGGATGGGACGGGGCATGGACGCCTCGATCTCCGTGCCGCCCTTTTCGCCACGTATCCCGTCTGCATAACTGCTCCAGATATGATTAGATCGACCGGGCCCACCTGTCATCCACTCGGAAGGGACCTTATAAATGCGCCCGGCGAGGATTCCTGTGCTGCGCCTCAACATTCTCTCTCTTTCTCTGTTTCCTTCTTCTCCGCCCAGCGTGCTCGCTCTCGCCTCCGCACCACTTCCCTTCGCGCATCTCGCCGGCGACCATGGCCAAGGAGAAGACGGCGGCGCTGGAGCGTGCAAAGAAGGCGTCGGCGTCGGAGAAGGCGAAGGGGAGATCCACCAGCCGCGGAGGGTCCTCGTCCAGATCCCGCCTGCCGAAAGGCTGGGTCCAAGGAGACTGGATCCAGTCGACCATCACTGAGAATGACATTCTCGACATGGCCAACGAGGGCTTGATCCCCCACGGAGCTGCGAGGCTTCCAGGGAAGGAGTGGCAGCCTCAGCCAGAAGAGGGTGAGTGTGTGCTTTTGGCCACCCATGTGGATCGTGGGTTTTCCTTGCCGCCGAGTGTTTTCTTTCGTGGCTTCTTGAATTTCTTCGGAGCGCAGCTCCACCATTTTACCCCAAACTCCATTGCCTATCTTGCTGCGTTCGTGTCCATGTGTGAGGGTTTCTTGGGCTGTCGACCGCACTGGGGTTTGTTCAAGCATATATTCACGTGTCGCTCCCAGACCGTGAAGAAGGCGAGTCCAGGCGACGAAAAGACCCGAGTCGTCCAAATGTGTGGGGGTTTGGGCATCCAGGTGAGGAACAAGAGCACCTTTCCGCCCATGACCTTTCCCGAGTCAGTCAGAGGCTGGCAGTCGACCTGGTTCTACTGCCGGGACCAGTCGACGCCGGGACAGTCGAGTGGACTCCCACAGTTTACCATGGACCGAGTGAACAAGCCCTCCTCCCTGAAGTTGATCCCGGAGGAGAAAGCTGATGTGAAGATGTTGATGGAGCGCGTGGTGCAGTTGGTTCGGGAGGGAGTGACGGGCATGGATCTCCTGGAGGTCTTCCTCAGGCGTCGCATCCAGCCCCTCTAGTTCCGGAGCCACTGCATGTGGTTGTACTGTGGGACCGAAGACGAGACTAGAGTCCATCCAGAAACAGTCGACGATGTCACTCTGGAAAGATGGATGGCAGCCGTCATCGGAAACAAGGACAACCCACGCGGAGCCAGAAGGATTCCTCCACTCGACCACAACAGCGATCCAAATAAGGTACACTTGCCCTGCTCTCCACTGCATTCTTGTCGCAGTCATCCCTGTCTACTCTGCCGACTGGTCGACTGATCATTGTCTTGATATCTGCTAGGCCCTCACCAAGCTATACTCGATGCCCAATGGGGCACAAACTCCGACTGAGGAGGGTGAGGCGAGTGGGGGCGAGAGCCAGGACGAGGAGGAATGGGACTCGGACGTTGCAGGGGACGACGACGACGATGATGACGACGACGGCGATGATGATGACGCCGAAGACGAGGAGGAAGAGGAGGAGGTCGTGCCACCGCGCTCGGAAAGGCGGTCGAAGCTCGTCCACGACCCTTCGACTGAACGTGGCAAGGGGGTTGCGACACAGTCGACCAAGCGCCCTAGGACCACCTCTCCAGCGCCGACTGAAAAGGCGCCGAAGCAGCCTAGGGGGCTCCGCCAAAGCCGACCAAGCTCCTGCCGAAGATGAAGGTGTCCATCCCCACCATATCAGGGTAATTGTGTCGTTTGAATCTTCTCATTTTGTGTGAACTTTGTCTCTGGTCGACGCTAAAGCTAGTCGACTGATCCTTTGGAGTTGCAGTGCTGCTACTTCTGAAACCTCAGCTCGGGCTGATGACCACGAGATGGAGGACGCAGCGACTTCGAACCCAGGTACTGTATTCTTGACGCCGTTCTTAGTCGACTGACTCGCGATCTCTGATTTTGATTCTTCTCCGCAGCTCCACCCAATACTGTTATCAATCTTCCTGATGATGACGAGGATGAAGAACCACTGGCACGCAGGAGGAGTCGGAAAGCGTCCGCCAGTAAGGTGCTTCAGGATGTGACGGCGCCTGAGATTCTGACTGTGGAGGAAGAGAACACCACTCGACACACGGTGTCCTTCACAAATCCGCTGACGAGTGCTCAGCAGCCCTCCCTCTTCACGACGCACCACGTCCCAGAGGACCAAGCTGGCGCAGCGAAGGAGGCAATACGCCAGGCGGGACTCATGATGGAGCAGCTGAAGACCATCCGGGATGCGAGCCAGGCAGCTTATGACGCCAGTTCTGCCCTCCAAAGCAATGTCCAGGTCAGTCGACCGCTGTTTGTTCTGTTGGATATGCTACCAAAAACTTTTCTTTTCCGGAATTTATAGTAGTCACCCACTGGGTGTGTCGAATAAACTCCGTGTTAGCAGGGGCACGCTGAGTGCACCCGCTGGGTGTAGTCCCCAAGGCTAAGGTCGACTGCTGGCAGTCGGCCTTAGGCTTTATGATGTCGATCTTTCTGTCAGTCGACTGGTCGACTGGATTTCACAAACCGGTGGGGGCACGCTGAGTGCACCCACTGGGTGTAGTCCCCGAGACTGTGGTCGACTGCTTGCAGTTGATCACACTCTTAGAGAATGCATCTCGTACTTTTTTTTTGAGGTCGACTGGTCGACTTTGTCTTCAACAGGATTAGTGGGGGCACGCTGAGTGCACCCACTGGGTGTAGTCCCCGAGACTACGGTCGAATGCTTGTATTTGGCTGTAGTCTTAGAAACGTGTGTTTTTCCCTTTTTCACTCGGAAGTGAATTATATTTGACATTTAGTCGATTGGTTCTTCACAGAACTCCTGTGATCTTGTGGCTCGCTACTCAGAGCTGGAACAAAAACATACTCAAGTCGAGCTGAGCTTGAAGCTGGTTCAGGAGAAGCTGACAAAGGCAAAGGAGGAGACCGAAGGTATGTTTGGTGAGACCCTGACGATTGCTTTTTCCCTTGCTTGTTTCAAAATCTGATCTTGCTGCAACTTGCAGGTAAGGTAAGAGAGGCCCAACAGAAGAAAGACCTTGAGCTAGCTGAGAAGACCAAGCTTGCTGACGAGAAGTTAGCTTCAGTCACCAAGCTTGAGCAAGACAATGCCAATCTGAAAGCTGCTCTTGGGATTGCCAACAAGGAGATCAGTCGACTGAAAACTGATAAAGCTGCCCTGACCGACCAAGTCAGCAAATTGACTGGGAAGAAAACTGATCTGGAGGCTTTCCTGAGTGGACTTGCCAAGAAGCTGTTTCTTATGCTTGAAGGTAAATCTCTATGCTTGGCAGACGTTTCCAATCGTGATTTTTCCATTCAACCATCCTCTTGACTTAGTGATCACCCTTGCAGAATTTTGTCAAAACTTTGAAGAAGAAACTAGCCGACTGGAGCCAAACCTCGACCCCGTCAATTCTCCTGTGAACGACGAAGTTGCCATGGATATTTTCCGACTGGAGTCTCGTGTTGCAGCTGTCGTGGACTATCTCGCAAGGCTGAAGGCCGCCACATCTCGCATCGACTTGACGCTCTGGCCTGAGGAGACACTTCAGAATGACCTTGAGTCGCTGATGGCCCGCTTGAACACAATCCCTGGTCGAGTGCAGGAGTGGAAGAAGTCCTCGGCTCGGTGTGGTGCAGATGTCGCTCTGTGTCTGGCCCGAGTCCACTGCAAAGACGCGCGAGAAGTGAAGCTGGCGGCCCTTCGGGTGGCCAATACCAAGAAGCACGACTTCAGGTCCTTTATGGAAACTTTCCTTGCAGCTGCCACTCGGATCGCCGACGGAATTGACCTTGATGAATTCGTTGCACCTTCCAGCCCTCCACAGGAGGGGTAAAAAACTTCTTCTGGCTCGATACTTTAAATTTGCCTCGGTATGCCGAGTGGGATTGTAACCGACAAACCTTAACGGGCTTGAAGCCTGAGCACTTTCGGTTCCTTTAGATGTCGATTCAAACTTGAATTTGGTGCTTGAATACGATTGTCTTCGGCTCGAGATGTCTTTTGCAGGTTCAAAGCAAGGCGCCTTTATTGCAATCGACTTATCCTGCGGTCCACTTAGGCGAGCACTGGGCCGCAGCTAAGCCTCCGAGTGGAAGTCGGGCTTACCACTCGGTAGGATTTTTATAACTTAGGCGAGCACAGGGCTGCAGCTAAGCCTCCGAGTGAGGGGGTCGCTCTTCACTCGGTAGGATTTTTATAACTTAGGCGAGCACAGGGCTGCAGCTAAGCCTCCGAGTGAGGGGGTCGCTCTTCACTCGGTAGGATTTTTATAACTTAGGCGAGCACAGGGCTGCAGCTAAGCCTCCGAGTGAGGGGGTCGCTCTTCACTCGGTAGGATTTTCATAACTTAGGCGAGCACATGGCTGCAGCTAAGCCCCCAAGTGAGAGGGTTGCTCTTCACTCGGTAGGATTTTTACAACTTAGGCGAGTGCTTGGACTGCAGCTAAGCCCCCGAGTGAGAGGGTTGCTCTTCACTCGGTAGGATTTTATAACTTAGGCGAGTGCTTGGACTGCAGCTAAGCCCCCGAGTGAGAGGGTTGCTCTTCACTCGGTAGGATTTTGATAACTTAGGCGAGTACTTGGACTGCAGCTAAACCCCCGAGTGAGAGGGTTGCTCTTCACTCGGTAGGATTTTTATAACTTAGGCGAGTCCTTGGACTGCAGCTAAGCCTCCGAGTGAGAGGGTTGCTCTTCACTCGGTAGGATTTGTACAACTTAGGCGAGTGCTTGGACTGCAGCTAAGCCCCCGAGTGAGAGGGTTGCTCTTCACTCGGTAGGATTTTTATAACTTAGGCGAGTGCTTGGACTGCAGCTAAGCCCCCGAGTGAGAGGGTTGCTCTTCACTCGGTAGGATTTTTATAACTTAGGCGAGTCCTTGGACTGCAGTTAAGCCTCCGAGTGAGAGGGTTGCTCTTCACTCGGTAGGATTTTTACAACTTAGGCGAGTCATTGGACTGCAGCTAAGCCCCCGAGTAAAAGGCTGGCTTACCACTCGGTAGGATTTTGATAAACTTAGGCGAAACGGATTCGCGGCTAAGCCTCCGAGTGGGAGTCTGGCTCACCACTCAGTAGGATTTTTACAAACTTAGGCGAAACGGATTCGCAGCTAAGTCACCCACTGAAATAAAAAGTGACAAAAATTATGGAGGGACTATGACACTATTATTTTGAGGTCCATGAACTACAGAAGTACTTTATTGCAACTCATCCGAGTGATAAAACTTAAGTGTAGAATGGGCGGAGTAGCTCCGCGTTCCAAGCTCGGGGCTCGTCGATATTATGCTCGACGTTGTAAAGACGGTACGCCCCGTTGTGGAGGACCTTGGTGACGATGAAGGGGCCTTCCCAAGAAGGAGCAAGCTTGTGTGGTTTGTGCTGATCCACTCGGAGAACCAAATCCCCTTCCTGGAAGGCTCGACCTCTCACATTTCTGGCGTGGAAACGGCGCAAATCTTGTTGGTAGATGGTCGACCGGATCAGAGCCATCTCCCTTTCTTCCTCTAAAAGGTCGACTGCGTCCTGCCGCGCCTGTTCAGCCTCTGCTTCGTTGTAGATTTCAATTCGAGGAGCATTGTGGAGAAGATCACTCGGCAAGACTGCTTCAGCTCCATAGACCAAGAAGAATGGAGTTCTTCCGGTCGACCGATTAGGTGTGGTCCGCAGTCCCCAGAGTATAGATGGAAGTTCGTCGACCCAAGCTCCAGCCGCGTGTTTGAGATCACGCATCAGTCGAGGCTTCAATCCCTTAAGAATCAGTCCATTAGCTCGCTCTGCTTGTCCATTCGACTGCGGATGGGCGACTGATGCGTAGTCGACCCGTGTGCCCTGGGAGTCGCAGAAAGCTCTGAATTCCTCTGAGTCAAAGTTCGACCCATTATCCGTAATGATGCTGTGCGGGACTCCATATCTGAATATTAGTTCCCTGATGAAGCTAACAGCAGTACCGGTGTCAAGGCTCTTGATTGGCTTAGCCTCGATCCACTTGGTGAACTTGTCGACTGCCACCAGTACATGCGTGAAGCCACTTCGTCCTGTTCTCAAAGGACCGACCATGTCCAGCCCCCATACTGCAAAAGGCCAGACGAGTGGGATGGTCTTCAAAGCTGACGCAGGCTTGTGTGACATATTCGAGTAGAACTGACATCCCTCGCACTTATCCACTATCTCTTTTGCCATCTCATTCGCCTTTGGCCAGTAAAATCCGGCTCGGTATGCTTTGGCCACGATGGTCCGAGAGGACGCATGATGACCACAGGTCCCCGAGTGGATATCTTTGAGGATGAGTCGACCTTCTTCTGGTGTTATGCACTTCTGACTGACTCCAGTCGCGCTTTCTCTGTATAATTGTCCTTTGATTATGGTAAAGGCCTTAGATCGACGGACGATCTGTCGAGCCTCTTCCTCATCCTCCGGAAGCTCTTTCCTCAAGATATATGCGACATACGGAATCGTCCAGTCGGGAATGGCCACCAAAACCTCCATGATCAAGTCGACCACCGCTGGGACTTCAACTTCAGTCGGATCTGTGGCACTCTTGGGCTGTGGAGTTTCTTCGGTGAAAGGATCTTCTTTGACTGACGGAGTGTGTATATGCTCCAAGAACACACCACTCGGAATGGCTTCTCTCTTGGAACCTATCTTTGCTAGATCATCAGCTGCTTGATTTTTCAGTCGGGGTATATGATGGAGCTCCAACCCCTCGAACTTCTTTTCCAGCTTCCTCACTGCACTGCAGTATCCAGTCATGGCTGGGCTTCTCACGTCCCACTCTTTCATCACCTGATTGACCACTAAATCCGAGTCGCCATAGACCATCAGGCGACGGACGCCGAGTGAAATGGCCATGCGCAACCCATATAAGAGGGCCTCATATTCTGCCTCATTGTTGGAGGAATCAAAGTGAATCTGGAGCACATATCTGAGCTTATCTCCTCTGGGGGAAACCAGGACAACCCCAGCACCGGAACCATTCAACATCTTAGAGCCATCAAAGAACATGGTCCAATGCTCCGAGTGAACTTCAGTCGGCTGCTGCTGTTCAATCCACTCGGCGAGGAAATCTGCTATTGCCTGGGACTTAATGGCTTTCTTTGCCTCAAACTTGATATCAAGGGGAAGAAGTTCAATCGCCCATTTGGCCACTCGACCAGTTGCATCTCTGTTGTGCAAAATCTCTGATAGTGGAGCGTCGCTGACGACTGTGATGGAATGGTCAGAGAAATAATGAGCAACCTTCTTTGTGGTCATGTATATTCCATACACAAGCTTCTGATAATGAGGATATCTCTGCTTGGATGGAGTCAAGACTTCAGACAAATAATACACTGGGCGCTGAACTTTGAGAGCTTTTCCTTCTTCTTCCCGCTCGACCGTTAGCACAGTACTGACGACTTGTCCTGTGGCTGCGATGTAGAGCAACAGAGGCTCTTTGCTGATTGGAGCAGCAAGCACCGGCTGGGTGGAGAGCAGAGCTTTTAGCTCGGCAAACGCTGCATCAGCTTCTGGAGTCCACTCGAACTTGTCTGCCTTCTTCATCAGTCGGTAAAGAGGCAATGCCTTTTCACCGAGTCGTGAGATGAATCGACTTAATGCGGCCAAGCATCCAGTAAGCTTCTGGACATCGTGCACTCGCACAGGGCGTTTCATTCGGAGAATGGTGCCAATCTTCTCTGGGTTAGCGTCGATTCCCCGTTCGGAAACGAGAAAACCGAGTAACTTGCCACCAGGAACTCCAAATGTGCACTTTGATGGATTGAGCTTGATATCATACCTTCTGAGGTTGGCAAATGTTTCGGCGAGGTCAGCGAGCAGGTCGGAACCCTTTTCGTGACTTGACAACAATATCATCCATATAAGCTTCCACATTCCGACTGATTTGAGTGAGTAGACACTTCTGAATCATTCGCATAAATGTGGCTCCGGCATTCTTGAGGCCGAATGGCATGGTGATATAGCAGAAGCACCCGAATGGAGTGATGAAAGCTGTTTTTACCTCATCGGGCCCGTACAGACGGATCTGGTGGTACCCGGAGTAAGCATCTAAAAAAGATAACCTCTCGCATCCCGCGGTCGAGTCAACGATTTGATCTATGCGAGGGAGAGGAAAGTGATCTTTCGGGCAGGCCCGGTTGATGTGCTTGAAATCAATGCACATTCGGAGCGACTTGTCCTTCTTAGGAACCATGACGACATTAGCGAGCCACTCGGAGTGGTATATCTCTCGGATAAATCCTGCCGCCAACAGTCGAGCCACTTCTTCACCAATGGCTTTTCTCTTCTGGACGGCGGACCGCCGAAGATGCTCTTTGACTGGTTTGGCAGATGAGTCAACTCTTAAGCGATGCTCAGCCAGCCCCCTGGGAACACCTGGCATGTCAGCGGGCTTCCATGCAAAAATGTCCCAGTTCTCACGGAGGAACTGGATGAGCGCTTCTTCCTATTTTGGGTCGAGTGTCGTGGAGATGCGGGTCGGAGCTGCTTCGGGGTCGGTCGGGTGAATGTGAACAGGCTTCGTCTCACCGGACGACTGGAATGCAGACTCTGTGGCGGGCTTCTTGGATCGCAGCAAGTCACTCGGATCTGCGTTTTGCTTGTATTCTTCGAACTCGACTGCTGTCACCTGGGAATCGGCAATCTTGGAGCCCTTCTGAAAGCACTCTTCTGCCTTTTTCCTATCACCGGTGACAGTGATCACACCTTTGGGACCGGGCATCTTCAATTTGAGGTACACGTAACATGGTCGAGCCATGAACCGTGCATAGGCTGGTCTCCCCAAAATGGCATGATATGCACTCTGAAAATCCACGACCTCGAACGTCAACTTTTCTTTGCGAAAATGCTTCGAATCACCAAACACCACGTCCAAAGCTATCTGGCCGAGTGACTCGGCCTTCTTCCCTGGTATAACTCCATGGAAGCTCATGTTACTAGTGCTCAGTCGGGACATCGGAATGCCCATACCTTTCAATGTGTCTGCATACAATAAGTTCAGCCCACTTCCACCATCCATCAGCACCTTTGTCAGTCGAGTGCCTTCGACAACTGGATCGACCACCAAAGCTTGCCTTCCAAGGGTGGCAATATGAGTCGGGTGATCAGATTGGTCGAATGTGATGGGTGTTTGAGACCACTTCAGATAATTTGCCTTTGCTGGGGCAACCATGTTCACCTCTCGGTTAATCACTTTCAGTCGACTTCTGCTTTCCACATCTGCAAAGATCATCAGAGTGGAGTTGATATGCGGATATCCTCCCTCACTGTCCTCTTTGTCTTCGGCCTTGTCCGACTCCTTCTCCTTGTCCTTAGACTGTTTTCCCTGAAACTGCTGGATCAGGAGTCGACATTGGCGAGTGGTGTGCTTTGGGTAAATGATATTCCCCTCTTCGTCTTTCTTCGTGTGAATGTGACATGGCATGTCCATCACGTCGTTCCCTTCTTTATCCTTTACCTTCTTGGGGTTCCAGGATCCTTTTGGTTTCCCCTTAAACTTTCCTTGAGTCACGGCCAGAGCCTCTCCAGGAGCTGCCGGTTCAGCCTTCCGCTTCTGTTTCCGACTGGTGTTTCCTTTTTCCGACTGACTCGGCTTGTGCTTGCCGCTTCGGAGTCGGTCTTCTTCTTCGCCGTTGGCGTACTTGGTAGCAATCTCCATCATCCGACTCAAGGTCATGTCACCGGTTCGACCAAATTTCAAACTCAGTTCTCTGTTCTTGACACCATCTTTGAAGGCGCAGACTGCCTGATGATCGGACACATTCTCTACAGTGTGGTGCAAAGTGATCCACCTCTGAATATACTCTCTGAGAGTCTCATTAGTTTTCTGCACGCAGACTTGCAACTCTGTCAATCCAGCTGGTCGCTTGCAAGTCCCTTCAAACGTTCTGATGAACACTCGGGACAGATCTTCCCAAGTGTAAATGCTGCTAGGAGGTAATTGAGTCAACCATGCCCTGGCAGAACCTTCCAGCATGAGAGGCAAGTGTTTCATGGCCACCTCGTCGTTCCCACCACCGATCTGAACTGCCACTCGGTAGTCTTCAAGCCAAGTTTCAGGCTTAGACTCACCAGTGAACTTGCTGACTCCTGTAGCCAACCTGAAATTGGGAGGAATAACTGCGGCTCTGATAGCTCTGCTGAAACATTCAGGACCAGAAACATGCAGTCGACTGCTTGTGGGTACATCTCTGTCGAGTGCACCTTCGATGGGCTCTGTTCCGGTCGACCAACCCTTGCACGATAATGGACCGCGCGTCGAAGCCTGGTTCTCTAGGGTCAACTGGAACCCTACGCCCTGTACTGTACTGACGCCTATCATCTGGCTGCCGAGGAGCGTAAGACCCACCCCTCGGAGGGGAATAGGGCACTCGACGCCTATCATCTCGGTCGAATCTGTCGCCATATTGATCTCGCCGATTCTCGCGCCCTTCGCGCCGCGGAGGCGATCTGGGGCTGTGAGCCGACTGAACCGTATTCACAGTGACGGATCGACTGTGAATTCTGTTGCGCGACTGAGACACGGCTGAATTCTGATCTCCTGCTGCCCGGAGCAGATCCCTGATCTGCAGCAAACCTCTGCCAGCTTCCGACTGCGAAGGCTGGATGGACTCTGCTATACGGGCCGCAGCTGCTAAATTCTGAATTGGGGTTCGATATACCTGAGTCGGCGGGAAGAGTTGACGTCGACTGGTGTCGGGAACTCGTTGCCGCGCGCGCTCGTCGAGTGCTCGCTGAAGGTTCTCCAGTCGAGTGCGCTCGGCCAAATTGGCCAGACGCGCCTCCTCCAAGGCACGAGCCTCGGGGGTTTCTCCTGCGATGGGAATACGCAGGGGATCCTCGTTCCTGCGGCGAAGTTCCTCTCTTTGCAGAGAGTCGAGTGGCTCGGGCTGGTACTCTTCGTAGCCTCGTGCAGGGTCGCCGCCGTCACCTGCTCCACCACCACGGGCGAAGCCAGGAGGGCTGTGGGGCCCGTCGACCATCAAGATTTCCGCCGCTGGATCACTGCTTCCGCACTCGGATGCAGTCTCTACGGAGCCAGTCGACTGATCGAACAAGCCGTAGAGAGATTCGTCGGGCTCGATTGCCGCAACTTGGGTAGTGGCCGATTGGCGAGCCACCGCGTGACTCACCCATCGCTGAAGCCTCGACCGGCCTGAGCGCTTGCGCTGGCGGGAGACCGGGAGGGTGGACGATGGAGGAGCCGACCGATACTGGGTCGACGGTTGCCGGAGCAGAACGCCGCGGACACATGCGCGAAAATGCGTCGCACCGCGGACGGGGAGCGCATCTACGTCGAGTGGAGCCTCCTGGAGCCATGCGGAGTCGTCGGCGATGAAGGTGAGAGTGCCGAGACGGATCTCTTGACCCTCGACCAAAACTCCAGCAGACACCATGATGAAAGTACTCGGAAGAATCGCAACTTCTCCACAAAATCGCTAAAACACCTGCCCCACGGTGGGCGCCAACTGTCGTGGTTCTAAGCCTGACAGTAGAGTGGGGGGTAGGTATGGAGAGGCAAGGTCCTAGCTATGGAGAGGTTGTAAGCACAAAGGATGTACGAGTTCAGGCCCTTCTCGGAAGAAGTAACAGCCCTACGTCTCGGAGCCCGGAGGCGGTCGAGTGGATTATGTGTATATGAGCTACAAGGTGCCCAACCCCTCTGCCTGTGGAGGGGGGTGGCTTATATAGAGTGCGCCAGGACCCCAGCCAGCCCACGCAGGAGAGGGTTTAAGGTGAGTTAAGTCTGGGGCGTTACTGGTAACGTCCCACATAAAGTGCCTTTACTATCATAAAGTCTACTTGATTACAGGCCGTTGCAGTGTAGAGTGCCTCTTGACCTCCTGGTGGTCGAGTGAGTCTTCGTGGTCGAGTCCTTTAGGCCAGTCGAGTGAATCCTCGTTGGTCGACTGGAAGGCGACCTCTTCTAAGGATGTCCTGGGGTAAGTTAATTGGATCAGGTCCATGACCCTACCCTAGGTACATAACCCCATCACTTACCAAGTTTCTTGCACACAACGACCCCATCCCGGTGCCTGCGTGCATAGTTATATGAGAGAGTAGACCTCCGAAACCACGTCCTTGAGAACCTACACCAGATGAGGGGTGATAAGGTTTTTGGGAGTGTCTCATCATGACTACTTGCTTCTGATCGAGTACTTACTATAATGCGGGTGCCCACGCTATCTTCATCACCACAGAAGGCGAGGACACGCTGTTGTGACAGAGTTTTCGGCGAACTTGCTTGTTTTGTTCATCTCTCTGTTGGCATGTGATTCTGTATCAATATGTGAAAGTGCTAGATGTGTCTAGTCTATCATATGTGTTTTTCTCTGTCAACACACTCAACACGTTGCTAAACCGGATTAAGCTTAAGCCTCAGCGACGTAGCAATATATCAAGAAGACATGTATAATACTTTTAATGTATGTACCAAACTATAGGCATCGAACCAGTCTATACCTACTATTAAAGGGAATATGTATTCTTGGTTTGGTTTAGTCCTTTACGTTTGGTTTACACACGTTAAGCGATCTGGGCCAGTTCCTTGTATGTTGATGGGTCTTTTATGGGCTTTCATAGAGAGACCGCGAAAAATAATTGGGTCAAAATAAATCAACATTGTGGGAATTGAACACAAGACCTCCTGTCTATCTCTTAGATATAACAACCAAAGACTTATGCACCTTTCATATTTACTAATCCCAACTCACTCTAAATATACGAGTGGCAGTCATCATGTTTATTTATTTATTTATTGCGAGAAAAGGAGTTGATATTAAAACAGCCAAATTACTGAAAGGTCCACACAGAAAAGGAAATTACAACCAAGCCCCTCTGCAACCCGACTACGCCGGCGCCGTGGACGAGCCGGTGACGCGCCGTTCACCGTTGCTCGCTGACGCCTTGGATCGAAGCAGCCCCGGGCGAAACGGGAAGTCTCCGATCAACAGTCCCTGAGGACCTACACCCATGGCCGTCATCATGGTTGCACCGCTCAACATCGCCTTCCTTCTCCAGATCTTCAACCGCCGGAATCGCCATCCCTCGATCTCCGGCACGGGGGAACCATGCACGGCCTCTCCACCGAGCAGCGAGCACGAAGAAAGGAGCTGGTCCATCGCGGAGCTCCACCGGAACTTCACCGCCGAAGGGGAGACCAACACCTGCAAAAAGCCGATCCACACGCACCGCCGCCTCCACGATGCCACCAGCTGGCTCCCTAGGCACTCCTACACTATGTACACGCTGCAAATCGGGCCTCCCCCGTCCTCCCGCCGCCGAAGCGTCCGGCGGAGGGCGAAGGAGCCGCCGATTCGGCAACGGCGAGGTGGAGAGCCCGGGGTTCGCACAAATCCCCGGGGAAGGGTGAGGTCCAAGGCTCATGTTTAGGGAGAGCTAATTAAGTGAATGAGCTAACAAAGGAAGGATTGTGGGCTTAAATATAATATTTAAATGAATGAGGCTAATTAAAGAAAGGATTATGGGTAAATCGGTGGAATTACTATTAGAAAGATTGTGGTCTTAATAAATTCTACATGAAGAATTTGAGGTAAAAAGGTAGGATAATTAAAAGAAATGATATATAGGCATTAATGTGTTGGGGCTACTAAATTAGAAAAGTAAGGATTTGATTCCCAACTAAAACGGGTGAGGACTTCATGGTAATTAATAAAAGGATCATACTTAAATGCCATTAAAAATGATTGTATTTAAATGAAATCACTGGGACATTACGCCCCGCAAAGAAAATATGAATACGACTAAATTGCGACATATTTTTTTATATTCATTTTATAGAAGGACGATGTTGCGTTGCAACATGTTCTTCATAATGAATCCGATGCTGTGGGACATTATGCTTGTGCAAAACATTAATTTTCCCTGTTACAACGCACGGGCATATGTGCTAGTATTGCCTATTTGAATGCGAATCTCAATGATAGCTCCATATTCAAACCGCTCTCAATACATCAGTTGGAACGTCAGTATTCTAAAATTCTAATATAAACACATGGGACACGCTATAGGATTGTATCACGTGTACCTTGCGGTAGCTCATGTGTATTAAAGAAAGGGTTGGTTCAGGATAACGTATACATGTCTGTTAGCTATGTCTTACATACACGCATACTAATGGCCCAGCATTTGCACGTATGCATGTCTTATCCTACACCTTAGATGTTTTCTGTTTGTTCTGAAACTTTAGAGCTTACTAAAACCGGAATGGAGCAGTTGACCCTAATAGCACTTTTGTCCTTTTGCCGGTGTGCTTTTCACGTTGTACTTAACATGTAAAGCTTGTTTATCAAACAAGTCTTAACAGGTTACGTCAAGTGCCCCACCACCATCCAATAACATGCCATCAATTATAAATAGCCTATAAGATAACTGGTTTGTTGGCGACTACAGCAGTCTATGCAGCTGAGGTCACACAAACCGGCCTTAATCTATTTACTAGATCCTATTACGAAGGCCGGTGCCCCTAGAATTTTGTCATTTTCCTGGATTTCTTAATGACTCTTTGAAATAACAGGTATTTAAGTGCTTGCCTTTTGATGCTAGAGGCTTGAGTTGCACTGCCTGCAATGTGACGTGTATGTGCTGACATGGGACTGTTAATATATAAACGAGTAGAAGGAAAAAGCTAGCTCAGGCCACTTCTGCGACAATAAAAACACAAAACTTACCTGTCAAATCGACAACGAAAAGACTACAGTAATCGAAATTATAATGATAAATTTACCAGTTGTTGTCAACTTGGGTTCAGTTTCAAACTTCTCAATCATTGTTCTGAGCAGTTTACGATACATCTAGTGTAAGCGCCCTACTGAATTCCATTCTGCTTAAGTGTGATAATCAAATGGTTGGTGTATTTACGCTAAAAAGATATCTGTAAAGCCCCGACAGAGCCGTACATCAGCAAGAGGAGACATGCCGTGCCCCCACAATGGTTTCTGTCGGTTCATGTATGAGGTGAGAGAGCTTTTATCTGGTGATCTTGTCCTGTGTGATGGACATAAAACGAATTTACATATAATATGCGTAAAGAAGTTGGTGTCGTGTCCCACTGATGAAATAGAAATTAAAGGAAGGCAAATGAAAGGTTTTCAATACATATAAGATATGTATCTTAAAAAAACATATAGAAGATGTGTGCTGATCTCTAAATTTCACCTAGCTTGGGTGCTTGTCTTTAAATTTCACCTGGATATATATCAGTTACGCTAACGTAGAAGTCAATGTCTCTGGTATACTCGTTTTATGGTGCAAAGACAATGTCCTCGCTTCCAAAATCAAAGACCGTGTTGCTACGAGTTGAATATAGGTGCCGGCTGAGGCAATCCTACGAATTCAAGGATTCATTGACAACTTCTTGTTCAATAAGAATTCTCTCATATGTTCATGGTGTGAAAACAAGAGTGCTGCGATGTTCGCAGAAATATTTAGATGAGAGCATGTCTCAAACTTAATTATATTTAAGAACAATCAGATTCTAGCACGGGAAAGGGCTGCCCAAGCAATAGAATCTCCAACAGATTCCCAATAAAACTCACCCAATAATCACTTCCCGGGGCTCCCCAATAACACTCTTCTGGTTATTAGGGATTAGTAGTGTGGTGGGGATGTGGTGGTCCGGCTAGTGGTGGGGCGGTGGTCCAGCAAGCGGTGTGGCGGCGGCAGCAGCGGCCCGCTAGTCAGTTGCAGGCAGCGCGAGTGCAAGTGGTCCGATGGTGGTAGCGGGCTGGCGCGTGGTAGTCTAGCGGTGGATGACGTTTGTGCACTGGTCTGGCGGTGATCCAATAGGCCAATAGGCATTGGCGGCTACGCACTTACGTGTCATGTATTGGGGAGGGTATTGGGAGAGGGTTAACTCCCTCTCCAGGTAGGGGGCTTTAGTTGTTTTTTGTGATCACGAAAAACATTTCCGGGAAAGGAGAGATGTTGAGGATACTCATAAACATCTTGAGAAATTTTAAGGTGGTCCAAAGCAATATGACCGTTAAATTTTCGTGATCCAATGGTTGAGATAACTATTATCTCTTAGGAGGTTATAGACCATTAATGCCACTTTAAGGGTTAATATGGATACTGTTGCAGTCAAGGAAAGCAATTACTGTAATCTATTATTGAGTGTGGATATTGGATCCTTATTTTCCCAAAAAATGATATTTTGAAGTTTCAAAAAATTGAAAAAATATACACGTTCATAATGATGTATACCACATTTCTATAAATTATTAAATTTTAATGATTAGATATATTTTGATGTGAGCTACACAAAACAACAATACTATGGACTTTCGTAGTGAATATTATGTTGGAAATATGCCCTAGAGGAAATACTAAAGTTGTTATTGTTTTATTTTCCTGTCATAATTAAGTTTATATTTCTATGTGTAAATTGCTTTGGTCTTGAGTGTGTGATTTGGAGGAAAACCTAATTGCATGTGCAGAATAATAAACACAAAAACATCCCTAGTTAGGCCTATGGACTAGCTCATGTATCGTTGATGGTTCTGCTTTCCTCACCATGGGCATTGTTAATGTAGTTAACAAGGATGCCCGAAATAATGAGAGTGCATTGTTAGGGCAAATATTGTGCTGGAGATAGACCCAACATATGAAATATTGCGAGATCACGTTGTCAGTATATATGTTGTCGGTATTTTCGTATGAAGTGTTAGCATTTACTTGCTTCCCTAGACCATTAGAATATCGTAGACCTAGATGTCGGATGGTTTCTTTGGGTTGCCAAATATTACTCCATAGCTGGGTACTTATAAAGGTAACTTTGGGGAACAACGAAAAGTATGTTGTGGTGCTAGATATGTCACGACTGCTATTTGCTCCTCCGGCTATGGAGAGATACACTCAGGGCCCACTTGATATTATGGTGTCCAGCATCGCCTGGCCAGGTATTGTGTCTAAGGAGTCAGTTACAGGGATACCAGAATATGGAAATGAGAAAAGAGTACAAATTGGTAACGAGGATAACTAGGTATAGTGATTGAGAAGTTCATACTGATGATACCGACAAAGTATCGCCTTGGGTTGTGTAATGTATCACGAGGCAAAAGTAGTTGTTTGTGGCAATACAAGGTTAATTAGCTCAATAAAAGATACTCAACGATATGTGGGAATTATTTGAAGGAAATATGCCCTAGAGGCAATAATAAAGTTATTATTTATTTCCTTATATTATGATAAATGTTTATTATTCATGCTAGAATTGTATTAACCGGAAACATAATACATGTGTGAATACATAGACAAATAAAGTGTCACTAGTATGCCTCTACTTGACTAGCTCGTTGATCAAAGATGGTTATGTTTCCTAACCATAGACATGAGTTGTCATTTGATTAACGGGATCACATCATTAGGAGAATGATGTGATTGACTTGACCCATTCCGTTAGCTTAGCACTTGATCGTTTAGTTCGTTGCTATTGCTTTCTTCATGACTTATACATGTTCCTATGACTATGAAATTATGCAATTCCCATTTACCGGAGGAACACTTTGTGTGCTACCAAACGTCACAACGTAACTGGGTGATTATAAAGGTGCTCTACAGGTGTCTCCGAAGGTACTTGTTGGGTTGGCGTATTTCGAGATTAGGATTTTTCACTTCGATTGTCGGAGAGGGATCTCTGGGCCCACTCGGTAATGCACATCACTTAAGCCTTGCAAGCATTGCAACTTATGAGTTAGTTGCGGGTTGATGTATTACGGAACGAGTAAAGAGACCTGCCGGTAACGAGATTGAACTAGGTATTGAGATACTGACAATCGAATCTCGGGCAAGTAACATACCGATGACAAAGGGAACAACGTATGTTGTTATGCGGTTTGACCGATAAAGATCTTCGTAGAATATGTAGGAGCCAATATGAGCATCCAGGTTCCGCTATTGGTTATTGACCAGAGACGTGTCTCGGTTATGTCTACATAGTTCTCGAACCCGTAGGGTCCGCACGCTTAAAGTTCGATGACGGTTATATTATGAGTTTATGTGTTTTGATGTACCGAAGGAGTTCGGAGTCCCGGATGAGATCAGGGACATGACGAGGAGTCTCGAAATGGTCGAGACGTAAAGATCGATATATTGGACGACTATATTCGGACATCGGAAAGGTTCCGAGTGATTTGGGTATTTTCGGGAGTACCGGGGAGTTACGGGAATTCGTATTGGGCCTTAATGGGCCATACGGGAAAGGAGAGAAAGGCCTCAAAGAGTGACCACACCCCTCCCCATGGGCTGGTCCGAATTGGACTAGGGAGGGGCGCCCCCTTCCTTCCTTCTTCTTTTCCCTTCCCTTTCCTTCCCTCCTACTCCTACTACTTGGAAGGACTCCTAGTTCTACTAGGAAAGGGGCAATCCTACTCCCGGTGGGAGTAGGACTCCCCTAGGGCGCGCCGTAGAGAGGGTCGGCCCCCCCTCCTCCACTCCTTTATATACGGGGGCAGGGGCACCCCAAAGATACAACAATTGATCTCTTGATCTCTTAGCCGTGTGCGGTGCTCCCCTCCATCATAATCCACCTCGATCATATCATAGCGGTGCTTATGCAAAGCCCTGTGTCGGTAGAACATCAGCACCGTCACCACGCCGTCGTGCTAACGAAACTCTCCCTCAACACTCGGCTGGATCGGAGTTCGAGGGACGCCATCGAGTTGAACGTGTGCAGAACTCGGAGGTGTCGTGCCTTCGACACTTGATCGGTCGGATCGTGAAGACGTACGACTACATCAACCGCGTTGTGCTAATGCTTCCGCTTTCGGTCTATGAGGGTACGTGGACACACCCTCCCCTCTCGTTGCTATGCATCACCATGATCTTGAGTGTGCGTAGGAATTTTTTTGAAATTACTACGTTCCCCAACAGTGGCATCCGAGCCTGGTGTGGGCGATATAAGTCATACTGCTTACCAGCATGTCATACTTTGGTTCGGCGGTATTGTTGGATAAAGCGGCCCGGACCGACATTACACGTACGCTTACGCGAGACTGGTTCTATCGACGTGCTTTGCACACAGGTGGCTGGCGGGTGTCAGTTTCTCCAACTTTAGTTGAACCGAGTGTGGCTATGCCCGGTCCTTGCGAAGGTTAAAACAGAACCAACTTGACAAACTATCGTTGTGGTTTTGATGCGTAGGTAAGAACGGTTCTTGCTTAGCCCGTAGCAGCCACGTAAAACTTGCAACAACAAAGTAGAGGACGTCTAACTTGTTTTTGCAGGGCATGTTGTGATGTGATATGGTCAAGACGTGATGAGATATAAGTTATTGTATAAGATGATCATGTGTTGTTGAAGTTATCGGCAACTGGCAGAAGCCTTATGGTTGTCTCTTTATTTCATAAGATGCAAGATCCAAATAATTGCTTTACTTTATCGCTATGCAATAGCAATAGTTGCAAGAGCAATAGTTGGCGAGACGACCATGTGACGACACATTGATATAGATCAAGATGATGGAGATCATGGTGTCATGCCGGTGACAATGGAAATCATGACGATGCTTTGGAGATGGAGATCAAAGGCACAAGATGATGATGGCCATATCATGTCACATATTTTGATTGCATGTGATGTTTATCTTTTATACATCTTACTTTGCTTAGTTATGAAGGTAGCATTATAAGATGATCTCTCACTAAATTTCAAGATAAAAGTGTTCTCCCTGAGTATGCACCACTGCCAAAGTTCATCGTGCCCAGACACCACGTGATGATCGGGTGTGATAAGTTCTACGTCCATCTACAACGGGTGCAAGCCAGTTTTGCACACGCAGAAATACTCGGGTTAAACTTGACGAGCCTAGCGTATGCAGATATGGCTTCGGAACACTGGAGACTGAAAGGTCGAGCGTGAATCATATAGTAGATATGATCAACATAATGATGTTCACCATTGAAAACTACTCCATTTCACGTGATGATCGGTTATGGTTTAGTTGATATGGATCACGTGATCACTTAGATGATTAGAGGGATGTCTATCTAAGTGGGAGTTCTTAAGTAATATGATTAATTGAACTTTAATTTATCATGAACTTAGTCCTGGTAGTATTAACATATCTATGTTGTAGATCAATAGCTCGCGTTTAGCTCCTCTGTTTTATTTTTGATATGTTCCTAGAGAAAACTAAGTTGAAAATGTTAGTAGCAATGATGCGGATTGGATCCGTGATCTGAGGATTATCCTCATTGCTGCACAGAAGAATTATGTCCTTGATGCACCGCTAGGTGACAGGCCTATTGCAGGAGCAGATACAGACGTCATGAACATTTGGCTAGCTCAATATGATGGCTACTTGATAGTTTAGTGCACCATGCTTAACAGCTTAGAATCGGGATTTCAAAGACGTTTTGAACGTCATGGACCATATGAGATGTTCCAGGAGTTGAAGTTAATATTTCAAGCAAATACCCGAGTTAAGAGATATGAAGTATCCAAAAAGTTCTATAGCTAAAAGATGGAGGAGAATAGCTCAAGCAGTGAACATGTGCTCAGATTGTCTGGGTACTACAATCGCTTGAATCAAGTGGGAGTTAATCTTCCAGATAAAATAGTGATTGACAGAATTCTCTAGTCACCATCACCAAGTTAGTAGAACTTTGTGATGAACTATAGTATGCAAGGGATGACGTAAATGATTCCCGAGCTTTTCATGATGGTGAAATCGATGAAGGTAGAAATCAAGAAAGAGCATCAAGTGTTGATGATTAACAAGACCACTAGTTTCAAGAAAATGGAAAGAGAAAGAAAGGGAACTTCAAGAAGAACGGCAAGCAAGTTACTGCTCAAGTGAAGAAGCCCAAGTCTGGACCTAAGCCTGAGACTAAGTGCTTCTACTGCAAAGGGACTGGTCACTGGAAGCGGAACTGCCCCAAGTATTTGGCGGATAAGAAGGATGGCAAAGTGAACAATGTTATATTTGATATACATGTTATTGATGTGTACTTTACTAGTGTTTATAGCAATCCCTCGGTATTTGATACTGGTTCAGTTGCTAAGAGTAGTAACTCGAAACGGGAGTTGCAGAATGAATAGAGACTAGTTAAGGGTGAAGTGACGATGTGTGTTGGAAGTGGTTCCAAGATTGATGTGATCATCATCGCACACTCCCTATACTTTCGGGATTAGTGTTAAACCTAAATAAATGTTATTTGGTGTTTGCATTGAGCATGAATATTATTTGATCATGTTTATTGCAAAACGGTTATTCATTTAAGTTAGAGAATAATTGTTGTTCTGTTTACATGAATAAAACCTTCTATGGTCATACACCCAATGAAAATGGTTCGTTGGATCTCGATCGTAGTGATACACATATTCATAATATTGAAGCCAAAAGATGCAAAGTTAATAATGATAGTGCAACTTATTTGTGGCACTGTCGTTTAGGTCATATTGGTGTAAAGCACATGAAGAAACTCCATGCTGATGGGCTTTTGGAATCACTTGATTATGAATCATTTTGATGCTTGCGAACCATGCCTCATGGGCAAGATGACTAAGACGCCGTTCTCCGGAACAATGGAGCGAGCAACTGACTTAATGAAATAATACATACTAATGTATGCAGTCCGATGAGTGTTGAGGCTCGCGGCGGGTATCGTTATTTTCTGACCTTCATAGATGATTTGAGCAGATATGGGTATATCTACTTGATGAAACATAAGTCTGAAACATTTGAAAAGTTCAAAGAACTTCAGAGTGAAGTGGAAAATCATCGTGACAAGAAAATAAAGTTTCTACAATCTGATCGCAGAGACAAATATTTGAGTTACGAGTTTGGTCTTCAATTAAAACAATGTGGAATAGTTTCACAAAATCGTGCCACCTGGAACACCACAGTGTAATGGTGTGTACGAACATCGTAATCGTACTTTATTAGATATGGTGCGATCTATGATGTCTCTTACCGATTTACCACTATCGTTTTGGGGTTATGCATTAGAGACAGCTACATTCACATTAAATAGGGCACCATCTAAATTCGTTGAGACGACACCGTATGCACTATGGTTTGGCAAGAAACCTAAGTTGTTGTTTCTTAAAGTTTGAGGTTGCAATGCTCATGTGAAAAAGTTTCAACCTGATAAGCTCAAACCCAAATCGGAGAAGTGCATCTTCATAGGATACCCGAAAGAAAATATTGGGTATACCTTCTATCACAGATCCGAAGGCAAGATCTTCATTACTGAGAATGGATCCTTTCTAGAGAAGGAGTTTTTCTCGAAAGAAGTAAGTGGAAGGAAAGTAGAACTTGATGAGGTAAATGTACCTACTCCCTTATTGGAAAGTAGTTCATCACAGAAATCTGTTCCTGTGACTACTACACCAATTAGTGAGGAAGCTAATGATAATGATCATGTTCAGATCAAGTTACTACCGAACCTCGTAGGTAAACCAGAGCGAGATCCGCACCAGAGTGGTACAGTAATCCTATTCTGGAGGTCATGTTACTTGACCATGACGAGCCTGCGAACTATGAGGAAGCGATGATGAGCCCAGATTCCGCGAAATGGCTTGAGGCCATGAAATCTAAGATGAGATCCATGTATGAGAACAAAGTATGGACTTTGATTGACTTGCCCATTGATCGGCAAGCCATTGAGATTAAATGGATCTTCAAGAGGAAGACGGACGCTAATAGTAGTGTTACTATCTACAAAGCTAGAATTGTCGCAAAAAGGTTTTCGACAAGTTCAAGGTGTTGACTACGATGAGAGTTTCTCACTCGTATCTATGCTTAAGTCTGTCCGAATCATGTTAGCAATTGCCGCATTTTATGAATCTGGCAAATGGATAAACAAAACTGCATTCCTTAATAGATTTTTAAAGAAGAGTTGTATATGATGCAACGAGAAGGTTTTGTTAATCCTAAAGGTACTAACAAAATATGCAAGCTCCAGCGATCCATCTATGGACTGGTGCAAGCATCTCGGAGTTGGAATATACGCTTTGATAAGTTGATCAAAGCATATAGTTTTATACAAACTTGCCGTGAAGGCTGTATTTACAAGAAAGTGAGTGAGAGCACTACAGCATTTCTGATAAGTATATGTGAATGACATATTGTTGATCGGAGATAATGTAGAATTATTCTGCAAAGCATAAAGGAATGTTTGAAAGGAGTTTTTCAAAGAAACACCTCGGTGAAGATGCTTACATATTGAGCATCAAGATCTATAGAGATAGATCAAGACGCTTGATAAGTTTTTCAATGAGTACATACATTGACAAGATTTTGAAGTAGTTCAAAATGGAACAGTCAAAGAAGGAGTTCTTGCTTTTGTTACAAGGTGTGAAGTTGAGTAAGACTCAAAACCCGACCACGAGAGAAGATAGAGAGCGAATGAAAGTCATTCCCTATGCCTCAGCCATAGGTTCTATAAAGTATGTCATGTTGTGTACCAGACCTATTGTATACCCTGCCCTGTGTTTGGCAAGGGAGTACAATAGTGATCTAGGAGTAGATCACTGGACATTGGTCAAAATTATCCTTAGTGGAATAAGGATATGTTTCTCGATTATGGAGGTGACAAAAGGTTCATCATAAAGGGTTATGTCGATGCAAGTTTTGACACTGATTCAGATGACTCGAAGTCTCAATCTGGATACATATTGAAAGTGGGAGCAATTAGCTAGAGTACCATGCAGAGCATTGTTGACATAGAAATTTACAAAATACATACGGATCTGAATGTGGCAGACCCGTTGACTAAACTTCCCTCACAAGCAAAACATGATCACACCTTAGTACTCTTTGGGTATTAATCACATAGCGATGTGAACTAGATTATTGACTCTAGTAAACCCTTTGGGTGTTGGTCACATGACGATGTGAACTATGGGTGTTAATCACATGGTAATGTGAACTATTGATGTTAAATCACATGGCGATGTGAAGTAGATTATTGACTCTAGTGCAAGTGGGAGACTGAAGGAAATATGCCCTAGAGGCAATAATAAAGTTATTATTTATTTCCTTATATCATGATAAATGTTTATTATTCATGTTAGAATTGTATTAACCGAAAACATAATACATGTGTGAATACATAGACAAACAAAGTGTCACTAGTATGCCTCTACTTGACTAGCTCGTTGATCAAAGATGGTTATGTTTCCTAACCATAGACATGAGTTGTCATTCGATTAACGGGATCACATCATTAAGAGAATGATGTGATTGACTTGACCCATTCTGTTAGCTTAGCACTTGATCATTTAGTTTGTTGCTATTGCTTTCTTCATGACGTATACATGTTCCTATGACTATGAGATTATGCAACTCCCGTTTATCGAAGGAACACTTTGTGTGCTACCAAACATCACAACATAACTGGGTGATTATAAAAGTGCTCTACAGGTGTCTCCGAAGGTACTTGTTGGGTTGGCGTATTTCGAGATTAGGATTTGTCACTCCGATTGTCGGAGAGGTATCTCTGGGCCCACTCGGTAATGCACATCACTTAAGCCTTGCAAGCATTGCAACTTATGAGTTAGTTGCAGGTTGATGTATTATGGAATGAGTAAAGAGACCTGCCGGTAACGAGATTGAACTAGGTATTGAGATACCGATGATCGAATCTCGGGCAAATAACATACCGATGACAAAGGGAACAACATATGTTGTTATGCGGTTTGACCGATAAAGATCTTTGTAAAATATGTAGGAGCCAATATGAGCATCCAGGTTCCACTATTGGTTATTGACCGGAGACGTGTCTCGGTCATGTCCACATAGTTCTCGAACCATAGGGTCCGCACGCTTAAAGTTCGATGACGGTTATATTATGAGTTTATGTGTTTTGATGTACCGAAGGAGTTCGGAGTCCCGGATGAGATCGGGGACATGACGAGGAGTCTCGAAATGGTCGAGAAGTAAAGATCGATATATTGGACGACTATATTCGGACATCGGAAAGGTTCCGAGTGATTTGGGTATTTTCGGGAGTACCGGGGAGTTACGGGAATTCGTATTGGGCCTTAATGGGCCATACGGGAAAGGAGAGAAAGGCCTCAAAGAGTGGCCGCACCCCTCCCCATGGGCTGGTCCGAATTGTACTAGGGAGGGGGACGCCCCCTTCCTTCCTTCTCCTTTTCCCTTCCCTTTCCTTCCCTCCTACTCCTACTACTTGGAAGGGCTCCTAGTTCTACTAGGAAAGGGGGAATCCTACTCCCGGTGGGAGTAGGACTCCCCTAGGACGCGCCATAGAGAGGGTCGGCCCTCCCCCCTCCACTCCTTTATATACGGGGGCAGGGGCACCCCAAAGATACAACAATTGATCTCTTGATCTCTTAGCCGTGTGCGGTGCCCCCCCTCCATCATAATCCACCTCGATCATATCGTAGCGGTGCTTATGCGAAGCCCTGCGTCGGTAGAACATCATCATCGTCACCACGCCGTCGTGCTGACGAAACTCTCCCTCAACACTCGGCTGGATTGGAGTTCGAGGGACGTCATCGAGTTGAACGTGTGCAGAACTCGGAGGTGCCGTGCATTCGGCACTTGATCGGTCGGATTGTGAATATGTACGACTACATCAACCGCGATGTGCTAACGCTTCCGCTTTCGGTCTACGAGGGTACGTGGACACACACTCTCTTCTTGTTGCTATGCATCATCATGATCTTGAGTGTGCGTAGGATTTTTTTTTGAAATTACTATGTTCCCCAACATTATTATGGGTGTCTAGATCCCACTAATTATTATTGGCCCGAGAAGGTGTTCTGGACATGTCCATGTATGCTCAAACCTATAAGGTCACACACTTAACGATTGGCAAGATGTTGGAATTCTATGATTTAATGGAGGATGAGAGAGAAGGGTTCCAAAAATGTTTTGGATGATCTTTGAAGTGTTTCTGGAGGTCCGAAATGTCTTGGTGATGTATGATAGATACTAGAAGTTCTAGAATGTGGTAGAATCTTTTTGATGGTCCGAAATATTCCTGGACATTCTAGAAGGCTCCCAATGGGTTGTCCTATCACCGGCTTGGGGGCAAAGAAGCTCAAGGCGCAAGTCGGCCAGCACCCCCCTTGTTCGGGAGGCAAGGAAACATGGTGGAGTCATGGTAGGACCCCTCGACGCAAGGGGGTACTCCATCCTGGCTTTGTCAACCCAAACCCCTTGGCCATGTATATATTGAGGGCCAAGGGCACCCTAGGAGAGACACCAAAGGTCTTGGATGACCATGCTTCTCCTAGCAAAGTCATGTCCCCATTTCAAGCTGACATATCTCTGTAGATTAGATCTAATCTTTTCATTGTTTTTTTGTGTTGTTCCACGGAGTGTCGCAGTGTTGCTACTGCGGTATGCACGGATACCTTGGTGGCAGCGTAATCTTCAACACTAGAGTGGGCTGATCTTTGCGAGGAGAAACTCTCATGACTGGGAGGTATAACCTAGTTGCGGGAGTCAGAGAACTGCGTCGACATCATCAACATCTCTATCGCGATGATGATCTGTCAAGGGTATGACTCGCTACCTACACCTTGATAATGATCATGGGTTTGATTTTATGTGTTTTTGGCTTTGCATAGCATGTTCTCCTATAGTGGCATATTGACAGGACCCGTCGATGCCTTGTGCTGAGGAAGACACGTCACTACCCCTTGCTAAGGAGGACAGTGCGCCGGACCCCGCACACACCACCATGAAGGACAACTAGGCCCAAATGGACGTTGCATTGTTGAAGGTATTGCCTCCGGCGTAGCGTTCTAGGAGAGAGGCGGCCCTAAAGGTTTATGAGGAGAAGCGCTTCACGACAGTGGCCACTTGGAAGGCCTATGTGCCCTCTGAAAGAGCCAAGGTGAGAGACTCTCTGGCAGGACGCTCGAGCGACCACCGAGTGGGTGGAGGCTGACACCCAGGAACGCACCCTGAATGCTTTTAGGGTGATATGTCTACCCGTGGCTTGGAGGTATGTCAACTGGGTTGTCATTGCTAGCGTAGCCGAGCATTGATTGGCATTGAACTGCTTGACCTCTGCCTTTGCACTCACCCGCCGAGAACGCTCCCGGAAGCACCTCACAATTTGAGAGGCTAAGAAGGAGGCGATCTCGCCCTGAGCTAGGAGGTGGTTGCACAAAAGGGTATGGCGTGTCACACGTGTCAGGGACCGCTGCGGCTGTTAGGAGTAGTAATTTATTTCAGTAAGGGGATCATGTTAGTAGATAGTTCAGGGATCCCATTAGTAGGTAGTTTGGTATGGGATCCATTTAATTATGTATGTAATGAAACAAGTTTGGAATTTTATTTTAGTTATCAATGTTGCATGTTTGTGTATTACTTTTGTATCATGTTTTTAACAACTTACTACATCACATCACATGCTCAGTCGATATTGATCGCCACCCTGCCCCTCGAACCAATAAAGTGATGTCAAGTGAATTAGCACACACGGCTAGTTCAGAGATGGATAATGACATATTACAAAACAATATCTATGCAAATATGAAACTACTAGGGCAAATAACCATCCATTTAGCCTTTTTGTCTTAGGATTTTTAAAAAGGTTTGATTTTTTGTTAAAAGCTGAAAGACAATGACAGAGTGGAGAAGTTGTATGTGAGTGTGTGTTAATTAATGCAGGGGGTTTGAAGAAGGTGGGGAACAACGCGGGAGAGAAGAAGGGGATCTGAAGGATGCAGGCCCATATGACATCGACGCGACATGGGTGAGTCTGGTACAGTTGGTGACATTGAACTCGAATATTTGGTGCTACCAAGGCCCAGGTGCTCCCGTGATACGGGCTCCTAAGTCGTCGGATCTCAAAAGTGGACGGCATCTAGAAGCTGCTATAGCTACTGGAACATTTTGCAAAAAAGCCCCCTAATTGTCCAAAAATTGCTCTTATGTCCAGCAACTACAACAACTCCCAGATGAGGAGCCCGTATCACGGGAGCACCTGGGCGTTGGGAGCACCAGATATTATCCCCTTAATGCCATGTGGGGCAAAGTACCCACGTGACTGATATTTTGCTTATCTAAAAATGTAAAACACCTCTCTTAAATCTAATTATTCGGTGGAGTTTTTGAAAATAATTATTTTATTAGTATCGTAACTTCATATAAGTTGCTTTGTACAAGTTCCACTAATTCTCGTATGTTATACATTCAATTAATTTATCCGCACTTATTTAAAGTGGTCCCATTTTGAACTATAGGTGTATCAAATTAGCTCTAAAAAGATGTATAAAAAATATTTTCAAGAAAATATATACAATTTGAACTCATGTGCTGCAAATGGATTAAATGGTTAGCTGAGTTCCATGGTAGACCCAGCGGGCGTTTTTTCACCTTTTTAGAAAAAATGGAAAATATATATCTAAATGAAGCAAAAAGAAAATTAATTTTGGCATGGTAACCCTAATATATGCACATAATCCTGTGATAAAAAATTAGAACAAAATACAAATAATAGGTTGTTCACAAAATGGACTATCTCCTATGAGGTTTCGTAACATTGACCCCCAAATCTCCAACTTTGTATACCACCCGAACCAAATTCAGGTAACCATTTGAGCTGTTTTGTACTACTCCCTCCGTTCCTAAATATTTATTTTTCTAGAGATTTTAACAAGTGACTACATACGGAGCAAAATGAGTGAATCTACACT
The DNA here is from genome assembly GCF_018294505.1 of Triticum aestivum. Lineage (NCBI taxonomy): Eukaryota > Viridiplantae > Streptophyta > Magnoliopsida > Poales > Poaceae > Triticum > Triticum aestivum. The sequence goes on along the minus strand of NC_057803.1, from coordinate 549,056,247 downwards.
CTAAAATATGTCTATATACATCCGTATGTGGTAGCCATTTGAAATCACTAAAAAGACAAATATTTTGGAACGGAGGGAGTAGTACTTAAAACCTTTTCTACACCTTGTTTTAACATTTCTGATGGTAAATGCGAATTAAAATCATCATTTTTTTAATGTAATAATCTTTTTAGAGCATTGTCTCCAGCTATTTAAGGCTAAAAAATGGAAGAAATATTCTAATAGTGTTTGAAATTAGTAAACTTACCAATGAGTTCGGAATCCTAATATTGGTACATACAATTATAATATCTTATTACAATTGAAGTGAATTACATCTCCCTTCATTATATCTAGTCTAGTATATAATAAACATGTTATGCACATGTATATATCTTCATATGTCCCGTCGGTTTAAGTTGATTTACATGTAAAAGTATACATCCGATCTGGAGGAACTCCTAGTTTCATCAGCTCTCTTCATCCCCGATTATATAGGAGCGCGGCTGCATGATTCACAATTTCATATCACTATTCATTGAGGCGGCTGCAGTGATGGACATGCATAAAATCAAATTATGCATTGACAAATCGGCACATCAAATTCCTAGCGCGCGCAGCCACTCTCCGGCACGAATCATCGCCATTTGCCATCTCCAGCACTCAAACATAGACTGAACCCTATTCGCCGAGGAAGCTGTGGCGACCTCGTCCTTAGGGATCTTTAGGAGCTGATCGATATATACCTCCAGATCGTGTACACAGGCGATGTCCCCGGCCTTGAAGAAGTCGAGGGCGACCTCAACGCCGACGTGCGCATAGCAAGCCTTGCTCCACGGCATCTCATACCGCCCTCCCAGAACCCTAACGGTCTCGTTGAAGATGACACCGGGCATCTTGGTGACCGGGTCGTTCGCGTTGGCAACCCGGAGTACCTTGACGCCAAGCTCGTCGCACCGGTTCTTGAACTCAAGGTTGCCAACGCGCGGTCCCCCGAAGGAGAACACCGTGATGGGGATTGCACCGCCGTGGACGCCACGGTTCATGCCGAGCTCGGCGAGGTCATAGCCGAGTAGGAGCGCGAGGGAGCTCCCCATGCTGTGGCCCGCGAGGGTTATGCTCATGTCCTCGTGCTTGTGCTCCGCGATGAGACGGGAAATCTCGGAGAGCAGCTGGTTGCGGCAGCTCCCGGCGGTGAATTTGGCGGTGTCGTTGTCGGAGGTGTAGAGGGAGAGGAACCCCGACTCGACCCTCACGTCCGGGCGTGGGTCGGCCGGATCAAACCGCGCCGGAGCGAGCGCGCTCATGAAGTTGGCCAGCCACTCCGAGCAGGTCACGGTGCCGCGGAAGGAGACTAGGATGTCCCGCCGGCCGAGCCGCCCCGCCTCTTTATCTGACGCGACGGCCACGTAGCCGATCCACCGGCTTTTGCTGCAGGGACGGCAGATCCCCATTGGCAGGGTCACCTCAGGGGCCGAGTAGATGTACTTGGTCACTTGGTACCCGGCGTCGGCCATGCCGACCGCCTGCAGAATCTGCTTCTTCCCGTGCTTGCAGTTGAGGTACCGCTTTGACCTTGGGTCGAGGTCCAGGGCGCGGTAGCACGCGCCGACGAGCTCTCCGTACCGGACGACCTCGGCGAGGAGGAGCGGGTGGAGCGGCTCCACCAGCCCTCGCCAGTCGTCGGCGCCATGCACGTCCTCCCACGTGCACGCCAACGACGGCGCCGCGACCTGGGCGTCGGAACGCCTCTCCGCAGGCGCCACAACAGCAGTGGGTACGGGTACGGCCACCGTCGTCGCGGTGGTCGCTGCTGCCTTGTGCGGCTCGTTGCTAGCGCGCAGCGCGACATGCGTGGCGAAGGCTGCCGCCGGCGGCATACAGGCGCGGAGGCGCTGCGTCGGCGAGCTTGGTGCGACGGCCATCGGTGGGCGAGATGGAGGTCAGCAAGGGAATGGTTTGCTGACTAGCCGGTTGCAGCCAGTGACCAATAATCAGTAGAGTCGCGGCTGCGGTGTTTGTGTATGTATATGTAGCCGCCGCCTGCGCGGCTGGTTCTCATCTGTTGTCCGTAACTTGACGTGGGATGTGGGGAGCTTGCGTGCGTTGGCGCGAAGATTTGACCGGGAGGAAAAACAAATGAGAAAAGTGGTCGGTTACGGGTCTAACGGGTCAGATCCGACCCTGTCCCACGGAAAGTGGAGATAGCCCGTTAGTAGAAAAAAAGGGTTTTTTTTTTGGCCCGGTTCCATTTTAGCCGAAACAAAAACAAAGTATGTATGTCACAAGTCACAACCCTTAACAGGTTAACACGGCTAAGTTTTGTTAGAAAAAGGGAAAAGCTAAAGCATTTCTAAGAAATCACCCCCTCTAATTTAAAATATATGACGTTTTATATTGTTGGGTGATCTTTATATTGTACTACTAGAGACATTGCGTGAATTTTGTAGTCGAACGGGCATCAAGTGAGGAAATCAGGGATCTTGAACACATAACACAGAAAAACACGATATACCTAGGTTTTGGCCTCCAAAAAGATAAAACATGTGTAGAATACAGAGGATTACAATGTATAGAGGACAACTCCACGAGTCAGGGAGACTCGTCAAGTTATGATGAAGCTCGTGATCCCAATGATAAGCGCCGGAAATCTTCTACGTGGTGTAGGCTAAAACTAGGGCAAAGGAGAGGTTCCCTTCTACATTGCCCTTGGTACCATTTTATGTAGCACTGGTTATAGAAGGTTCCATGCCGATGCATTAGGGCGTACAAAGGCAGAACTCTATTTACCTATCCTCCGTTGATTGTTTTCCTTGTCCCTTCATGTTGTTCGATCGAATGTCTCTTGCTTAGATAGTGGCACTTCTTCATGGGTTGATATTGCTATCATTGGGCCTTGGAGGGCACATTGGAGCTACGGTGGGAGCTAGGCTATAGATAAGTTGATTTATCATCAATATATATATATTTGCCTCTTGCGCATGGATATTATTGGTTACTGAAAAGAATCATAGAACGAAGTGACACCCCATTTTCATTTTACCGTAGTATCACAATATTCACCATTTCTATCTTTATGTCACACGCATGCAATCCAGATACAATACATGAAAGCATGTCATCAAAAAGGATTCCGCAAGTTTTGAGTTATATTTTATCTCTTTGGTGGCTAAACCAATTGACTATCTATATTTAGCGTTGGTTTCATTGCTACGGACCTTGGACGTCGATATATTTCAACAAATTTTCCATTGCTAATTGCCAGATTATTTTCCGTAGTTAGGCCCTGTTTGCCTCATAAGTCCTAGGACTTTTTTTAGTCCCAACTTATAAGTCCTAAGTCCCTAAAAAGTCCCTACCTGTTTGGTTCCTGGGACTTAACATGGACTAAAAGACCATATTACAACTATAAGTCCCTCTTTGGGAGTCTTATTTCATAAGTCCCAAATGTCTACTTTTAAGTCCCTATAAGTCCCTCATGTTTGGTTTAGATGGGACTTATAGGGATTTTTTTAAGTCCCTGAAAACAAACACCCTCTTACTAGGCTATAGTCGTATTATGATGCAATCTTGAGGGAGTGGTGCATAGAGTGAGTGACATCTACATGGTCGGCAGTGCATTGTTTGCGGACGAGTATTATGCTACTCATGCGACGTTGATGGATGGGAGGGAAGGGAACTCAACGAATTCACACATGGAAGAAATTGTTGGCCGAGGTAAGAGTTCATGTGGAGATGATATTTCGGGGTGGGGGAGGGGAAGGGGCAAACGCGCGCCGCGCGCGCGCACACACACACAGAGAGACACACACACACACAGAGAGAGAGAGAGAGAGAGGGAGAGAGAGAGTAGGAATGGTCTGTGAGGAAGTTGACATAAGTGTCCATGTAAATGTTAACTAGTAGTAGTTGCCAGTTTTTTGTCAAAAGAAGAAGGTCGTAAAAAGTTATGTGCTGTGCCGGATTAGGGTAGAATATGTAATTTGTGAGAAAAATGTGGTTATTTATCTCTACATCTAAACATATATTTTCACATAATTAACTCTGCTTAGCTACTCGCATTGTGATCACATTCCTGGCTCCGTTGGTTTACCATGATTTTTTTTTGAAACGGAGGTTTACCATGATTTGGATGTTAAAAATGTGACAAAACCGCGGGCCTGCAAGCATTTTGCACTCAATTCTCCAACCGTTTTCTGTTGGTTCTTAGAAAAGCTCAAGTCTTCCTACGTCAAGCTATTAAACTGGCCTAGTAGGTTCTATATCTTTTTATTTTTGCGAAGCAAGTCTTGGTCTATTTAAGTATCTTAGTAATCACCATTCAAAAAAGGTATCATCCCAATCATTTTTAGTATCATCACTGCTTATATCTCTTTTGCGGAAAAGAGCAGATCTATTATGAAAGTCCATCGAAAGTAGTACAAAGCATTTCAAACATAATAAAAATTACATCGAGATTCTGAGACCACTGGAAAGCCATTAGTGTCATCGGAACGAGCCGCCGACGCATCGCTGTCACCATTCCCTTACTGGAGCCGGCTTGACCTTGTCGGTGACAGCAGTGAGGTTGTCCTGGAGCCGTAGTCGTCGTCGTTGAACCCTTGCATAGATCTGAATCACCTGACACCAAATCTCTCGACATGCCGAGAAACCATAGCTTCACGGCCCCAAGGAGACGACATGAATCTATGCCAGAGCTCCGTTGACTACGTTCAAACAGACGAATTCGATGAAGATTGAAGCCCGAAAGACAAAATCGAAGAAGAACCGAAGCCATCCGCCCGAGTGCCGCACCTACGAGGACTAAAAAAAACCTAACCTGAACTACTAACCGGAGTTGAGGCACTGAGATTCTCCTTCCTGCCACCGTCCACCAAAGTGGCAGGTAGAGGTAAGGCGAGTCCACAGGTTTATCAGTGAAGTCTGAAGGAAAAAGTTTGTTCAGCTGCCTAGGGTTAAGGAACGAAACAAAAGGAAGTGCCGTGATGTGTCATATGTGCCCGAAACATGGAAAAAAGTCGTGAAGCTTCCAAGTACTTTGGTATATTTGTTTTCTTGTGCCTGTAATTATTACTCACTGATGATCTGTTTAAATTACTAGCGTCTATTTCTGTTTGTGGCTCAGTTAATCATAGACAATTTGATATACGTGAACGGAAACTCATAATCTGCATTAGAAGGGTCCCATACCTGTTAATCACGGTGGTGACGACCGAGGAAGGTGTCAGCCGAACGTAATCACACACACATTCGTAGCTCTGTGTTTTTTAAGGAGGATAATCTAATCTCTACATCTACTGATTCTCTCAACCATATGTTAATAATTATTATAAACTTCTTGGCCTTCTAGATATGATTTGATATACTCCCTCCGTTCCGAATTACTTGTCGCAGGTATGGATGTATCTAGATGTATTTTAGTTCTAAATACATTCATTTCTACGACGAGTAATTTGGAACTGAGGAAGTATATTATTAATTACTCCTTCCGTCTCGTAATGTAAGATGTTTTTTGACACTACACTAGTATCAAAAAAAATTTACATTATGGGGCGGAGGAGGGAGTATTAACCAATACCAAGTAATGCCAAGTATTTTCGTTAAAAATGTATCCGTAGTATTAGTGCAAAACAAATCGGCATAAAATATCAAACAAAGACCACGAGGCCATCCATAATGTACCTGGTTCACTGCATCATCTCCGCATCCTGACCATCAAAACTATAACTCTGGACCATAATCGACGAGTCGAACCATATGTAACCGGAGCAAGCCTCCAAAACATTGTCGTCGGGTAGGAACCGTCACTCACACATTGACGTTGGTTGGTCCAGCCGAAAAGTCAAATTAGATGTTGTCATCCACGAAATAGAACTTTGAGCCAACACCTGCAACAAGAAAAAAAACGCTTGTACATGGATCCTACCTGGTGTTGCCATAAGCTAAATCATGGCTAAGAGAATGTAGGGTTTATGTCTCTCGTCGACGGCGCTGCCGATCAACCTCATCTCCTGTGGTCATAGGACCATGGTCGCGATGGATCCGGGCCTTGCAGACAGGAGGACTCCGTTTTTATATGTTTGTTTGAATTTTGCTAGGGTTTGTGTCATGTTCAAGAAAACGAGGCAGTGTCGGCTCCTTGAAGATGAAATAAGTTTCTCCCCGCCTAGCCTCCGCTTCAGTGGTGCCTCTAGTATCATCAGAGAGCGTGTGGAGGTGTGTCCCCGACAGATCCCGTGGGATTCGGTTGGTGGTTGTCTTTGATTGGTCCGCTATGATCTAGTCTTCGTTCTAACGTTAGTATGTCTTTAGGTTTGATCCTTCCGATCTACGCTTTTGTTTATCGGCGGTGGTTTTTGTTCTAGTGTGCTAGTTCTATCAGTCTTAGCACGACGACTTTCCGATTGTCTACCGCAACAAGTTTTGCCTAGCTTCGGTGAGGGATGAGGGATGACGGTGACGCGCTTTCTGCTCGCTTCAGTGTTCATAGTCGTCGCTAGGTGGTCTAGCAGATCTGGATGTAATTATTATTATTATTTATGTTCGTTATATGTCATTGTTGATCATGAATAGGTCATAAGTTTTTCAAAAAAAAACTAAATCGTGGTTTTTCAGAGAGGATATATATCATTTTCCTAGTACAGGATGAGAAGTGCAGCAGACCACCGATCCTGGCCCCCACGCCAGATTTGGCCGTGCCAGTCGTCAATCCGCCGGTATATGGCCCTCGCCACAGCCGGCCGGGGATCTCGCCCACGATGCACCGGTGCTGAGCTCCTCCACCACGGCCGGATCTTGTTCTAAGGTCAATCTTTGTCAACCGCAAAAAGATTTATTTTGTCCATCATTTGTTTTTGGTGACACGAACTAAACGCTTTGCGTATTCATTTCCCATGATCCCGTGTGGCAGGTACGTTCAACCCTGCTCGGATCGTAGCGCTCAAAGTCAACCAGCTTGTATCTTGTGCGGATGAGAGCATGTGTGCATATCACATCACACCCAATTAGTTTGTTGCGTAGCAGTTCATCCTGAGTAGCAAATTAGTACACGTATACACATAAAAAAAAATAAGACCAGAATTTGGCTTCTAGTTCTCTTTTTTCAACTTGAAGTTGCACTTCTAGTTCAGTTTCTACTAGCTCACATGGGGTTGGCCTGGGCATCTAATTTCAAAATGCTGAAAGAATATAATCATTGGTCTACAGTGATGCTGAATGATCGATCACTCGCGAGTATGAACGCAGCTAAGTCAATAGTATGAACACAACCCTTGCTTACTTGCTATAGCAAACAAAATCAATAATATTATATAGGAGTTGAAATTTCTAGGCCCCTGCACAGCCCGACAATGTGGCATTTGCCCTCGTAAAGTATGACCACGCTATAATCGTTCAAAATACCATTCTTATGTCTTTCTCATCAAGTCTCCCGCTATATTTTTTCGTAGTAAACATTTTAATGTTTTCGGGGGGTTCGGTAATGAACATTTTCCTGGAACAAAAACATACTGGACATTGTACCTCTCCTCCTGTACTTCGTTCCTCCCATTGCCACATGTACATATGGGTGCAGGTCACTAGTTTCTGTATCTCTTCACAAAATTCTTTCACTAGGTACTATATATACACTTTCCACAACTTTGTTTGAGACTTTCGAGCAAACTTTTAACCATTCTTGATATACTAAAATACACATTTTTAAAGTAAGACAAGCATAGGGTCCCTTGAAATTGGGACGGCATCATCTTTAGTATCAATGATATTAATATTTATTTTAATCTTATAAAGACATCTCCTCCATTTTACCCATGCATTGCAAAATACACCACATTCTAGGCACTGATATTTCTATAAGTGCAGTTTGGACTCCATTTTGTACATGATTATGTTGCTAAGAAATAAAAAAATAGTTCTGCAACCTTTCTTACCAACAAATATATCACTGGTACAGAACCATGCGGTTATGTTTTCCGCTTATAGCCAACATTCGCTACTGCAAGCGGTTTCTACGAGTAACTGCTTCTAATACTTCAGAATTCCAGGTAGTTCCAACTCCAGAACTGCTTGTAGTGCTTTTTGTTGGAAATATGCGCAAAATACAATCATGTGGCGATGATATTTCCTTATGTATTTATTATTTGTTGGTATTGTCTTTGAAAAAGACCATCCATATGTATCGATTGTTCACAAGTATAGGGCTTGTTTGTTAGACTATATATTGTATGAATACTATCTTATTTACTTTTTTCATACATGGTGTACATTATCCGTATACATCAAAAATATATTTTCATACACATTTAACATTTTTCAAAAACACAATTAACATTTCTTCAAATATATGTTTTGATATCTAATTTTTTCCATATATCTTTTCAATTTTCTTATACACAGTTAGTATTTTTAAATAGATGATTAACTTTTTTAATACATGTTTCAACGTCTAACTTTTTTGGCACACGTTGTGTACATTTTTCTTATACATCCAAGATACTATTTATAAATGTTTAACTTTTCCAAATACATGATTAACATTCTTAAAAAAATAAGTTTTGATTTTTTTACTACGTGTTAAACATTTTTAAAATACATGTTGGAAAAACATTTTTCAGATATGCCGAATAGAATCCACGGTGACTGTAGGGCAGATCATATTTGACGCTCATCAGCGTCAAAACATCGTTGCCTCGCTGAAGCACGGTCTCCCAATGCCCCAATTTGGGCCGGCCCAGGGTGGCTTCACTATTTTTTTATCCGTTTTTCTGTTTCTGCTTCAATTTCTTTTCTCTCTCATGTATTATACAAAGTTAATTGCTTGTTAATTTTTTTTGATTGTATATTAAGAAAATGTTCATGGACTATTTACAGAAAGTTTACCATGCATTATTAAAACATTCACCGTATATTAGAAATTTTTCAATGAATAATATAATTTTGACTGTGTTTTTGAAATTTGTTCATTGCGTATTACACAAAAATTCCTTGTATATTCAAAAATTGTTTAACGTATATTAAAATAGGTTATTGTATATTTGCAAAATTATATATATATATATATATATATATATTCATATTTTTCCAAAAAAATCATCGCATATTAAAACAGTTCTTTGTATAATACAAAAGGGTCATCATATATTATTACCATGTTCATCATATGTTTACAAAAGGTTGGATGTATATTTTGCAGTAATTTTCACCGCATATCTAATTTGTTTGTAGTACAGAAATTATAAAAACTGAACAGTGAAAAAAAACCAGGAGAAAAAACAAACCAGGAATAAAAATATGAATAAAAACATTTTTGCTACAGTAATCATCTTCTAAATTCCAGTGTAGGAATGCTGGCTGGGCCAGCTCAAAGGGCTCGCCCCTGTGCGTTGCCACCTGCAGTGTGCGACAGGGTATGTGCGTCATGTTACCTTAGGTTAAAAAAAGGTATATTTTCTCACACTTAAATATTTCTTCACTGTTTTATTTTGTTTTCCAAAACGTTCTAACAAAATAGCTCTGGAACATTTTATCAAAACATCCCTATAATTTCGAAAACAACTAAAAATATTTCCATCAGGTATTTGTAAAAGGATCATCGTGTGATTAAAAAAATTCACACGGCTCAAGAGAGATGTGCAAAATGTTCATGGCATTTTAAAAAATCACACATTTATATAAAAACATGATGTGTAAAAAAATTCCACACATTTGAAAATAAATTCATGACATACTAAAAATATTTGTACCATTTAGACATTTTTTTCATACCAATTAAAAAATGTTCAAAGGTTTCAAAACAGTTCCCGCAAAAAAAGGTTTGAAAACAGTTCATTAAAAAGGTAAATATGTTTAAATATGTATTCAAATAATTTCTAACATTTATATATATAATATTTAACAAGTATTTTAAAACTATTAAATGTATATTCGAAAAACTGTTCATCATATTTGAAAAAGCTAGGTGTATTTAAAAACGCTCACGCATTATAAACAAACATTCATGAAATGTAAAAAAATGTTCTCACCATTTTGTAAATATATTCATGAAATATATATATATTTCCGTATAGAATCAGAGAGATTAAAAATCATGAATTTGAAAAAAAATGGAAAGACGACAAATGAATGACAAAAATTAAAAATACTGAAAAGTATAGAGAACAGAAAAGTGGAAAACAAAAAAAGGAAAAAAAAAGGAAAAGTCGGTGAAGAATTGTGGAGAAGAAAATAATTAGACCGGAAGGTTTCCAAAATCAAAGTTGAATGACCGACCCACAAATTCCAGTGCTACAGGCGAGGCTATGGTGCATCTCGTAATAAACGAGATTTAGCACTAGCGGTTTGCTCTCCCGATCGATCGACACGATGCGGGCTAGGTGCATGCCATTTTCGCTTCATTTACTGTGTTCTTTCTTCGATATTATGCCGCCTGCTAGTTTTCTAAATCGCACTAAACCGACATCAAAAGAAAGGGGCACATGCAAATACCCTTGCCATACCAGACTATGAAGATACCAATAACCACTCATCGCTAGAAACTAGATTTAGTTACTGTTGAAGGAACACCGACTTCTTCGATGTTATGTTTCTTATTAAATAAAAGTAATTGTTGAAGAAATTACGGTTGCGGCTTCACCCCACATAATACTATTAGCAATCCTTCACCACCAACCCAGAGGGTTGGAGAAAACTAGCCATGCCGAAAAGCAAATGGAAAAAAGAAGTCGAGGTTGCCGCACTAAGAGCTAGTCAACTACTTCCTTTGATTGACGGGCAAACACTCACATCCCCCGGTGGAGATCTTCGAGGTCGACCTCCCCGGGGGCGACCTAGCACGGAAGCTGCGGTGGAGCTTGCTCTAGAAACTTGTGACCGATAACATGCAAGATGATTAGAGAGTAGAGAATTGGCGCAATGAGGGTAAAGAAGCCACTCCTACAGAAAAGGTAGAAATCATATAGGAGAACTACAAGCAATCTTAACAAATCGTATCCTTGAAGGAAATATGCCCTAGAGGCAATAATAAAGTTATTATTTATTTCCTTATATCATGATAAATATTTATTATTCATACTAGAATTGTATTAACCGGAAACATAATACATGTGTGAATACATAGACAAACAGAATGTCACTAGTATGCCTCTACTTGACTAGCTCGTTGATCAAAGATGATTATGTTTCCTAACCATAGACATGAGTTGTCATTTGATTAACGGGATCACATCATTAGGATAATGATGTGATTGACTTGACCCATTCCGTTAGCTTAGCACTTGATCGTTTAATTTGTTGCTATTGCTTTTTTCATGACTTATACATATTCCTATAACTATGAGATTATGCAACTCCCGTTTACCGGAGGAACACTTTGTCTGCCACCAAACGTCACAACGTAACGGGGTGATTATAAAGGTGCTCTACAGGTGTGACGCCCCAAGACCGGAGCTTTAGCTTTAGATGCCTTCCATGTTTCCGTGTGTTGTCGGGTGTTTTGTTTTGGTTCGTTGCATCATGTGCATTGCATTATGTCATCATGCCATCATTTTCTCAAAGCCATCTAAAAACTCAACTAAATAAATGGCATGGATCTTTGATCCATTTAAATCGAGGAAACTCACATGGTGATGTCTCTTTATAACATATATCCTCCCACTATTATTAGGGAGCTATAAGTAATATTCCATTCTTTTGGAATCAACCAAAACATACTTGCATTTTTCTCTCTTGCCACCTAATCCCTCTTTTCTAGTCGAAACCCAATCACTAGCTTCTTTCCTTCGATTTTGACCCATTCGTTGCTAGTGACATTTTTCTGTCACATAAAAATGTTCTTTCTTTCCCTATTAATCGTAAACCATGCCTACACCCTCCTGGTCAATTTGCAACTCATTTGGGTTTGATTTGGTTTGGTTCAAAAATGACTCAAGTTTGAAGTTAATTCAAACTTGGTTTATTTTTCTACCTCTAAAAATGGCCAAAACAATTTATTCAAATAGTGCATATCTCCAGGAGCTCATTTTAATTCTCATCCTTGCTTCTACCTTCTTCATGCTCTCTATTTTTTCTGTATCTATTTCTTGTCTGAAGGAATTGAGAAAAAGGGCAGCAGCAGCTCAGCAGCAGAGAGCAGGCCCAGCCGCGCGCAGCCTTCTAAGGCCCATCCAGCGCCGGCCCATCTAAACCCTCCAACCCTAGTACCCCTGGCACGATCCCCTCCCCCCTCGCATCTTCCCTCGCGCTGCTAGAGTCCTCTCGCCCGAACCCATCTTCTCGATCCCCAGGGCCGCCCCCACTTCCCTCGTTCATCTCCTCCCTCGCCCTCTCCCTCGTCCCTTGCGCCGCCTTCCCCATCCTCTCGCAGCCTCCCGCGCGCCTCCCTCAGCAGAGCAGGAGCACCGGCGCTCGTCGTCCTCCACGAGCAGCCGCGCCCCGCCATGGCCGCGCCCCCTGCCGGCCTCTCCTTCCTCGCCGACCCTGTGTCACCTCGTCCACATCGCCCTTGCTCCTCCACGCGCCGGCGACCAGCCACCTGCGCGCCCGACGCTGCCCCGCCTCCAAGTTCACGTCGCCCAACCGGACCATCTCCGCCTTCGCCTCCTGCTAACGGAGCGCCACCGTACGTCATTGCTGCGCCGTTGCACGGCGCCACCAGCAACCTCCCGCCTCGCCTGCCTCCTGTGTCCATCGCCATTGCGGCCTCAACCTCCATGGACGGGGCTGTCCCCAGCAGCAGGCTGTCTCCCTCACCTCCTACGCTGTCTTCCCTCGCACGGGCCGCTACCTTGCCTCTGACCGGATCCGTCTTCACTGCCGTCCCGGAGCACTGTGCCCGTGATCCCCTACTCCGGCAAGCCCCTGCTGCTACCTCCATCGAAGGCTGCCAAGGTCATCTGCTTGGCCCCGATGACTTTTGACTCATGTGCACGCCCCGCGTCATGCACCTCCACTTGTTGTTGCTGTTGACGTCAAGTTCGACCCCGAACAGGGAATAACGCTAAGTACCAGGTCAACAAGGACCGCCCAGCTTGTCTTCTGCCGTCTCCGGAATCGCCAAGTCCCCCGACGACAAGTTCTTCTCCGAACGTGTACGACTACAGCCGGTGTGCAATTTTGTCAAGTCCGACTGCGACAAGCGACTACACGATAAGACGCCAAGTACCACTACACCCGGAGACCTCGGATCCGTCAAGTCCAACTACGACTGTGCACAACTATCGGCTACCCCAAACGACTATGAGTGAACCTCGACTTCCCCTCCAAAACGTGTCCCACTACCGATGGCTCGAACATCTTCGAAACATGTACCGTCAACCCTCGAAGACCCCCTGGACGTCAAGTTCCATGCCATGACCCCGAACATCTACGGACATGAACCACTACTTCCCTCGACGCCCCGAGAACATCTACTTCCCCTACACCGCATCGAACTCGAACCCCTCCGATAAGGCACGCTTCGAAGGTATAACCCCGAGTCGACCGCCCGTGTACGAATGCATGTGTAGTTTGAGATGCATGTTTGGATGTTGTATCCTCCCGTGATCGTTAGATGTTTCCCTAGCTTGGCACCGTCGCCGACCCGTGGAAACTCGTTATCCGAGATCACCCCACCATTCATCGCATGACACGCTCCCGTCACACTTGTTCTTTTCCACCGGCATCTCAATCGAGTTTCCGGAAACGGAACGTTGTCGTGGCACCGTTTCCGTTATCGTCGCCGTGGCCCCTTTTCATTTCTGCCACGATGACAAATGCTTCTTAATATGCTCTTATCAACATTTTCATAAATATTGCATAAAACATGCATGTCATCCGCATCATGTTAAATAACATTTAAATGTTTAAAATAGTTGTTGCACCAAATTGATAATTGCATATGGGGATTTACCGGATTTGTTGTTTGCTATATCCGGCCCATTTAAATTGTTTAGATGGTATAATTTTGTTATGTTTCACCTCTTGACATGCTTAACAACATTTAATATTGGTGAGTTCATAACCGGGAGAGAACTAAATAATTGTCGTGGTGTTTCGTCAATATGCAACGGAGCTGCATATTGAGCTCCACTTAATTTGTAGTATTGTTTGTGCACTTTACCATGCCATGCATATTTAAAATCGAACATGCATCATACTTGGTTGTGCATCATGCCATGTTATGTGTTGGTTGTTTACTATGTTGTGTGCTTCTTTCCGGTGTTGCTTCTTCAAGTTGGTTCCGATAACGTCGCGTTTGTGAGGACCCGTTCAACTACGTCTGTTTGTCTTCTTCATGGACTCGTTCTTCCTCCTTGCGGGATCACAGGCAATAAGACCATACCCTCGAAATCACTTCTATCTTTGCTTGCTAGTTGCTCGCTCTTTTGCTATGCCTATGCTGCGATACCTACCACTTGCTTATCATGCCTCCCATATTGTTGAACCAAGCCTTTAACCCACCTTGTCCTAGCAAACCGTTGTTTGGCTATGTTACCGCTTTGCTCAGCCCCTCTTATAGCGTTGTTAGTTGCAGGTGAAGATTGAAGTTTGTTCCTTGTTGGAACATGGAGATGTTGTTCCTTGTTGGAACATGTTTACTTGTTGGGATATCACAATATCTCGTATCTAATTAATGCATCTATATACTTGGTAAAGGGTGGAAGGCTCGGCCTTATGCCTGGTGTTTTGTTCCACTCTTGCCGCCCTAGTTTCCGTCATATCGGTGTTATGTTCCCGGATTTTGCGTTCCTTATGTGGTTGGGTTATAATGGGAACCCCTTGACAATTCACCTTGAATAAAACTCCTCCAGCAATGCCCAACATTGGTTTTACCATTCACCACCTAGCCTTTTCTTTCCCTTGGGTAGGCCTGCCCAACGGTCATCTTTATTTTAACCCCCCTGGGCCAGTGCTCCTCTGAGTGTTGGTCCGACCGAGTAGACTGCGGGGCCACCTCAGGGCAACTTGAGGGTTGGTTTTACTCGTAGGATGTCTCATCTGAGTGTGCCCTGAGAACGAGATATGTGCAGCTCCTATCGGGATTTGTCGGCACATTCGGGCGGTGTTGCTGGACTTGTTTTACCATTGTTGAGGATGTCTTGTAACCGGGATTCCGAGTCTGATCGGGTCTTCCCGCTAGAAGGAATATCCTTCGTTGACTGTGAGAGCTTGTGATGAGCTAAGTTGGGACACCCCTACAGGGATTTGAACTTTCGAAAGTTGTGCCCGCGGTTATGGGCAGATGGGAATTTGTTAATGTCCGGTTGTAGAAAATCTGAAGTTCATCTTAACTAAAATACATCAACCGCGTGTGTAACCATGATGGTCTCTTCTCGGCGGAGTCCGGGAAGTGAACACGGTGTTGGAGTTATGTTTGACGTAGGTTGTTCTAGGATCACTTCGTGATCATAGTTTCTCGACCGTGCTTTGCCTTCTCTTCTCGCTCTCATTTGTGTATGTTAGCCAGCATATATGCTAGTCGCTTGCTGCAGCTCCACCTCATATATTTTACCCTACCTATAAGCTTAAATAGTCTTGATTGCGAGGGTGTAAGATTGCTGAGTCCCCGTGACTCACAGATACTTCCAAAACCAGTTTGCAGGTGCCGATGTTACCGAGCAGGTGACGCAACCAAGCTCAAGGAGGAGTTCGATGAAGATCTTGTCCTTTATGTTGTTTCGTTCTAGTTGATCAGTAGTGGAGCCCAGTTGGGGTCGATCGGGGATCTGTGTAGCATTTGGGGTAGTCTTCTTTTATTTTGGTTCCATAGTCGGACCTTGATTGTATCTGGATGATGTAATGCTTTATTCATGTAATTGTGTGAAGTGGCGATTGTAAGCCAACTATGTTTCTCTTTCCCTTTATGTATTACATGGGTTGTGTGAAGATTACCTCACTTGCCTACATTGCTTTCAATGCGGTTATGTCTCTAAGTCGTGCTTCGACATGTGGGAGATATAGCCGCATCGAGGGCGTTACAAGTTGGTAATCAGAGCCTTCCCCGACCTTAGGAGCCCCCTTGCTTGATCAAATCATTGGCGTTGTTGAGTCTGGAAAAATGTTTTGAGTCATTTAGGATTATATATATCGAAGAGTAGGACTTCTTTTTACTCCTCAGTCCCTTCGTCGCTCTAGTGAGGCATCTTGACGTAGAGTTTTGACTCTTCTCTTCTCAAATTTCACTAAAAAAAATTTAGGATCACGCGGGTATCTTGGAATCGTTCCGATGGTTTTGTGACGAGAACATTGTTCTTGGTGCCTCCTGTCATTTAGGGCTTGTGGCAGTGTCCCGGGGAGTTGAGCTCCGAGGTGTTGTCGTCACAATTTTTTCGTTGCAGTTCCGGAATACCTGAGATTAGGTTCGCCGACATCGAAAAACTATTTTATGCAGTTGTTGGTGAGATAACCTCGACGCCACCCAGTACTGGGGCGGGAGTTCGGGAGTATTGTCATAACTCATATAACAGATGCTTTTCGAAGGTTGGGGTAGATGATTTCCGAAGGTTTCTTGGTTATGTGTTGAAGGATGGATACAGCTAGATGTAGGATTTGCTAGTTTTGGGTGAGATATTATGCTTCCCCTGTATCCCCAACACCTGATTGCATAACCGGAAAGTTTCGGGAGTTTATAAGTGGGAATTCAAGTAGCTCTTAGGATATCTTTCCGTCAGATGTATGATATGAAATTGGGGTTCGACGTCTAGTGGTCCGCCTATTCACGGTTGGTTTTACAGTGGTCTCGTTGTGTCTTAAAGAGTCCCTGGCTATGCCGACTCGGGGACGCTTCGTATGTCATGTGCACTGCCTTGTACATGATGGTGCTGTACGATCGAGCCCGTGTAGGCCCCACCACGAAAACTTCGAACGAAATCTCTATCATATGTTTGTTCCGGCTTATTCTGCAAGCCAATCCTTTGTTTTTTGTTTTGAGTTGTGGTATTCGAGTTGCTTCAACGTCAAGTGTTGATTCCATACCTGTTCCTAAGCAGTGTTCTCATACTCCGATGTGAATACTAATCCTTCTTGATCATCGAGATTGTCTTACCAATCCTTTTTCAACCGGTGTGTTTTCTCTTCAAGTGGATCCGATCATTTCAACTTCCGCAAGATCAATTATCACTTCTTCTCAACGGTGTTTGTTTCATCCGTCTCCAAGTTGCCTTTGTTTTTCCCGCCCACCCACCCTTTTCCTTCAAGGACTCAGATTTCCGAATCAAGTATCCATTTTATTCATGTGAAGTCTCTCCATTCTTTTCCGTCAATATTCTTATCCGGTGATTCTCATGAAGATCCTAACGGAACCTCAAGTTCATCATTATTCATTCTCTTTCTTCTCCGGTGGGACCAATTCAAGCTTTGTGGATCATATCCTTTTCCTCATTTCAAATACCCTCTCATGCCGGTGCACCTCATAATCATTCCACGCTCGCTATTCTATTGTTCCGGAGTGCTCAAGATATCTCGAAGATTCGTGTTTCCACTCTACATTCATTCAAGATCTTTCGAGGATGTTACCTCATTCAAGCCATTTAATTCAACCGGTGCATTCTCTCTTTTAAATCATCAACGGTGTTTCTTTTGAGTGGGCCCTAACCCACAGGTCTTTTCCCAGGAGCTTACCTGACTCTTCTTATTTTTCTGGAGCTTCTCAAATTCTTTTCTAAAGTTTGACGTAAGAATGATTTATCATCAGTCAAATGTCTTTCTCCAAGATCTTTCAAATTATTTTCATAGTTGGCTCAACCTTTCCATTCTTCATTCCGGTGTGCCTCAATAATTCTTGGTGGTGTTTCTCGTCGTCATTCTCAACATTTGAAGACTGAAGAAGAGTTTACCTCCATATCTTATCCGTTTTCTCGGAGATTCGTGGTTCTAGTTCGAGGCCATCCTCTTATAATTGTTTTGATTGTGAGAATTCTTTTCATCTATCCGGAGCAATTCAAGAGTCTTCTCAGTTTGATTATCCGGAGCCCATCATCTAAGATTTG
Organism: Triticum aestivum; assembly: GCF_018294505.1. Taxonomy (NCBI): domain Eukaryota; kingdom Viridiplantae; phylum Streptophyta; class Magnoliopsida; order Poales; family Poaceae; genus Triticum; species Triticum aestivum. The sequence goes on along the minus strand of NC_057803.1, from coordinate 549,038,308 downwards.
TTTGTTCTCAGCTTTCAGCTCTTTTTCTCTAAATCTTACCGGTGCATCGCTCATATATTCTCTATTCAGTTCATGATCACTTCATTCACTTGTATCTAAATACTCTCAAGTATCTTCATTCGTTTTCCAATTCTACCCGGTGATTTGTGCCTTTGCTACTTTCATTTTCAATTCATACGGTGGTTCGTTCAAGATTTTTTCTTCTTTCTTATCATATCAATTTATTTGTTGTTTCAATCATACCGGTGGTTCGTTGAAGACCTTCTCAAGTTTGCACTATATCTATCTTAATCCTTTCTACAAGAGTAAGTTGTATTCAATCCATTGTTTGTCATCAATTTAATTGGTGAAGGATAAGCATAATATAATTCTTATTCTTGTTTCATTGAGTTAATTCAATTCTTTATTCCGGAGGTTCATCGAAAAATTCTTGGTTTATTTTGCTCATATTTCTTTTCCGGAGTTCCAAGCTCTCTTAATTATATCGTCGTGAAGATCCATATAATCATCGCAAGGCTTTACCTTGTGTTTTCAACTCCTCTTTCTTTTCGTTTGATCATTCTTTTATTACCGGAGTTCTTCGTGGAGGCTCTACATGTTGGTTCATCAAAGAATTAATTCCTTTTTGAAGTGTTATTGAGATTCTTTTCTAAGGAGTTCAAGCATTCTTCAACTTGCAATCCGGAGTGCAATTCTTTCTACCATATCATTGGAGGTGGTATTATGTCATTCTTGATAATTTGAGTTCATGTTTCATGATTCACATGGTGTTAAGAATGATGTATTTTAAATCCACCAATCTCTTCATTCGAGTTAACTTGGGTTATTTTTCACCTAAAGCTTTCCCTAAGGATTTTGCTAATTATGGTGCTTATAAACGACCCTAGTCTTCATTTATCCTCCCGGTGAGATAAGTTTCTCGTCTTCTTGTTCATATCAATCCAATCTTGTTTTTCGTGAGTGGCAGGTTGTCACCTCATAATTTGAGATGTATTCCATAAGACCATATCAACATTATTCTTTTCGTTGTTGGTTTTCCAACAACTCTGTTCTAGCATTTGTTGTTATCGTGCTCTCTCAAGATCTTGTTTCACTTCGTTCATTCCATTCCATTCTTAATTTTGTTCTGGAGGCATTGTGATGTTGCTCTCTTCAACCCATCTTCTTGTTTTGTCAGGATCATGTTCTTTTCTTGGTTTATCCATTTAATTGGAGTGTTGTGTCCTTTGCTCAAGTCCTTTTTCATCCTATCAAGTCTTGCATCTCTTTTCTACCGGAGTGCTTTCAACTTCGTTCATCGTTGTTGCTTTCTTTCTTTCAAGTTGTTCAACTTTTCAAGGTTCTTTGGTTTCACTCGTTTGTCAGAGAAGCAACTTAGTTTTACCTCTTCTCTTTCTCTTCTGTTTTCCCTCCGGTGCCATTCTAGATCTCAGGACGAGATCCTCTCATAGTGGTGGAGTGTTGTGATGCCCCAAGACCGGAGCTTCAGATGCCTTCCATGTTTCCGAGTGTTGTCGGGTGTTTTGTTTTGGTTCGTTGCATCATGTGCATTGCATCATGTCATCATGCCATCATTTTCTCAAAGCCATCTAAAAACTCAACTAAATAAATGGCATGGATCTTTGATCCATTTAAATCGAGGGAACTCACATGGTGATGTCTCTTTATAACATATATCCTCCCACTATTATTAGGGAGCTATAAGTAATATTCCATTCTTTTGGAATCAACCAAAACATACTTGCATTTTTCTCTCTTGCCACCTAATCCCTCTTTTCTAGTCAAAACCCAATCACTAGCTTCTTTCCTTCGATTTTGACCCATTCGTTGCTAGTGACATTTTTCTGTCACATAAAAATGTTCTTTCTTTCCCTATTAATCATAAACCATGCCTACACCCTCCCGGTCAATTTGCAACTCATTTGGGTTTGATTTGGTTCAGTTCAAAAATGACTCAAGTTTGAAGTTAATTCAAACTTGGTTTATTTTTCTACCTCTAAAAATGGCCAAAGCAATTCATTCAAATAGTGCATATCTCTAGGAGCTCATTTTAATTCTCATCCTTGCTTCTACCTTCTCCATGCTCTCTATTTTTTTTCGTATCTATTTCTTGTCTGAAGGAATTGAGAAAAAGGGCAGCAGCAGCTCAGCAGCAGAGAGCAGGCCCAGCCGCGCGCAACCTTCTAAGGCCCATCCAGCGCCGGCCCATCTAAACCCTCCAACCCTAGCACCCCTGGTCCGATCCCCTCCTCCCTCGCATCTTCCCTCGTGCCGCCAGAGTCCTCTCGCCCGAACCCATCTTCTCGATCCCCAGGGCCGCCCCCACTTCCCTCATTCATCTCCTCCCTCGCCCTCTCCCTCGTCCCTTGCGCCGCCTTCCCCATCCTCTCGCAGCCTCCCGCGTGCCTCCCTCAGCAGAGCAGGAGCACTGGCGCTCGCCGTCCTCCATGAGCAGCCGTGCCCCGCCATGGCCGCGCCCCCTGCCGGCCTCTCCTTCCTCACCGACCCTGTGTCACCTCGTCCACATCGCCCTTGCTCCTCCACGCGCCGGCGACCAGCCACCTGCGCGCCCGACGCCGCCCCGCCTCCAAGTTCACGTCGCCCAACCGGACCATCTCCGCCTTCGCCTCCTGCTACCGGAGCGCCACCGTACGTCACCGCTGCGCCGTTGCACGGCGCCACCAGCAACCTCCCACCTCGCCTGCCTCCTGTGTCCATCGCCATTGCGGCCTCAACCTCCATGGACGGGGTTGTCCCCGGCAGCAGGCTGTCTCCCTCACCTCCTAAGCCGTCTTCCCTCGCACCGGCCGCTACCTTGCCTCCGACTGCATCCGTCTTCACTGCTGTCTCGGAGCACTGTGCCCGTGATCCCCTGCTCCGACAAGCCCCTGCTGCTGCCTCCATCGAAGGCTACCAACGTCATCTGCTTGGCCCCGATGACTTTTGACTCATGTGCACGCCCCGCGTCATGCACCTCCACTTGTTGTTGCTGTTGACGTCAACTTCGACCCCGAACAGGCAATAACGCTAAGTACCAGGTCAACGAGGACCGCCCAGCTTTTCTTCTGCCGTCTTCGGAATTGCCAAGTCCCCCGACGACAAGTTCTTCTCCGAACGTGTACGACTATAGCCGGTGTGCAATTTTGTGAAGTCCGACTGCGACAAGCGACTACACGATGAGACGCCAAGTACCACTACACCCGGAGACCTCGGATCCGTCAAGTCCAACTACGACTGTGCACAACTATCGGCTACCCCAAACGACTATGAAACATGAACCTCGACTTCCCCTCCAAAACGTGTCCCGCTACCGATGGCTCGAACATCTTCAAAACATGTACCGTCGGCCCTCGAAGACCCCATGGACGTCAAGTTCCATGCCATGACCCCGAACATCTACGGACATGAACCACTACTTCCCTCGATGCCCCGAGAACATCTACTTCCCCTACACCGCATCGAACTCGAACTCGTCCGATAAGGCACGCTTCGAAGGTATAACCCCGAGTCGATCGCCCGTGTACGAATGCATGTGTAGTTTGAGATGCATGTTTGGATGTTGTATCCTCCCGTGAACGTTAGATGTTTCCCTCGCTTGGCACCATCGTCGACCCATGGGAACTCGTTATCCGAGATCACCCCACCATTCATCGCATGACACGCTCCCGTCACACTTGTTCTTTTCCACCGGCATCTCAATCGAGTTTCCGAAAACGGAACGTTGCCGTGGCACCGTTTCCGTTATCGTCGCCGTGTCCCCTTTTCATTTCTGCCACGATGACAAATGCTTCTTAATATGCTCTTATCAACATTTTCATAAATATTGCATAAACGTGCATGTCATCCGCATCATATTAAATAACATTTAAATGTTTAAAATTGTTGTTGCACCAAATTGATAATTGCATATGGGGATTTACCGGATTTGTTGTTTGATATATCCGGCCCCATTTAAATTGTTTAGATGGTATAATTTTGTTATGTTTCACCTCTTGACATGCTTAACAACATTTAATATTGGTGAGTTCATAACCGGGAGAGAACTAAATAATTGTCGTGGTGTTTCGTCAATATGCAACGGAGTTGCATATTGAGCTCCACTTAATTTGTAGTATTGTTTGTGCACTTTACCATGCCATGCATATTTAAAATCGGACATGCATCATACTTGGTTGTGCATCATGCCATGTTATGTGTTGGTTGTTTACTATGTTGTGTGCTTCTTTTCGGTGTTGCTTCTTCGGGTTGGTTCCGATAACGTCGCGTTTGTGAGGACCCGTTCGACTACGTCTGTTTGTCTTCTTCATGGACTCGTTCTTCCTCCTTGCAGGATCTCAGGCAAGATGACCATACCCTCGAAATCACTTCTATCTTTGCTTGCTAGTTGCTCGCTCTTTTGCTATGCCTATGCTGCGATACCTACCACTGGCTTATCATGCCTCCCATATTGTTGAACCAAGCCTCAAACCCACCTTGTCCTAGCAAACCGTTGTTTGGCTATGTTACCGCTTTGCTCAGCCCCTCTTATAGCGTTGTTAGTTGCAGGTGAAGATTGAAGTTTGTTCCTTGTTGGAACATGGAGATGTTGTTCCTTGTTGGAACATGTTTACTTGTTGGGATATCACAATATCTCTTATCTAATTAATGCATCTATATACTTGGTAAAGGGTGGAAGGCTCGGTCTTATGCCTAGTGTTTTGTTCCACTCTTGCCGCCCTAGTTTCTGTCATATCGGTGTTATGTTCCCGGATTTTGCGTTCCTTATGCGGTTGGGTTATAATGGGAACCCCTTGACAGTTCGCCTTGAATAAAACTCCTCCAGCAATTGCCAACATTGGTTTTACTATTCGCCACCTAGCCTGTTCTTTCCCTTGGGTAGGCCTGCCCAACGGTCATCTTTATTTTAACCCCCCTGGGCCAGTGCTCCTCTGAGTGTTGGTCCGACCGAGTAGACTGCGGGGCCACCTCGGGGCAACTTGAGGGTTGGTTTTACTCGTAGGATGTCTCATCTGAGTGTGCCTTGAGAACGAGATATGTGCAGCTCCTATCGGGATTTGTCGGCACATTCGGGTGGTGTTGCTGGACTTGTTTTACCATTGTTGAGGATGTCTTGTAACCGGGATTCCGAGTCTGATCGGGTCTTCCCGCTAGAAGGAATATCCTTCGTTGATTGTGAGAGCTTGTGATGGGCTAAGTTGGGACACCCCTACAGGGATTTGAACTTTCGAAAGTCGTGCCCGCGGTTATGGGCAGATGGGAATTTGTTAATGTCCGGTTGTAGAAAACCTGAAGTTCATCTTAATTAAAATACATCAACCGCGTGTGTAACCGTGATGGTCTCTTCTCGGCGGAGTCCGGGAAGTGAACATGGTGTTGGAGTTATGTTTGACGTAGGTTGTTCTAGGATCACTTCGTGATCATAGTTTCTCGACCGTGCTTTGCCTTCTCTTCTCGCTCTCATTTGCGTATGTTAGCCACCATATATGCTAGTCGCTTGCTGCAGCTCCACCTCATATATTTTACCCTACCTATAAGCTTAAATAGTCTTGATCGCGGGGTGTAAGATTGCTGAGTCCCCGTGACTCATAGATACTTCCAAAACTAGTTTGCAGGTGCCGATGTTACCGAGCAGGTGACGCAACCAAGCTCAAGGAGGAGCTCGATGAAGATCTTGTCCTTTGTGTTGTTTCGTTCTAGTTGATTAGTAGTGGAGCCCAGTTGGGGTCGATCGGGGATCTGTGTAGCATTTGGGGTAGTCTTCTTTTATTTTGGTTCCGTAGTCGGACCTTGATTGTATCTGGATGATGTAATGCTTTATTCATGTAATTGTGTGAAGTGGAGATTGTAAGCCAACTATGTTTCTCTTTCCCTTTATGTATTACATGGGTTGTGTGAATATTACCTCACTTGCTACATTGCTTTCAATGCAGTTATGCCTCTAAGTCGTGCTTCGACACGTGGGAGATATAGCCGCATCGAGGGCGTTACAACAGGTGTCTCCAAAGGTACTTGTTGGGTTGGCGTATTTCGAGATTAGGATTTGTCACTCCGATTGTCGAAGAGGTATCTCTGGGCCCTCTCAGTAATGCACATCACTTAAGCCTTGCAAGCATTGCAACTAATGAGTTAGTTGTGGGATGATTTATTACAAAACGAGTAAAGAGACTTGCCGGTAACGAGATTGAAACTAGGTATTGAGATACCGACGATCGAATCTCGGGCAAGTAACATACCGATGACAAAGGGAACAACGTATGTTGTTATGCGGTTTGACCGATAAAGATCTTTGTAGAATATGTAGGAGCCAATATGAGCATCCAGGTTCCACTATTGGTTATTGACCGGAGACATGTCTCGGTCATGTCTACATAGTTCTTGAACCCGTAGGGTCCGCACGCTTAAAGTTCGATGACAGTTATATTATGACTTTATGTGTTTTGATGTACCAAAGGTAGTTTAGAGTCCCGGATGAGATCGGGGACATGATGAGGAGTCTCGAAATGGTCGAGATGTAAAGATCGATATATTGGACGACTATATTCGAACATCGGAAAGGTTCCGAGTGATTCGGGTATTTATCGGAGTACCGGGGAGTTACGGGAATTCGCCGGGGAGTGTATGGGCCTTATTGGGCTTTAGGGGAAAGAGACAGAGGCAGGTCGCGCGCCCCCAAGGCCTAGTCCAAATTGGACTAGGGGGAAGGGCTGTGCCCCCTCCTTCCTTCTGTTCTCTTTTCCCTTTCCTTCTCTCCTACTCCTACTACTTGGAAGGGCTCCTAGTTCTACTAGGAAAGGGGGAATCCTACTCCCGGTGGGAGTAGGACTCCCCTAGGGTGCGCCATAGAGAGGGCCGGCCCCTCCCCTCCTCCACTCCTTTATACACGTGGCCACGGGGCACCCCATAGACACAACAATTGATCTCTTGATTTCTTAGCCGTGTGCGGTGCCCCCCTCCACCATAATCCACCTCGGTCATATCGTAGCGGTGCTTAGGTGAAGCCCTGCATCGGTAGAACATCATCATCGTCACCAAGCCGTCGTGCTGATGAAACTCTCCCTCAACACTCAGCTGGATCGGAGTTCGAGGGACGTCATCGAGTTGAACGTGTGCAGAACTCGGAGGTGCCGTGCGTTCGGTACTTGATCGGTCGGATCGTGGAGACGTACGACTACATCAACCGCGTTGTGCTAACGCTTCTGCTTTCGGTCTACGAGGGTACGTGGACACACTGTCCCCTCTCGTTGCTATGCATCACCATGATCTTGCATGTGCGTAGGAAGTTTTTTTGAAATTACTATGTTACCCTACAGTGGCATCAGAGCCAGGTTTTATGCGTAGATGTCATATGCACGAGTAGAACATAAGTGAGTTGTGGGCGATATAAGTCATATTGCTTACCAGCATGTCATACTTTGGTTCGGCGGTATTGTTGGATGAAGCGGCCCGGACCGACATTACGCGTACGCTTACGCGAGACTGGTTCTACCGACGTGCTTTGCACACAGGTGGCTGGCGGGTGTCAGTTTCTCCAACTTTAGTTGAACCGAGTGTGGCTATGCCCGGTCCTTGCGAAGGTTAAAACAGCACCAACTTGACAAACTATCGTTGTGGTTTTGATGCGTAGGTAAGAACGGTTCTTGCTAAGCCCATAGCAGCCACGTAAAATTTGCAACAACAAAGTAGAGGACGTCTAACTTGTTTTTGCAGGGCATGTTGTGGTGTGATATGGTCAAGACATGATGCTAAATTTTATTGTATGAGATGATCATGTTTTGTAACCAAGTTATCGGCAACTGGCAAGAGCCATATGGTTGTCGCTTTATTGTATGCAATGCAATCGCCCTGTAATGCTTTACTTTATCAGTAAGCGGTAGCGATAGTCGTAGAAGCATAAGATTGGCGAGACGACAACGATGCTATGATGGAGATCAAGGTGTCGCGCCGGTGAGGATGGTGATCATGACGGTGCTTCGGAGATGGAGATCACAAGCACAAGATGATGATGGCCATATCATATCACTTATATTGATTGCATGTGGTGTTTATCTTTTATGCATCTTATCTTGCTTTGATTGACGGTAGCTTTATAAGATGATCTCTCACTAATTATCAACAAGTGTTCTCCCTGAGTATGCACCATTGCGAAAGTTCTTCGTGCTGAGACACCACGTGATGATCGGGTGTGATAGGCTCTACGTTCAAATACAATGGGTGCAAAACAGTTGCACACGCGGAATACTCAGGTTAAACTTGACGAGCCTAGCATATAACAGATATGGCCTCGGAACACTAAAACCGAAAGGTCGAGCGTGAATCATATAGTAGATATGATCAACATAGTGATGTTCACCATTGAAACTACTCCATCTCATGTGATGATCGGACATGGTTTAGTTGATATGGATCATGTGATCACTTAGAGGATTAGAGGGATGTCTAAGTGGGAGTTCTTAAGTAATATGATTAATTGAACTTAAATTTATCATGAACTTAGTCCTGGTAGTATTAGCATATCTATGTTGTAGACCAATAGCTCACGTTTAGCTCCCCTGTTTTATTTTTGATATGTTCCTAGAGAAAACTAAGTTGAAAGATGTTAGTAGCAATGATGCGGATTGGATCCGTGATCTGAGGTTTATCCTCATTGCTGCACAGAAGAATTATGTCGTTAATGCACCGCTAGGTGACAAACCTATTGTAGGAGCAGATGCAGATGTTATGAACGTTTGGCTAGCTCAATATGATGACTACTTGATAGTTTAGTGCACCATGCTTAAACGACTTAGAATCAGGAGTTCAAAGATGTGTTGAACGTCATGGACCATATGAGATGTTCCAGGAGTTGAAGTTAATATTTCAAGCAAATACCCGAGTTGAGAGAAATGAAGTCTCCAACAAGTTCTATAGGTAAAAGATGGAGGAGAATAGCTCAAGCAGTGAGCATGTGCTCAGATTGTCTGGGTACTACAATCGCTTGAATCAAGTGGGAGTTAATATTCCAGATAAAATAGTGATTGACAGAATTCTCTAGTCACCATCACCAAGTGAGTAGAACTTCATGATGAACTATAATATGCAAGGGATAACGGAAACGATTCCCAAGCTCTTCGTGATGCTGAAATCAATGAAGGTAGAAATCAAGAAAAGCATCAAGTGTTGATGGTAAACAAAACCACTAGTTTCAAGTAAAGGGACAAAGGGAGGAAAGGGGAACTTCAAGAAGAATGGAAAGCAAGTTGCTGCTCAAGTAAAAAAAACAAGTCTGGACCTAAGCCTGAAACTGAGTGCTTCTACTGCAAAGGGACTGGTCACTGGAAGCAGAACTACCCCAAGTAATTGGCGGATAAGAAGGATGGAAAAGTGAACATAGGTATATTTGATATACATGTTATTGATGTGTACTTTACTAGTGTTTATAGCAACCCCTCAGTATTTGATACTAGTTCAGTTGCTAAGAATAGTAACTCGAAACGGGAGTTGCAGAATGAACAAGACTAGTTAAGGGTGAAGTAACGATGTGTATTGGAAATGGTTCCAAGATTGATATGATCATCATCGCACACTCCCTATACTTTCGGGATTAGAGTTAAACCTAAAATAAATGTTATTTAGTGTTTGTGTTGAGCATGGATATGATTGGATCATGTTTATTGCAATACAGTTATTCATGTAAGTTAGAGAATAATTGTTGTTCTATTTACATGAATAAAACCTTCTATGGTCATACACCCAATGAAAATGGTTTGTTGGATCTCGATCGTGGTGATACACATTTTCATAATATTGAAGCTAAAAGATGCAAAGTTAATAATGATAGTGCAACTTATTTGTGGCACTGCCGTTTAGGTTATAGTGGTGTAAAGCGCATGAAGAAAATCCATGCTGATGGGCTTTTGGATCACTTGATTATGAATCAGTTGATGCTTACAAACCATGCCTCATGGGCAAGATGACTAAGACTCCGCTCTCCGAAACAATGGAGCGAGCAACAGATTTGTTGGAAATCATACATACTGATGTATGTGGTCCGATGAATATTGAGGCTCGCAGCAGGTATCATTATTTTCTGATCTTCACAGATGATTTGAGCAGATATGAGTATATCTACTTGATGAAACACAAGTCTGAAACATTTGGAAAGTTCAAAGAATTTCAGAGTGAAGTGGAGAATCATCGTAACAAAAATAAAAGTTTCTACGATATGATCGCAGAAGTAAAATATTTGAGTTACGAGTTTGGCCTTCAGTTAAAACAATGTGAAATAGTTTCACTACTCACGCCACCTAGAACACCACAGTGTAATGGTGTGTCCGAATGTCGTAACCGTACTTTATTAGATATGGTGTGATCTATGATGTCTCTTACCAATTTACCACTATCATTTTGGGGTTATGCATTAGAGACAACTACATTCACATTAAATAGGGCACCATCTAAATTCGTCGAGACAACACCGTATGAACTATGGTTTGGCAAGAAACCTAAGCTGTCGTTTCTTAAAGTTTGAGGTTGCAATGCTTATGTGAAAAAGTTTCAACTTGATAAGCTCAAACCCAAATTGGAGAAGTGCGTCTTCATAGGATACCCAAAAAATGTGGGTTACACCTTCTATCACAGATCCGAAGGCAAGATATTCATTGCTGAGAATGGATCCTTTCTAGAGAAGGAGTTTCTCTCGAAAGAAGTGAGTGGGAGGAAAGTAGAACTTGATGAGGTAACTGTACCTACTCCCTTATTGGAAAGTAGTTCATCACAGAAATATGTTCCTGTGACTACTACACCAATTAGTGAGGAAGCTAATGATGATGATCATGTAACTTCAGATCAAGTTACTACCGAACCTCGTAGGTAAACCAGAGTGAGATCCGCACCAGAGTGGTACGGTAATCCTGTTCTGGAGGTCATGTTACTTGACCATGACGAACCTACGAACTATGAGGAAGCGATGATGAGCCCAGATTCCGCGAAATGGCTTGAGGCCATGAAATCTGAGATGAGATCCATGTATAAGAACAAAGTATGGACTTTGATTGACTTGCCCAAAGATCGGCGAGCCATTGAGATTAAATGGATCTTCAAGAGGAAGACGAACGCTGATAGTAGTGTTACTATCTACAAAGCTAGAATTGTCGCAAAAGGTTTTCGACAAGTTCAAGGTGTTGACTACGATGAGAGTTTCTCACTCGTATCTATGCTTAAGTCTGTCCGAATCATGTTAGCAATTGCCACATTTTATGAAATCTGGCAAATGGATAAACAAAACTACATTCCTTAATGGATTTATTAAAGAAGAGTTGTATATGATGCAACAAGAAAGTTTTGTCAATCCTAAAGGTGCTAACAAAATATGCAAGCTCCAGCGATCCATCTATGGACTGGTGCAAGCATCTCGGAGTTGGAATATACGCTTTGATAAGTTGATCAAAGCATATAGTTTTATACAGACTTGCGGTGAAGCCTGTATTTACAAGAAAGTGAGTGGGAGCACTACAGCATTTCTGATAAGTATATGTGAATGACATATTGTTGATCGGAGATAATGTAGAATTATTCTGCAAAGCATAAAGGAGTGTTTGAAAGGAGTTTTTCAAAGAAAGACCTCGGTGAAGCTGCTTACATATTGAGCATCAAGATCTATAGAGATAGATCAAGACGCTTGATAAGTTTTCAATGAGTACATACCTTGACAAGATTTTGAAGTAGTTCAAAATGGAACAGTCAAAGAAAGAGTTCTTGCCTGTGTTACAAGGTGTGAAACTGAGTAAGACTCAAAGCCCGACCACGGCAGAAGATAGAAAGAGAATGAAAGTCATTCCCTATGCCTTGGCCATAGGTTCTATAAAATATGCCATGCTGTGTACCAGATCTATTGTATACCCTACACTGATTTTGGCAAGGGAGTACAATAGTGATCTAGGAGTAGATCACTGGACAGCGGTCAAAATTATCCTTAGTGGAATAAGGATATGTTTCTCGATTATGGAGGTGACAAAAAGGTTCGTCGTAAAGGGTTACGTCGATGCAAATTTTGACACTGATCCAGATGACTCTAAATCTCAATCTGGATACATATTGAAAGTGGGAGCAATTAGCTAGAGTAGCTCCGTGCAGAGCATTGTTGACATAGAACTTTGCAAAATACTTACAGATCTGAATGTGGCAGACCCGTTAACTAAACTTCCCTCACAAGCAAAACATGATCACACCTTAGTACTCTTTGGGTGTTAATCACATAGCGATGTGAACTAGATTATTGACTCTAGTAAACCCTTTGGGTGTTGGTCACATGTCGATGTGAACTATGGGTGTTAATCACATGGTGATGTGAACTATTGGTATTAAATCACATGGCGATGTGAACTAGATTATTGACTCTAGTGCAAGTGGGAGACTGAAGGAAATATGCCCTAGAGGCAATAATAAAGTTATTATTTATTTCCTTATATCATGATAAATGTTTATTATTCATGCTAGAATTGTATTAACCGGAAACATAATACATGTGTGAATACATAGACAAACAGAGTGTCACTAGTATGCCTCTACTTGAGTAGCTCGTTGATCAAAGATGGTTATGTTTCCTAACCATAGACATGAGTTGTCATTTGATTAACAGGATCACATCATTAGGAGAATGATGTGATTGACTTGACCCATTCCGTTAGCTTAGCACTTGATCGTTTAGTTTGTTGCTATTGCTTTCTTCATGACTTATACATGTTCTATGACTATGAGATTATGCAACTCCCGTTTACCGGAGGAACACTTTGTGTGCCACCAAACGTCACAACGTAACTGGGTGATTATAAAGGTGCTCTACAGGTGTCTCCGAAGGTACTTGTTGGGTTGGCGTATTTCGAGATTAGGATTTGTCACTCCGATTGTCGGAGAGGTGTCTCTGGGCCCTCTCGGTAATGCACATCACTTAAGCCTTGCAAGCATTACAACTAATGAGTTAGTTGCGGGATGATGTATTACAGAATGAGTAAAGAGACTTGCTGGTAACGAGATTGAAACTAGGTATTGAGATACCGACGATCGAATCTCGGGCAAGTAACATACCGATGACAAAGGGAACAACTTATGTTGTTATGCAGTTTGACCGATAAAAATCTTCGTAGAATATGTAGGAGCCAATATGAGCATCTAGGTTCCAATATTGGTTATTGACTGGAGACGTGTCTCGGTCATGTCTACATAGTTCTCGAACCTGTAGGGTCCGCACGCTTAAAGTTCGATGACGGTTATATTATGAGTTTATGTGTTTTGATGTACCAAAGGTAGTTCGGAGTCCCGGATGAGAACGGGGACATGACTAGGAGTCTCGAAATGATCGAGACGTAAAGATCGATATATTGGACGACTATCTTCGGACATCAGAAAGGTTCCGAGTGATTCGGGCATTTATCGGAGTACCGGGGAGTTACGGGAATTCGCCGGGGAGTGTATGGGCCTTATTGGGCTTTAGGGGAAAGAGAGAGAGGCAGGCCGCGCGCCCCCAAGGCCTAGTCCAAATTGGACTAGGGGGAAGGGCTGCACCCCCTCCTTCCTTCTCTTCTCTTTTCCCTTTCCTTCTCTCCTACTCCTACTACTTGGAAGGGCTCCTGGTTCTACTAGGATAGGGAATCCTACTCCCGGTGGGAGTAGGACTCCCCTAGGGCGCGCCATAGAGAGGGCCGGCCCCTCCACTCCTTTATATACGTCGCCAGGGGGCACCCCATAGACACAACAATTGATCTCTTGATCTCTTAGCCGTGTGCAGTGCCCCCCTCCACCATAATCCACCTCGATCATATCGTAGCGCTGCTTAGGAGAAGCCCTGCGTCGGTAGAACATCATCAACGTCACCACACTGTCGTGCTGGCGAAACTCTCCCTCAACACTCGGCTGGATCGGAGTTTAAGGGACGTCATCGAGTTGAACGTGTGTAGAACTCGGATGTGTCGTGCGTTCGATACTTGATCAGTCGGATCATGAAGACGTATGACTACATCAACCGCGTTGTGCTAACTCTTCCGCTTTCGGTCTACGAGGGTACGTGGACACACTCTCCCCTCTCGTTGCTATGCATCACCATGATCTTGCGTGTGCATAGGAATTTTTTTGAAATTACTACGTTACCCTACAATCCTATCATAACATATACTCAAATAATAACCAATATCAGAGGTGAAGAAGATAAAACCAATTCCATCACATTCATGTGTGGTTGTGTTAAATTCAAATTTTTCATGCAAAACTTGCTCTCACGATAACCTATTGTACAAGTTGTTTTAAATAACATACTACATATTAGTATGTTTAACACCACTAGTCTCTCCATCCGGTGAAAAGTGTACATATAGAAACTTTAGGATAAATTATGGAGTGGAGTAAAAAATGTTGTGCAAGCCACCATCTCTTTCCTCTTTAATTACCCAACCCCCAATGAGCTAAGTGCATGTAGAAATGAAGGAGACCATGTGTAGAATGTTATTGGTCTTGATTATTCTATGATGAGACAGAAACATTTTTCTATTTTAAAATGCATTGAAAACATAGAAGTATACTCTTTTGTGGACACATTTTAAAGCCAAATGTACACTCTTAAACTAGACGGATGGAGTAGGTAGCAGCGCCGCACGGTTGTCTTCCCAGGCTGTGGTTTCCTTCCCCTTTTTTTCTTGCATGAAACTATGACACATAAGCATAGCATCAACAAAAGATTTTCCAAATTTGATTTTTTTAAATATCTCTTAAATGTTAAAGTGATTGACGATCCGCTTTCATCAGTACCTTTCTCCCGTTGACATTTTTGAAACTAGATCTCATGTTGACATATTTCGTAACTACTTTTTTCGTTGCTAGCCATTAGTTTTCAAATTGAATCTCTACTATTTAAGAGGAGTTTGTTGGTTTGGCTTCCATTGTCACCCCTCCCATCGATTTTTTTTCAAATGGCATGATAACCCCCATTAATCGTTTTCTAAACCGACCCCCAAACCCTCGTTTCAAGTCAAAAGAAATCCCTAGCAGAAAAATCAATATAAATAAAATAAATCGCTAATAGCAAAAAATCTATTGCAAGCTGATATGTCTCCAACGTATCTATAACTTTTGATTGTTCCATGCTATTATAGTACAAATCTTGGATGTGTTATATACATTTACAAGCAACAATATATCATTTTTTGTGAATGGCCTATTAACTTATTGCCTAGTGCGAGTTGGTGTTTTTTGCCTGTTTTTGGTTTTGTAGAATATCAGTACCAAACGAAGTCCGAATGCCATGAAACTTTTTGGTGATTTTTTCTGAACATTAGAGACCCTGGAAGCTTCGGGAGGGGACAATAAGATGAAGCAGTGGCCCACGATGCACCAGGGCGCGCTGAGGGGGTAGGGCGCACCCGGGTGGCTCATGGGGCCCACGAGGCTCCGTTTGACCTAACTCCGCCTCTATAAATTCTCTAAAATTGTGAAACCAACAAAGGAGTCCATGAAATAATTTTTCCGCCGCTGCAAGCCTCTTTTCTTGAGAGATCCCATTTGGGGGCCTTTTTCGGTACTCCATCGGAGGGGTAATCAATCAGTACCTACGCATAAACTTTCATCTTCTTGCATTTACATTATTTGCTATTTTGCTCTCGTTTTCATCTCTCCCACTTATAAAACCTTTTTACAAAAGTACAAAATATTTTTCGTTTGGCCTTTTGCTAGTTTGTCTGCTTGCTTTTATTGCCTTCATGACAACACTAAAAACAGAAAAGAGACAATAAAAGTAAAGATATATGGATCCTCATCCACTCGCTAATTGTTTCAAAAGACCAAATTATGATGAATCGATTGCTAGTGAGTTGAGTGGACTAGATTATCTCTATGAAGTTTTGCTTGAAAAACGTGAATCTAAAACTTGCAATGAAGTGTTAAACGAAGAAATTCATAAAGTGATTCATGATAGCTCCTTAAATGAAAAGCATGATTGCAATGATGTTATTATAAATTCTATTAATGTCAATTGTGTTAATGATATGCAAAACCCCAAGCTTGGGGATGCTGATCTTGTTAAGTCCACTACTCATTGTAATGAGCATGATTGTGGTGATAGTTCTTATGATCTTGAAAATTTATTTAAGCCTCACGATGAATATGAAATTGATAATAATGTTTGCAATGATATTTAAAGTGGGTTTGGAAGAGTGTCAACTTTATGAAAAAAGAATCCCACATACTTGGAGAGTGTCCAATCTTATGAAATTATAAATAAAAGTGGGTTTGGAGAGGTCATGACTTTAGTTAATGTTAATTCCACTATCTCGGAAGATTATTTTTTTATGCATGTAGATCATAAAGATAATATTGTTTATGATAGCTATATTGTTGAATTTGATCATGATCGTACATGTAACTATTATGAGAGAAGAAAATATGGTTGTAGAAATTTTCATGTTACTAAATCACCTCTCTTTGTGTTGAAATTATTCATGCTTCCTTCTTTCTATTTGCATATGCTAGAAATTGCTTGTCTTGATAATTTATTTTCTGATAAAATGCCTATGCATAGGAAGCATGTTAGACTTAAATGTGTTGGTCACATGTTTTATGGTGCTCTCTTTGTGCTTCAATTATTATCTTTCACGTGAGCATCAATAAAATCTCAAGCCTATCTTAATGCCTAAAAAGAAAGAGCTTGTTGGGAGAAAACCCAATAGTTATCATTCTTTTTTTGTGCACACAATTATGCTAATATTATGGTTGTGTTTTGTGTTTTCATTAGTGTTTGTGCCAATTAAAGCCTGTGGGATGATTTGGATGATAGCTGATTTGATTCTGTGAAAATACATAAACTTTTGCGCCCAGTTCTGGAATTTTGTAAATTCACATAAACATGCTTTTGCTCTAAATTTTTACATGTAATTTATATAAAAAATTCCCACATTGTGCTAATTTTCAGATTTTTTAGAGTTACAGAAGTATGGTCAATGTTCAGATTACTACAAACTATTCAGTTTTTGACAGATTCTGTTTTTATTGCATTGTTTGCTTATTTTAATGAATCTATGGATTGTATCGGGGGTATAAGCCATGGTAAAGTTAAAATACAGTAGGCATAATGTAATAACAAAATATGAATGGGTTTGCAACAGTCCTGAAAGTGATGATTAGCTTTATTATACTAACGGGTCTCATGAGGGTTTTGTTAAGTTTTGTGTGATTGAAGTTTTCATGTTTTGGGTGAGATCACGATGGATGAAGGAATAAGGAGTGGCAAGAGCCTAAGCTTGAGGATGCCCGAGGCACCCCAAGGTAATATTCAAGGACTCCCAAGCAACTAAGCTTGGGGATGCCCCGGAAGGCATACCCAATTTCTTCTAATGACCATCTGTAATTTTACTTGGAGCTGTATTTGTATTTGTTTTTTTCGACAGAGAATGACAGTGGGAGAGGCTCCCACTGAATTTTGTATTTACTCACAAACAGATGTTACATGGTTACATGTGGGGGTTTTGCAGGGCTCCCCTGAACCCTATTCACAAAAAGATGAAAGTCCCTGTTGTCTACAAGTTTTGAGTATAAGAGTCTAAGAAGGGACGAAGCTCTTCTTTACAATTATGAGCAAGGAGGCCCAACAGATGCTTGAATCTATCAAGCCATGCAACGAAGGAGTGTGGCACTCCTCTGAAGAATTCATTGTTCATCTCCTTCCAGATGCTCCATTCGGCCAGCAAGAAGATGTCCATGAACAATGGTTGCCTCCATTGGGTTTTACCTTCATGCAGAAAGGAAATCCTATTGCCATCATGCGTCCATCTCAGACCAACCTTGTCCCAACATCGTTGGCTAAAGGGGCACAAGAAAAAGAGATGTTCAACTATTTCCTCAGGGGGATTCTGGCAAAGCATACACGCATAGTTATATTCCACCACAGCATAATGCCTACGTTTCAACATGTTTCGCGTGTTTAGGCGGTCAACTAGCAGCAGCCAACCAAACATTTTGAATTTGATGGGGATCTTGGCCTCCCAAAGCCAGAGAAAGGCATCATCGGCGGTCGTCTCCCTGAAACAATGGTTGTAGTAGTCTTTCGCCGAGAATTTTCCATTAAGGGTACAACCCAAGTATCTGCAATACCCCTCTCTGGAATGACATGCATCGAGCCCCTCTGAATCTCTCTGACTTCCTCTCTTGCTTGTGCGGAGAGTGGCAGATGGAAAAGCATGGTTGGGTCTGTTGCTTGCAAAGCATTGCAGACGGTCTCATCCTCATTTGTGGCAAATAAGAAGGCTCTGGGATAGAAGGTCATGCACAAACCACACGTCCTTCCAGAATAGCACTGAAGTCCCATCACCAACTGTAACATTGGAGATCCCTCGAAAAACATGGCTGAGCTGCATGATATCGCGCCACCATTATGACCCGATCGCATCAATTGCATGTGATACATATCATGAGTTTGCTTGGAGCGTCGTGTATTATATGAGTCTTTTGCTTTGTTTTCTTTTTAGTTTATCACAATCATCCTTGCTGAACACACCAATTTGAGAGAGCCACACGTTTATCATGATTTGTTAGAATGCTCTAAGTGCTTCACTTAAGTTTTTTGAGCTAGGCAGTTTATCTAGTGCTTCACTTAAATCTTTTTGAGCATGACAGTGATTATATTTTAAAGAAATGCACTCTCGTGCTTCACTATATCATTTTGGGAGTTGGTAAATTTTCAAGAAATACACTCTCATGCTTCACTTATATCTTTTTGAGAGTTGATAATTTTTGAAGAAATGCTTGCACTCTCATGCTTCACTTATATCTTTTTGAGAGTTGATAATAGTAATGGTAATTTTCACAAGATATGAATTTGGTCCCAAAGTGATGACTATTCAAGAGGGATATAGTAAAAACTTTCATGAAAGACCACTAGATATGATAAGTTTGATTCTTGCAATAGTTTTGTGATATGGAGATAATAATATGTGAGTCATGTTAGCGAGTAATTGTGGTTTAGTAAGAATATTGGTGTCAAGGTTTGTGATTCCCTATGCAAGCATGAAAGTCAATAGTTATGTGCTACTTCTTGAGCTTGCATTGTTTTTTCCCTTGAAGAGGAAAGGTGATGCAGCAAAATAGAGATAAGTATTTCCCTCAGTTAAGAACCAAGGTATCAATCTAGTAGGAGGTACAAGCAATTCCCCAACAGATGCACCTGCACAAACTAACAAACACTTGCACACAACGCGAAAAAGGGGTTGCCAGTCCCTTCACGGCCACTTGCAAGGGTGAGATCTGATAGAGATAGATATAAAAGATAAGTAAAAAAGCAAAATAAAGTAAATATAAATAAAGTGCAGCAAGGTATTTTTGTATTTTTGGTTTTATAGATCTGAAAATAAATGATGAGAAATAGACTTGGGGGCCATAGTTTTCACTAGAGGCTTCTCTCTTGAAATAAATATAGGGTGGGTGAACAAATTACCCTTGAGAAACTGATAGAAAAGCGCATAGTTATGATGACATTTAAGGCAATGATCATGAATATAGGCATCACGTCCGTGACAAGTAGACCGAAACGATTCTGCATCTACTACTATTACTCCACACATCGACCGCTATCCAGCATGCATCCAGTGTATTCAGTTAATAAGAACGGAGTTAGGCCTTAAGCAAGATGACATGATGTAGAGGGATAAACTCAAGCAATATGATATAAACCCCATCTTTTTATCCTTAATGGCAACAATACAATACGTGCCTCGCTACCCCTACTGTCACTGGGTGAGGACACTTCAAGATTGAACCCATCACAAAGCGCCTCTCACATTGTAAGATAGATCAATCTAGTTGGCCAAACCAAATCAATAGATCGGAGAGAAATACAAAGCTCTCTTAATCATGCATAAAAGATTTAATAGAAGACTTAGGTAATATTCATAGATAATCTGATCATCAATCCACAATTCATCGGATCTCAACAAACACACCACAAAAGAGAATTATATCGGATAGAACTCCAAGAAACTTGAGGAGAACATTGTATTGAAGATCAAAGAGAGGGAAGAAGCCATCTAGCTACTAGCTATGAACCCATAGGTCTATGGTAAACTACTCACACATCATCGGAGGGGCGGAAAGGTTGATGTAGAATCCCTCCGTGATCGAATCCCCCTCTGGCGGGGTGCCAGAAAAGGCCCCAAGATGGGATCTCATGAAAACAGAAGCTTGCAGTGGAAAATAAGTATTTTTGTGGGCGCTTCTGATGTAGGGGGGATATTTGGGTATTTATGGAGCAAGAATTAGCGTTAAGAGGTCTACGAGGGCCCCACAAGCCTGGGGGCGCCCCCTGGGGCGCGCCTGATATGTCTCCAATGTATCTATAATTTTTGTTTGTTCCATGCTATTATATTATATATTTTGGATGTTTAATGGGCTTTAATATGCTCGTATATATTATTTTTGGGACTAACCTATTAACCAGAGGCTGAGTGCTAGTTTATGTTTTTTTGCCTATTTCAGTGTTTCGCAGAAAAGGAATACCAAACGGAATCCAAATAGAATGAAACCTTCGCGATGATCTTTCTTGGACCGAAAGCAAACTAGGAGACTTGGAGTGGAAGTCTAAAACTCCGTGAGGCGTCCACGAGATAAGAGGGCGCGCCCCCCACCCTCGTGGGCCCCACGGAGCTCCACCGACGTACTTCTTTCGCCTATATATACTCTTATACCCTAAAAACATCAGGGAGAGCCACGAAACCACTTTTCTACCGCCGCAACCTTCTATACCCGTGAGATCCCATCTGGGGGCCTTTTCCGACAATCTGCCGGAGGGGGAATCGATCACGGAGGGCTTCTACATCAACACCATAGCCTCTCCGATGAAGCGTGAGTAGTTTACCACATACCTTCGGGTCCATAGTTATTAGCTAGATGGCTTCTTCTCTCTCTTTGATCTTCAATATAAAGTTCTCCTCGATGTTCTTGGAGATCTATTCGAATACTCTTTTGCGGTGTGTTTGCCGAGATCCGATGAATTGTGGGTTTATGAACTTGATTATCTATGAATATTATTTGGTTCTTCTCTGAATTCTTATATGCATGATTTGATTTCTTTGCAAGTCTCTTCGAATTATCGGTTTAGTTTGGCCTACTAGATTGATCTTTCTTGTAATGAGAGAAGTGCTTAGCTTTGGGTTCAATCTTGCGGTGTCCTTTCCCAGTGACAGTAGGGGCAGCAAGGCACGTATTGTATTGTTGCCATCGAGGATAAAAAGATGGGGTTTATGTCATATTGCTTGAGTTTATCCCTCTACATCATGTCATCTTGCTTAATGTGTTACTCTGTTCTTATGAAGTTAATACTCTAGATGCATGCTGGATAGCGGTCGATCTGTGGAGTAATAGTAGTAGATGCAGAATCGTTTAGATCTACTTGACATGGACGTGATGCCTATATTCATGATCATTGCCTTAGATATCTTCATAACTATGCACTTTTGTATCAATTGCTCGACAGTAATTTGTTCACCCACCGTAATACATGCTATCATGAGAGAAGCTGAAAGTGCTAGTGATCGACTAGAGGGGGGTGAATAGGCGATTTTTATGAAAGTCTTCAAAACATGGAAGTTTCGAAGACAAACGATAGAAATAAACCTATTACCATGCATCGGAAGGTAGACTAAACTAGGCAAACCATAGTCAAGTATTCAATGGAGTGAAAGCACAATGACTAATAGCAGCTAGGCAGTAAAGATCAGGTAGGAAGATATTGTGAAGCCAATTAGAACAAGCAGTCACTCAGTGAAGACTAAAGATAAAGCAATAGGATGAAACCAGTGACTCGTTGAAGACAATGATTTGTTGGACCAGTTCCAGTTGTTGTGACAACTGTACGTCTGGTTAGGGAGGCTGAGATTCAACTCAGAAGACCTCGTCTTCACCTTATTCCCCTTGAGCTAAGGACACCCAGCCCTCGCCCAATCACTCTGGTAAGTCTTCAAGGTAGACTTCCAAACCTTCACAGACTTCGTTCACCGGCGATCCACAATGACTCTTGGATGCTCAGAACGCGACGCCTAACCGGCTGGAGGATTCACAGTCCTCAAGTGTAATAAGTCTTCAAATCACACAGACAGGAAGACTTAAGTGATGCCTAACACTCTTTGGCTCTGGGTGTTTAGGGCTTTATCCTTGCAAGGAATTCTCTCTCTAAGGCTTCGAGGCGGGTTGCTCTCAAACGACAAAAGCCGTGTACTAACTCTGAGCAGCCAACCGTTTATGGTTGTAGGGGGTGGGCTATTTATAGCCACTAGGCAACCCGACCTGATTTGTCTGAAATGACCCTTGGTCACTAAGGAACTGACACGTGTCCCAACGGTCAGATTTCAAACACACACGGCAACTTTACTTGAGCTACAAGCAAAGCTGACTTATCCAACTCTGGACAAGATTTGCTCTCATAGTCTTCACTCAAAGACATAGGATTTTGGTTAAGCATCACTTTAGTCATTCTGACTGGTTCACTTGGACCCCACTTAATAGTACGGTGGTTCCTATGACTCAACAAAGAAGAACACAGAACGACGAAACTGCTAAGTCTTCGCGCTCCATAGTCTTCACGCGATGTCTTCTCTTGTCATAGTCTTCAATGTGAATGTCTTCACATACCACCTTTGACTTCAATGTCTTCATACATTTTTAGGGGTCATCTCTGGTAGGAAAACCGAATCAATGAGGGACTTCTACCTGTGTTATCCTGCAATTCTCACAAACACATTAGTCCCTCAACCAGGTTTGTCGTCAATACTCCAAAACCAACTAGGGGTGGCACTAGATGCACTTACAGAAGCCACTAGTGAAACCTATGGCCCCCGGGTCTCTTCCTTATTATATTGCATCTCTTTTATTATCGCATCTCATTTACTATTTTCCAATCTTTACTTTCCAATCTATACAACAAAATACCAAAAATATTTATGTTATTATCTCTATCAGATCTCACTTTCGCAAGTGACCGTGAAGGGATTGACAACCCCTTTATCACGTTGGTTGCGAGGTTCTTGATTGTTTGTGCAAGTACTAGGTGACTTGAGTGTTGTCTCCTACTAGATTGGTACCTTGGTTCTCAAAAACTGAGGGAAATACTGACGCTACTTTGCTGCATCACCCTTTCCTCTTCAAGGGAAAACCAACGCATGCTCAAGAGGTAGCAAGAAGGATTTCTGGCGCCATTGTCGGGGAGATCTACGCCAAGTCAAGACATACCAAGTACCCATCATAAACTCTTCTCCTCGCATTACATTATTTGCCATTTGCCTCTCGTTTTCCTCTTCCCCACTTCACCTTTGTTGTTTTATTTGCCCTCTTCCCTTCATCTCTTTTCGCTTGCTTCTTGTGTGCTTGTGTGTTAGATCGTTTGTTTGCCCTCATGGCTAGCCTTCCTTTGTCTTCCGATTTTGGAGTTCTTCACTTCAAACAAAGACAAGGAGAAAATCTAAAAGATGCTTGGTACAGGATGATAGGATCCTATCGTAATTGCACTATAGAGGGAGATTTCAAGATTTTACTTCGCAATTTTTATGTTGGGCTAACCGTGTCCCATAGAAAACTCTTGGATTTTGCCGCCAAAGGAAATTATATCGAAATTGATCCCAATACTGCACATGCGATTATAGAGGGAATAGTAGGAGTACTACCCCCACAAAAGGGACTACATCATACTTAGGAAGGAACCCAAGTTTTTGAGAAACTTTGCTAAATACAAAAATCTCTTGAACCTCTTAAAAATGTTAGTGGGAACCTTAACCGCACGAATATGTTGATCACTCTTTGCAATAAGCGGTTGGATGCTCTAGATCTAAAAATCTTCGAGTATGAAGGGAAACATAAGGAACCTCCCGGATTCGAGCATAACCCCATTCAAAAGATAAATACCAAAGATGGCAATACCTAGATCTATTCTTGCTTTTATGCCCAGCTAGGGGCGTTAAACGATAGCGCTTGTTGGGAGGCAACCCAATTTTATTTCTTGTTCTTTTCTTTTTGTTCCTGTTTAGTAATAAATAATTTATCTAGCCTCTGTTATGATTGTTTTTTTATGTTTCAATTAGTTTTTGTGCCAAGTAAAGCATTTAGGATCTTCTTGGGTGATTGTTGTTTGACCTTGCTGATAAAAACAGAAAGTACGCGCTCACGAAAATAATCTTAATTTTTTACCAGAGATCGATAAAATACCAAATCGAACTGTAGTAGATCAATATACAAATTGTTCTGGTCATCCTAATTGTTCAGGATTTTTGGAGTTACAGAAGTATTCGAAACCTCCAGATTGCTATAGACTATTCTGTTTTTGACAGATTATTTTTTTGCGTGTTGTTTGCTTATTTTGATGCATCTATGGCTAGTATCGGGGGGTATGAACCATAGAGAAGTTGGAATACAGTAGGTTTAACACCAATATAAATAATTAATGAGTTAATTACAGTACCTTAAAGTGGTGGTTTATTTTCTTATACTAACGGAGCTCACGAGATTTTCTGTTGAGTTTTGTGTTGTGAAGTTTTCAAGTTTTTGGGTAAAGATTTGATGAATTTTGGAACAAGGAGTGGCAAGAGCCTAATCTTGGGGATGCCCAAGGCACCCCAAGTTAAAATTCAAGGACAATCAAATCCCTAAGCTTGGAGATGTCCCGGAAGGCATCCCCTCTTTCGTCTTCGTCTATCGGTAACTTTACTTGAGGCTATATTTTTATTCAGCACATGATATGTGTTTTGCTTGGAGCGTCTTGTATGATTTGAGCCTTTGCTTTTTAGTTTAACACAATCATCCTTGCTGTGCATACCTTTTGGGAGAGACACACATGAATCAGAATTTATTATAATACTCTATGTGCTTCACTTATATCTTTTGAGCTATACAATTTTGCTCTAGTGCTTCACTTATATCTTTTTAGGGCACGGTGGTGGTTTTATTTTATAGAAATTATTGATCTCTCATGCTTCAATTATATCATTTTGAGAGTCTTTTAGAACAACATGGTAATTTGCTTTGGTTATGAAATTAGTCTTAATATAATGGGCATCCAAGATGGGTATAATAAAAACTTGCATATAAGTGCATTGAATAGTAGGAGAAGTTTGATAATTGATGATTATTTTGAGACATGAGGATGGTGATATCAGAGTCATGCTAGTTGAATAATTGTGAATTTGAGAAATACATGTGTTGAGGTTTGCAAGTCCCGTAGCATGCACGTATGGTAACCGTTGTGTAACAAATTTGAAGCATGAGGTATTTCTTTGATTGTCTTCCTTATGAGTGGCGGTCGGGGACGAGTGATGGTCTTTTCCTACCAATCTATCCCCCTGGGAGCATGCGTGTAGTGGTTGGTTTTTGATGACTTGTAGATTTTTGCAATAAGCATGTGAGTTCTTTATGACTAATGTTGAGTCCATGGATTATACACACTCTCACCCTTCCACCATTGCTAGCCTCTCTAGTACCATACAACTTTCGCCGGTACCATAAACCCACCAGTTACCTTCCTCAAAACAGCTACCATACCTACCTATTATGGCATTTCCATAGCCATTCCGAGATATATTGCCATGGTCTTGCATGATCATGTAGTTGACATCGTATTTGTGGCAAAGCCACCGTTCATAATTTTTCATACATGTCACTCTTGATTCATTGCACATCCCGGTACACCACCGGAGGCACGCATATAGAGTCATATTTTTGTTCTAAGTATCGATTTGTAATCTTTGATTTGTAAATAAATAGAAGTGTGAAGATCATCATTATTAGAGCATTATCCCATGTGAGGAAATAAAAAAGGCCAAAAAAGAAGGCCCAAAAAAGAAAAAAAGGAAAAAATGAGAGAAAAGAGAGAAGGGACAATGCTACTATCCTTTTTCCACACTTGTGCTTCAAAGTAGCACCATTATTTTCATGATAGAGAGTCTCTTATTTTGTCACTTTCATATACTAGTGGGAAATTTTCATTATAGAACTTGGCTTGTATATTCCAATGATGGGCTTCCTCAAATGCCCTAGGTCTTCCTGAGCAAGCAAGTTGGATGCACACCCACTTAGTTTCTTTTGTTGAGCTTTCATACATTTATAGCTCTGGTGCAACCGTTGCATGGCAATCCCTACTCACTCACATTGACATCTATTGATGGGCATCTCCATATCCCATTGATATGCCTAGTTGATGTGAGACCATCTTCCTCATTTTTGTCCTCTCCACAACCACCACTCTATTCCACTTATAGTGTGAAACAATTGCTTGGCTCACGCTCATGTATTGTGTGGAAGTTGAAAAGGTTTGAGATTACTAAAGTATGAAACAATTGCTTGGCTTGTCATCAGGGTTGTGCATGATTTGAGTATTTTGTGTGACGAAGATGGAGCATGACCAAACTATATGATTTTGTAGGGATGAACTTTCTTTGGCCATGTTATTTTGAGAGGACATAATTACTTTGTTAGTATGCTTGAACTATTATTATTTTTATGTCAATAAACTTTTTTGTTGAATCATTCGGATCTAAATATTCATTCCACAATAAAGAAAATTATATTGATAAATATGTTAGGTAGCATTCCACATCAAAAATTCTGTTTTTACCATTTATGTACTCAAGGACGAGCAGGAATTAAGCTTGGGGATGCTTGATACGTCTCCAACGTATCTCTAATTTTTTATTGTTCCATGCTATTATATTACCTATTTTGGATGTTTAATGGGCTTTAATATGCTTGTTTATATTATTTTTGGGACTAACCTATTAGCCGGAGGCCCAGTGCCAGTTTTTTTGCCTATTTCAGTGTTTCGCAGAAAAGGAATACCAAACGGAATCCAAACGAAATGAAACCTTCGCGATGATCTTTCTTGGGCGAAAGCAAACCAGGAGACTTGGAGTGGAAGTCCGGAACTCGGTGAGGCGGCCATGAGATAGGAGGGGGCGTCCAGTGGGGTAGGTGCGCCCCCCACCCTCGTGGGTCCTACAGAGCTCCACCGACATACTTCTTTCACCTATATATACTCTTATACCCTAAAAACTTCAGGGAGAGCCACGAAACCACTTTTCCTCCGCCGCAACCTTCTGTAGCCGTGAGATCCCATGTGGGGCCTTTTCCGGCGATCTGTCGGAGGGGGAATCGATCACGGAGGGTTTCTATATCGACACCATAGCCTCTCCGATGAAGCGTGAGTAGTTTACCACAGACCTTCGGGTCCATAATTATTAGCTAGATGGCTTCTTCTCTCTCTCTTTTATCTTCAATACAAAGTTCTCCTCGATGTTCTTGGAGATCTATTCGATGTAATACTCTTTTGCAGTGTGTTTGCTGAGATCCCATGAATTATGGGTTTATGAACATGATTATCTATGAATATTATTTGGTTCTTCTCTGAATTCTTATATGCATGATTTGATATCTTTGCAAGTCTCTTCGAATTATCGGTTTAGTTTGGCCTACTAGATTGATCTTTCTTGCAATGGGAGAAGTGCTTAGCTTTGGGTTCAATCTTGCGGTGTCCTTTCCCAGTGACAGTAGGGGCAGCAAGGCACGCATTGTATTGTTGCCATCGAGGATAAAAAGATAGGGTTTATGTCATATTGCTTGAGTTTATCCCTCTACATCATGTCATCTTGCTTAATGTGTTACTCTGTTCTTATGAACTTAATACTCTAGATGCATGCTGGATAGCGGTCGATGTGTGGAGTCATAGTAGTAGATGCAGAATTGTTTCGATCTACTTGACATGGACGTGATGCCTATATTCATGATCATTGCCTTAGATATCTTCATAACTATGCACTTTTCTATCAATTCCTCGGCAGTAATTTGTTCACCCACCATTATACATGATATCATGAGAGAAGCCACTTGTAAACCCTATGGCCCTCGAGTCTCTTTCTTATTATATTGCATCTCTTTTATTATTGCATCTCGTTTACTATTTTGCAATCTTTACTTTCCAATCTATACAACAAAATACCAAAAATATTTATCTTATTATCTCTATCAGATCTCACTTTCGCAAGTGACCATGAAGGAATTGACAACCCCTTTATCACATTGGTTGCGAGGTTCTTGATTGTTTGTGCAGGTACTAGGTGACTTGAGCGTTGTCTCCTACTGGATTGATACCTTGGTTCTAAAAAACTAAGGGAAATACTTTCGCTACTTTGTTGCATCACCCTTTCCTCTTCAAGGGAAAACCAACGCATGCTCAAGAGGTAGCAGCAGCCCCCTAGGGCGCGCCCCCCAGGGCTTGTGGCCTCCTCGTAGGTCTTCTGGCCTCCTCTCCAAGCATCCTCGGTTTCTTCTGGTCCAAGAAAAACCATCGTAATGTTTTATTCCTTTTGGACTCTGTTTAGTATTGATTTTCTGTAAAAGACAAAAAACAAAGAAAAACAACAACTGGCACTGGGCACTAGGTTAATAGGTTAGTCCCAAAAAATGATATAAAATAGCATATTAATGCATATAAAACATCCAAGATAAATAATATAATAGCATGGAACAATCAAAAATTATAGATACGTTAGAGACATATCATTATACAACGAAGTTATATCCTACTTGTGGTGCATTATTCAGTGTTAGTTATGTTCAATGCGTGTTTATGACCATTTTTGTTTTTTGGTTGGTCACTTCTCAATCTATTTTCTAGCTTTCATTTGTACTAAGTGTTGGGGAACGTAGCATGCAATTTCAAATAATTTCCTACGATCACGCAAGATCTATCTAGGAGATGCATAGCAATGAGAGGGGAAGAGTGTGTCCACGTACCCTCGTAGACCAAAAGCGGAAGCGTTAGGTTAACACGGTTGATGTAGTCGAACGTCTCCGCGATCCAACTGATCTAGTACCGAACGTACGACACCTCCAAGTTCATCACACGTTCAGCTCGATGATGTCCCTCGAACTCTTGTTCCAGTAGATGGTCGAGGGAGAGTTTCGTCAGCACAAAGGCGTGGTGACGGTGACGGTGATGACCATCGAGTTTGAGTGTTACAACTCAAAGAACCAAATGTATCAAAACGCGAGAGTTGTAAACACTAGACAAAATATAAAACCACCACCCATATGGACCCGCTTGAAGACTATCAAACTCATATGCTTCTCCCCCTTTTGTCAGTAAGGACCAAAAAGGTTTGAAGACATAGAGCACCTACTCGATCCCATGAGGAGTTGGTGAAGCAGCAGGGTCATCGGAGTTGGTTGGCGGTGCAGACGAACTCGGTGCAGTGGTGATTCGCGCCGAAGGTGGTGAAGTAGCATCGTCTTCATCATCGATGACACGTGCATTCACTGTTGCAGCAGAGGAGGAGAACTCAGAGTCTTCAAGAGACGGAGTACGCCGCAGCAAGGTCCTTCTTGGAGGTGTTGAGTCAAACTTGAAGCGTTCAGAGAAACCATCCACTTGAAGATCATCTTCAGAACACATAAGCGTCAGCCCTTTCCATGTACGCCGACAAGTTCATGGGCGACAAAGGCATTCTTGGTGGCAAGGTTGCGAATCCTGTTTACGTCCACCAAGAGGCTTTGCATTTGGCGCTTCAGCCAGTCATGATGCTTATCCTGTTTCTGATGAAGGGCAACCAGAAGCTCTCGGTCATTGAGAACACGGGATCGCTTCTTGGGCCGTTGTGCAATGGTGCTTTTAGTGGCTTCAGTGAGGGCACGATGAGGTGCACGGGTAGTACCAGCCAGAGGATAAACACGAGTGACTGCTGGGTCGCCTTCAATGTGTTGAGAGAAACTTTGCTTATCAGCATTCTGAAGACTAAGGGGCTCCTTGGCAGGCTCTGGATAGATGGCTTCAACTGACATGTCGACGTCAGGCAGAAAAATCCGGTAATTGCGAGCAGAGGGTTGATAGGTGACAGCTGAGTGTAGTTTGATCAGATGCATAATCCATGGGGCGTAAAACTTCAAACCAAAGAGATCAGATCCGGATGCAGCAAGTTGGCGGATGAAGAAGTCTTGTGCATTGAAGCTTTTGCCGTGAAGAATATGGAAGACCAAAGTCTTCATTGCACCTTCCATCTTTGCATGTGGAGAATGTCCTTTGATGGGCCAGAGAGTTTGCCTTATGATGTGATAGATAGTGCGTGGCAGATACTCAAGGTCTTCAACAAAGAACTCCTTAGGATATTCAGCATCTGGAGGCAAAGGCTTCATCATGCTAAGCATCTGACTCATGTTGGGTTCAGGCTTGTGAAAATGCTTTCCATAGCAGCACTGTGAAGCTGACAACCAGGTTCATAAAGATCTCCTGGAGTGGGCAGGCTAGTGAGCTCAATGATATCAAAGGCTTTGGCTTCATGGTGAACATTGCCTGTCATCCACTCAAGGACCCAAGTCTTTGGATCCCTGTTGTAGCCACGAATATGAAGAGTGGCATAGAATTGGAGCAGCAATTCTTCGTTCCAGTGCTCCTTGTCAGTGACGAACTGCAACAAACCAGATTCTCTGAAGCAATCCAGTGCTTCTTCCAAACAGGGCAGGCCAGTTATGGCTTCAGTGTCAAGACGCATATGGGGGAAAATGCGACCTTGATTGTACAAGATGCATGAGTAATAACTGCGCTGCTGATAGCTCCAGAACCGATCATAAGATATTCTTGCCTTTGAGTAGGGGTTCTTGGCGCTATTGAAGAAGGTGTTGTGTGCTTTGAAGCCATTGAGATTGTCTTCAGCAACTTTAGCTTCAGACTCAGAAACGTTCACAGTAGGAGTGGCTTTGGGGAACACCTGACGTGCAACAGATTGGTGGTGCACTTCTCCTTCTGAAACGCTCGAAAGAGGGACTTGGGGCCTTGGTCCTTTGTGAAGCCTGCGTAACACTGGCGACGCCTGTGAAGATGGAGTTGGCTGGGCCTCAAAGTCATCCTCTTCTTGCACTGATGGGGTTGCTTGCGGTTGGGGAGAGCTTGGAGTGTCTTGTCTCTGTGGGTGATCAGCCCACGATGCATCCTGAGCAGTTGGCGTCAGATGACGACCAATGCTGATGAGTTCGATGTGCGTAAGCACAGGCGATGATACCAATTGGTGCTCGGTCTGAGGAAGGACTTCATCATCTTCAACATTGTCATGGTGACCAATGTCTTCAGCAGCGGTGGGGTCAACTGCTGGAATGTCTTCAGCTTCAGGAGCCTCTGTGGAAGCAGGCTCATGAACTATCATCCATCGTTCTTGATGCGAAGATTTAGGACGAGCAACAGAGATGGGCTCGACAACAAGGGGCTCTGTGGGAGCATCCCGATCTTTCTTGGTTTTGCGCTTCTTCTTGGAGGGAGCGACATTAGAAGCGTCAGGATTTTTCCTCTTTCTGGCTTCAGCCTCAGCAGCCCTTGTCTTCTTCAGGTCTGAAGCAGTGGAATTGACCTTTGGCTTCGAGCCAGACATGCTGCTTGGGAAGACAATGCGGGGTTCTTCCTGCCTTGAAGGTGTAGATGTGTCAGTCGATGGCTTCTTCTTCTTTGCATCCATTCTGGGGTCAATGCCAGGACGCCCAAGAGACTTGTGCTTCTCAGCTTCATTGTAGGCTTGCACGCACTTGTCAGCCAGACTCTTCATGCGCTCACGAGAACCTTTAGCTTCTTCGCGTTTCTTGAGAAAGGCTTCCTTGAGCTCGTGCAGCATAGTCTTGAAGTTCTTGACATCCTGCACGCTGAGCTTTGCCATGTGTTGCTTGAACTGAGCTTTCTCATAGTCGATCTTTTGCTTTAGTTCAACGATGCGCTGAGCTAGAGCTAGCTCAGAAGCAATGGCGCCAGTGAAAGCGACGCTGAGGCCAATTGGAAGTTGCAGATCATCAAAGCTGAGATTGGGGGTTTCAAACCACTCATCAATGAAGTTGTGAAGGATTGCTACGTCAAAGAGAGGCAAATCATTGAAGATTTCTGCTTCTTCTTTGCTCTTGATCAGTTGCTCAAGAGCGTCATATGCAAGATCTTCATCGCTGGACAGATCAATGGCGTCGTTGCGCAGAATAGCAGCAGCAGTCAGTTCTTGGCTGGTGGGTTGCAAGGGCATCTTTACTCTCGAGGGCTTGGAGATGCGTGACAAATCTTCAGACTGCACACTGTGTTCAGGAGGTGCAGTGGCTAGAGGCTTCGCCTGTAAGACCTTTGGTGCAGGAGCAGGCTTTGAAGCTTTAGGCTTCTTCAGTTTCTTTGGCTTCGGCGGTGCAGGCGCTTCATCAGATTCAGCGTCATCTGCAGGCTCATCCACGGCTGTCCCTTGAACCATGATATGAGTGATGAGACCTTCCAGGTTGTAGAAGGGCCCAACCAGATTGGGTTCAGCTTCTCATGTGCTATCAGCACGTGGCGCAGAGGGGCCTGGGTTGAAGTCTAATCCCAATGACTTCTTGTTTTCCTTGGTAGAGTTCTGTGCAAACTGATAGTTGCGCTTGAAAAGATTGTCTTCGCGACACCATAACAGAGAGGATGGGTCGGCATTAGCAGGCTGAGGTCCACGAAGCATGCAGGGGTAAAAGCCTTGAGCAATAGCTTCAGACTGTGATTTGGGCTGAAGACCTTTGTATATGATATCTCCCCATGGGCCCTTGATGGCACTCTTCTCAGCATATTCGTCGGTGACGAATCTGTACTTGAACCATTCCTCTGCCCAATGTCTTCGAATCCATTGGATTCGGTTCTTGCGTTATCCATAGGTTTCTTCTAGATCTGACTTGTATAGCTCATAGAGATCTGGTGGCAGGTCCTTAGCAGTGTTTCCACGGCGCTGTCTGCCTCCCTTCCTTATAGATTTCTCTGTAGCCATGAACTTCAAACTGAATGGCTTCAACACGTTCAAAGGTTTCAAAGGCTTCCGCCTGCGGGTCAAATAGGAACTGGCTTCGGGAGAATTTATATGATGTTGTAAGAATTCTGCAAATGAATGCAGACTATGAGAACCAAGGGATTCTCCCACGGACATGTACCTATGACAGCATTAAGGTGCGAGGGAAGGGGAAGAGGTCATATGCATTCTCAGAAGATTTTGAAGATGAATCAGTTTAGAAGACATTGACCTCATAGTGCGAAGACATTCACTCATAGATAGAGAGTTGGTTCCAGATTTGTACGAATCCACGAATCAGTACAAGTGAGGAATCTAACTACTTTGTGAAGCATAAGTGAACATACTAGGCATATTATGAGATACAGTATGAAATAGATCCAACTTGTGTGAATAGAAACTTCTTGTGGTAGAAAGTGATGAATCTATAGGATTAAAGGGGCCATAAAAAGGAAGTTTTATTTACCACATGAAGAACTGCTAGACGTAGTGGGAGAGGAGGCCGAGCAGTTCGATCGTCTGTGCCCTAACTTGGCGACGGAGGACACCTACGGCAACGGCGGAGAAGACAATGTCCGTGGCCGGCGTGAAGACGGTGTCGGTGAGGTCGCGATAGCTAAGCGCTTCGTCGCCGGCGTCGTTGAGGGCTAGCGGTGGCGCTAGGGTTTGTGCGAGAGTGGAAGAAAGGATAATGACTATGGTGAGGCGTGTATTTATAGGGATAGGGACGGCACAGTGTTATTACACAGGTGCCCCTGGTGATTCACATCTGAAGGACACGTGGCCATCATGCAACATATCGGAGGTTGTTCCACGTTCCCACGCATGCCTGGATTGTCGGGTGGTCGTTCCCACTTCTCCGGGTTTCAGGTGAAGGAATTAGCGTTGAAAACGGACTTAATGTTTGTCTCTGTATCTTCTGCTGACTAGGACGCAGAGAAGACATTTGACAGTTTCAATAGAATGCATATGATTTGGACAGATTGAGTTTGAGATAGAAAGCATAGAGAGATTAGGGTCCGATCACATTCACTTAGTTCAAAAGATTCAACAAGGAAGACGTAGCTATAAGTGAATGATGTAGAGGACAAAACACTAGTATGTATATATCAGAAGACAATCAAGTCAACATAGTGAAGATAATCATGAAGACAAGTTGAAATTGAAGACAAGCCAAATGTGAAGACATAGCAAATGTAACGCCATGGGTAAAACACTTCAAACAGAAGAATTTGGTGGTGGTGTTACCCACCGTATAGGAAGTATTAGACCCAGACACAGCGCACAATTATCGTGGCGCTCCGAAGTCAAATTCCACGTTAATGTATTCACACTCAGAATGTAAGTCTTCATTGATTGAAGATATACTTTACTTCGTGTGTTGCACATCTAAGTCATCAACGTGCATAAGTGTTAGGATGTGTGCCTGATCACAGGACATTTGAGGATTCCAAGATATTTATCTCACACCGTAACTTGCAAAACCTCTTCTCATCCAAGGTCTTGGTGAAGATATCTGCCAATTGCTCTTCAGTGTTGACGTGTATGATATCAATATCTTCCTTCACAACATGATCTCTGAGAAAGTGATGACGAATTTTAATGTGCTTTGTCTTCGAGTGCTGAACTGGGTTGTTGGCAATCTTGATGGCGCTTTCGTTGTCGCAGTAGAGTGGTACTTGCATCAGGTGAATGCCATAGTCTTTGAGTGTTTGCTTCATCCATAGAAGCTGAGCACAGCAAGATCCAGCAGCAATGTATTCAGATTCAGCAGTGGAGAGAGATACACAATTCTGCTTCTTTGAAGACCAACATACAAGTGATCGTCCCAGAAAATGACATGTGCCTGATGTAGACTTGCGATCCACCTTGTCACCAGCACAATCAGCATCCGAGAATCCAACTAGATCAAACTCTGAGCCCTTTGGATACCATAATCCTAGTGTTGGGGTGTGAGCCAAATATCTGAGAATTCGCTTCACAGCTAAGTGATGCGATTCCTTTGGTGCCGCTTGGAACCGGGCACACATGCAAACACTAAGCATGATATCTGGCCTAGATGCACATAAATAAAGTAAGGAACCAATCATGGAGCGGTATACCTTTTGATCGAACTCTTTACCATTCTCGTCGGGACCCAGATGATGTTTGGCTGGCATTGGCGTCGTGTAGCCTTTGCAATCTTGCATTCCAAATTTCTTCAGGCAATCTTTGAGGTATTTCTCTTGAGATATAAAGATGCCGCTGCGTTGCTGACGTATTTGAAGACCAAGGAAGAACTTCATCTCACCCATCATGGACATCTGATATTGCTCTTGCATCATATATCCAAACTCGTCAATGTATTTCTGATTGGTGCAGCCGAAGATAATGTCATCCACATATATTTGGCACACAAACAGTTCACCATCATATGTCTACGTGAAGAGAGTGGGGTCGAGGGAACCAGGTTTAAAGCCTTTGCTCTTCAGGAAGTCTTTGAGTGTGTCATACCAAGCCCTAGGGGCTTGTTTGAGGCCATACAGTGCCTTGTTGAGCTTGTACACCATATCAGGATGTTTTGGATCTTCAAAGCCAGGCGGTTGTGCAACATACACTTCTTCGTCAATCTTGCCATTGAGAAAAGTGCTGTTCACACCCATTTGATGCAGAAGAATGTTATGATGATTTGCATAGGCCAGCAGTATGCATATGGCTTCAAGTCTAGCCACAGGAGCAAATGTCTCATCGAAGTCAATCCCTTCAACTTGAGTATATCCTTGAGCAAGAGACGAGCTTTGTTTCTGACAACTTGACCATGCTCATCTTGCTTGTTGCGATATATCCATTTGGTGCCTATTATATTGTGCTTGCGAGGATCAGGATGCTTAACCAGTTCCCCTACATTATTCAGCTCAAACTATTGAAGCTCTTCTTGCATAGCTTGAATCCATTCAGGTTCCATGAAGGCTTCATCAACTTTCTTGGGTTCAGATATTGAGACAAATGCGAAGTGCCCACAAAAATTTGCTAGCTGTGTTTCCCTTGAACGAGTGAGTGGACCTAGTGCATTGATGCTATCAATTATTCTCTCAATCTGTACTTCATTTGCAACACGAGGATGTACAGGACGAAGATTTTGCTCTTGCTGATCATTGTCATCGTTAGAAGGATTGTCTTCAGGCTGAGCATTGTCTTCAGATTGATCATTGCCTTCAGGTTGATCAGGTGCGGAGATGATAAGTTCCTCTTCAGGCTGAGCTTCAGAAGGTATGATTTCTCCAGTTCCCATAAGTTTGATTGATTCACTGGATGGAACTTCATCTAGCACATTTGGCAGGTGCTCTCTTTGCGAGCCGTTAGTCTCATCGAACCGCACATCCACAGTTTCAACCACTTTATAGTGAAAGAGGTTGAAGACTCTGTAGGAGTGCGAATCCTTTCCATATCCAAGCATAAAACCTTCATGTGCTTTTGGTGCAAATTTTGAAGTGTGATGTGGATCCTTGATCCAGCACCTGGCACCAAATACTCTCAAGTAACTGACATTTGGCTTCTTGCCAGTAAGGGGCTCATAGGATGTCTTGTTCAGAAGCTTGTGAAGATAAACACGGTTGATGATATGGCATGCAGTATCAATGGCTCCAGGCCAGAATTTTCTTGGAGTCTTGTATTCATCAAGCATCGTCCGAGCCATCTCAATAAGTGTTCTGTTCTTGCGTTCGACAATGCCATTCTGCTGCGGCGTGTACGGAGCTGAGAATTCATGTGTGATGCCCAAAGTATCAAGATAAGTATCTAGGCCAGTGTTCTTGAATTCAGTGCCATTGTCACTTCTGATGTGCTTTATCTTGACACCATAGTTGTTCATTGCTCGATTGGCGAAGCGTCTAAAGACATCCCGCACTTCAGTCTTGTAGAGGATTATATGCACCCAAGTATATCTTGAATAATCATCAACAATGACAAAGCCATAGAGACAAGCAGTAGTAGTAAGAGTTGAGTAATGAATGGGACCGAAAAGATCCATGTGGAGCAGTTCGAAGGGTTGAGTCGTTGTCATGATTGTCTTCGAGAGATTCTTGGCCCTCGTCATCTTTCCTGCTTCACAGGCACCGCATAAGTGATCCTTCTTGAACTTGACGCCCTCGATGCCTATGACATGCTTCTTTCTTGCAAGAGTGTGCAAGTTCCTCATGCCAGCACGCCCTAGCCTCTGATGCCAGAGCCAGCATTCTGAAGTTTTTGCTAGAAGACATACGGCAAGCTGTGGTCCTGCTGAGAAATCTACCACGTACAAATCATCTTTCCGATACCCTTCAAACACTAGAGACTTGTCAGATTCCATTAGAACAAGGCAACGATATTTTCCAAACATCACAATCATGTTTAAATCGCAAAGCATTGAGACAGACATTAAGTTGAAACCAAGGGATTCAACAAGCATGCCTTTATCCATGTGTTGATCCTTTGAGATTGCAACTCTACCTAGACCCAATACCTTACTTTTACCAGTGTCAGCAAATGTGATGTGACTTTTGTCAGATGGATGTAAGGTTGAGTCCATAAGAAGACTTCGCTTGCCAGTCATGTGATTAGTACACCCACTATCAATAATCCATTCTGAAGCAGCTGGTGTCGTACCCTACAGTGCAGTTAGGGGGATAGGCTTCACGAAGAGAATTGTGAAGCAAAAACATTTGACGAGCCAGTGGATTATGAAAGCTTAGATCGAGATTAGGACTAATAGGGCAAGTAGAAAGCGACTTAGGAACAAAGTACATAATAAGACCATTTGGGCATTTGATCTTGTGCCCTACAAGATGTTTAAGGTCCCCAGCAATAGCGTCAGATGATTTTGGTTTTCGGCTAGAGACCTTTCCCTGCAAAAGAGAGTTAAGCTTTCCTAGCCACCCACATCTTCAAGGGTGGCTTCGAAGCAATGAGTCTAAGTGCAGCATCTAAGAACTTTGGGTTTGGAGGCCTAACAAATAGTCTTGCAGGTGGACAATAGTACTCATAAGAATAAGCAGAGTAGTTCTTGGTCTTATGAACATGGCGATTTGATGAACCGCGCTCATATTCATACGCCTGAGTATGGCTTCCCTGCAAAACATTTGCATTAGTGTGACTCAGGTGAGTCCTCTGTCTATATGAAGCCTTTGGGCCGTATGAAGCCTGTGGTCTGGGGTTTGTCTTCTTCACTTGTGGTGTCATGACGACATTCACAAGAAGATTCTCCAAACACCTTTTCGGCACCCAGACCTTCTTCATAGGCGGCCCATTCCTGCAGTTAGTACCAATATACCTGGCAAACACTTCACCATTCTGATTCTTAAACAGTTTATAGTTTGCATCAAAGGATTCATCAATAACAATGGGATTAGCACAAGTGAAGCCAGATAGGGTGGATGGATCCACTAAAGGTCCCTTTGCAGCAACCCATGTGGTTTTGGGGTACTGCTCAGGTTTCCAGTAAGAGCCATCAACATTCATTTTCCTTTCGAACCCAACACCCTCTTTCCTAGGGTTTCGGTTCAGGATCTGCCTTTTGAGGACATCACATAGTGTCCGATGCCCTTTGAGACTTTTGAACATCCCTGTTTCAAGCAATGTCTTCAACCTAGCATTCTCATCAACAATAGCGGTGGCATCCTCAGCAGAGGGGTTAGATATCACAACAACAGTTGAAGATATTGCAACAGTAGGAGCAGTAGAACATTCAACAATAGAAGTAGCGTTATCACGCTCAATGTATTTAAGACATGGTGGTTCAAAACCTTCCTGAGCGGAACTGATCTGTTTGGCGCGAAGTGACTCATTTTCCTTTTGAAGATCTTCATGAGCCGCTCTCAATTTTTCAAGGTCTTGCTTCCTTTGAAGATAATCATAGGAAAGCTTTTCATGAGATGTTGAGAGCGTTTCATGATGACTTTCAAGTTCCTCATACTTAACATGAAGATTTTTAATGTCTTCAATTAAGTACTGAGATCGAGTCATTTCAGCGTCCAACAGGTCATCGCTTTTGTCTAATAGTTTTTGAATATGTTCCATAGCTTTCTGTTGTTCAGTTGCAATTTAGCAAGTGTTTTGTAGCTGGGTTTGGAACCACAATCAGAGTCATCTTCACTTGATGTTTGATAGTGAGTGGCACGTGAGTTTACCTTGGCACCACGTGCCATGAAGTAGTAGGTGGGAGTGGAGTCGTCCTTGTCATTAGCATCGGCGTTGGTGACATTGTCTTCAGTGTTGAAGATGGACTTGGCAACGTAGGCTGTAGCCAGACTTTCCACACCATAATCGGACTCCTCCTCAGACTCCACCTCCGCCTCCTCAGAAGCGGACTCCTCCTCCGAATCCACTTCCTTGCCAACAAATGCACGAGCCTTGCCAGATGAGCTCTTCTTGTGTGATGAAGACTTGGAAGAAGGCTTTGAGTATTTCTTCTTCTTCTTATCATCAGAATCATACTCCTTGCTCTTCTTTTTCTTCTTGTTCTCATTGTCCCACTACGGACACTCAGAGATGTAGTGGCCAGGTTTCTTGCACTTGTGGCATGTTCTCTTCTTGTAGTCATGAGCAGAAGCTTCATCATTCCTTGAGCTTGATCTTGAGGACTTTCTGAAGCCTTTCTTCTTGGTGAATTTTTGGAACTTCTTCACAAGCATAGCAAGCTCCTTTCAAATGTCTTCAGGATCATCAGAACTGCTGTCAAATTCTTCTTTAGATGAGGAGACAGCTTTTGCCTTCAAGGCACGAGTTCGCCCATAGTTGGGACCGTAAATATCTCTTTTCTCAAAAAGCTGAAACTCATGTGTGTTGAGCCTCTCAAGTATGTCAGACAGATCGAGTGTCTTGAAGTCAGGACGTTCTTGAATCATCAGGGCTAGGGTGTCAAACGAGCTGTCAAGTGATCTCAGGAGTGTCTTGACGACTTCATGCTTGGTGATCTCAGTAGCGCAGAGGGCTTGAAGCTCATTTGTGATGTCAGTGAGTCGATCAAACGTGAGATGGACATTCTCATTGTCATTTCTCTTGAAGCGGTTGAAGAGGTTGCGAAGGACACTGATTCTCTGATCTCTCTAGGTTGAGACGCCTTCGTTGACCTTGGAGAGCCAGTCCCAGACTAGCTTAGATTTTTCCAAAGCACTCACACGGCCATACTATCCTTTGGTCAGATGACCACAGATGATGTTCTTGGCAGTGGAGTCCAGTTGAACGAACTTCTTGACATTAGCAGCGGTGACACCTTCACCAGCCTTGGGAACGCCATTCTTGACGAAATACCATAGGTCAACATCAATGGCTTCAAGATGCATCCGCATCTTATTCTTCCAGTAGGGATAATCAGTTCCATCGAAGATGGGGCACGCAGCGGAGACTTTAATTATCCCTGCAGTCGACATAGCTAAAACTCGAGGTGGTTAAACCGAATCACACAGAACAAGGGAGTACCTTGCTCTGATACCAATTGAAAGTGCTAGTGATCGACTAGAGGGGGGGTGAATAGGATTTTTTTATGAAAGTCTTCAAAATATGGAAGTTTCGAAGACAAACAATAGAAATAAACCTATTACCATGCAGCGGAAGGTAGACTACACTAGGCAAACCATAGTCAAGTATTCAATGGAGTGAAAGCACAATGACTAATAGCAGCTAGGCAGTAAAGATCAGGTAGGAAGATATTGTGAAGCCAATCAGAACAAGCAGTCACTCAGTGAAGACTAAAGATAAAGCAATCATACAATGACTTCACAAGGACCAACAGTAAGTAAAGGGAAGGGAAGGATGAAACCAGTGACTCGTTGAAGACAATGATTTGTTGGACCAGTTCCAGTTGCTGTGACAACTGTACGTCTGGTTAGGGAGGCTGAGATTCAACTCATAAGACCTTGTCTTCACCTTATTCCCCTTGAGCTAAGGACACCCAGTCCTCGCCCAATCACTCTGGTAAGTCTTCAAGGTAGACTTCCAAACCTTCACAGACTTTGTTCATCGGCGATCCACAATGACTCTTGGATGCTCAGAACGCGACGCCTAACCGACTGGAGGATTCACAGTCCTCAAGTGTAATAAGTCTTCAGATCACACAGACAGGAAGACTTAAGTGATGCCTAACACTCTTTGGCTCTGGGTGTTTAGGGCTTTATCCTTGCAAGGAATTCCCTCTCAAAGGCTTCGAGGTGGGTTGCTCTCAAACGACAAAAGCCGTGTACTAACTCTGAGCAGCTAACCGTTTATGGTTGTAGGGGGTGGGATTTTTATAGCCACTAGGCAACCCGACCTGATTTGTCTGAAATGACCCTTGGTCACTAAGGAACTAACACGTGTTCCAACGGTCAGATTTCAAACACACACGACAACTTTACTTGAGCTACAAGCAAAGCTGACTTATCCAACTCTGGACAAGATTTGCTCTCATAGTCTTCACTCGAAGACATAGGATTTTGGTTAAGCATCACTTCAGTCATTCTGACTGGTTCAGTTGGACCCCACTTAACAGTACGGTGCTTCCTATGACTCAACAAAGAAGAACACAAAATGACGAAACTGCTAAGTCTTCGCGCTCCATAGTCTTCACGCGATGTCTTATCTTGTCATAGTCTTAAATGTGAATGTCTTCACATACCACCTTTGACTTCAATGTCTTCATACATTTTTAGGGGTCATCTCTGGTAGGAAAACTGAATCAATGAGGGACTTCTACCTGTGTTATCCTGCAATTCTCACAAACACATTAGTCCCTCAACAGGTTTGTCGTCAATACTCCAAAACCAACTAGGGGTGGCACTAGATGCACTTACAGAAGCCACTAGTGAAACCTATGGCCCCCGGGTCTCTTCCTTATTATATTGCATCTCTTTTATTATCAAATCTCGTTTACTATTTTGCAATCTTTACTTTCTAATCTATACAACAAAATACCAAAAATATTTATCTTATTATCTCTATCAGATCTCACTCCGCAAGTGACCGTGAAGGGATTGACAACCCCTTTATGACGTTGGTTGCGAGGTTCTTGATTGTTTGTGCAAGTACTAGGTGACTTGAGTGTTGTCTCCTACTAGATTGGTACCTTGGTTCTCAAAAACTAAGGGAAATACTTATGCTACTTTGCTGCACCACCCTTTCCTCTTCAAGGGAAAACCAACGCATGCTCAAGAGGTAGCAAGAAGGATTTTTGGCGTCGTTGCTGGGGAGATCTACGCCAAGTCAAGACATACCAAGTACCCATCATAAACTCTTCTCCTCGCATTACATTATTTGCCATTTGCCTCTCGTTTTCCTCTTCCCCACTTCACCTTTGCCATTTTATTCGCCCTCTTCCCTTCATCTCTTTTTGCTTGCTTCTTGTGTGCTTGTGTGTTAGATCGTTTGTTTGCCCTCATGGCAAGCCTTCCTTTGCCTCCCGATTTTGAAGTTCTTCACTTCAAACAAAGACAAGGAGAAAACCTAAAAGATGCTTGGTACAGGATGATAGGATCCTATCGTAATTGCACTATAGAGGGAGATTTCAAGATTTTACTTCACAATTTTTATGTTGGGCTAACCGTGTCCCATAGAAAACTCTTGGATTTTGCCGCCAAAGGAAATTTTATTGAAATTGATCCCAGTACTGCACATGAGATTATAGAGGGAATAGTAGGAGTACTACCCCCACAAAAGGGACTACATCATGGTTAGGAAGGAACCCAAGTTTTTGAGAAACTTTGCTAAATACAAAAATCTCTTGAACCTCTTAAAAATGTTAGTGGGAACCTTAACCGCACGGATATGTTGATCACTCTTTGCAATAAGCGGTTGGATGCTCTAGATCTAAAAATCTCCGAGTATGAAGGGAAACATAAGGAACCTCCCAGATTCGAGCATAACCCCATTAAAAAGATAAATACCAAAGATGGCAATACCTAGATCTATTCTTGCTTTTATGCCCAGCTAGGGGCGTTAAACGATAGCGCTTGTTGGGAGGCAACCCAATTTTATTTCTTGTTCTTTTCTTTTTGTTCCTGTTTAGTAATAAATAATTTATCTAGCCTCTGTTATGATTGTTCTTTATGTTTTAATTAGTGTTTGTGCCAAGTAAAGCATTTAGGATCTTCTTGGGTGATTGTTGTTTGACCTTGCTGATAAAAACAAAAAGTATGCGATCACGAAAATAATTTTAGTTTTTTTACCAGAGAGCGATAAAATACCAAATCGAACTGTAGTAGATCAATATACAAATTTTCCTGGTCTTCCTAATTGTTCAGGATTTTTTGAGTTACAAAAGTATTCGAAACCTCCAGATTGCTACAGCCTATTCTGTTTTAGACAGATTATGTTTTTTGCGTGTTGTTTGCTTATTTTGATGCATCTATGGCTAGTATCGGGGGGTATAAACCATAGAGAAGTTGGAATACAGTAGGTTTAACACCAATATAAATAAGGAATGAGTTAATTACAGTACCTTAAAGTGGTGGTTTATTTTCTTATACTAACGGAGCTCACGAGATTTTCTGTTGAGTTTTGTGTTGTGAAGTTTTCAAGTTTTTGGGTAAAGATTTGATGAATTTCGGAACAAGGAGTGGCAAGAGCCTAAGCTTGGGGATGCCCAAGGCACCCCAAGTTAAAATTCAAGGACAATCAAATCCCTAAGCTTGGGGATGTCCCGGAAGGCATCCCCTCTTTCGTCTTCGTCTATCGGTAACTTTACTTGAGGCTATATTTTTA
Organism: Triticum aestivum; assembly: GCF_018294505.1. Taxonomy (NCBI): domain Eukaryota; kingdom Viridiplantae; phylum Streptophyta; class Magnoliopsida; order Poales; family Poaceae; genus Triticum; species Triticum aestivum. Next base: position 548,994,821 of record NC_057803.1, on the reverse strand, counting down.
TTCACCACATGATATGTGTTTTGCTTGGAGCGTCTTGTATGATTTGAGTCTTTGATTTTTAGTTTACCACAATCATCCTTGCTGTGCATAACTTTTGGGAGAGACGCAGATGAATCAGAATTTATTATAATACCCTATGTGCTTCAATTATATCTTTTGAGCTATACAATTTTGCTCTAGTGCTTCACTTATATCTTTTTAGAGCACGGTGGTGGTTTTATTTTATAGAAATTATTGATCTCTCATGCTTCAATTATATCATTTTGAGAGTCTTTTAGAACAGCATGGTAATTTGCTTTGGTTATAAAATTAGTCTTAATATAATGGGCATCCAAGATGGGTATAATAAAAACATGCATATAAGTGCATTGAATGGTAGGAGAAGTTTGATACTTGATGATTGTTTTGAGACATGAGGATGGTGATATCAGAGTCATGCTAGTTGAATAATTGTGAATTTGAGAAATACATGTGTTGAGGTTTGCAAGTCCCGTAGCATGCACGTATGGTAACCGTTGTGTAACAAATTTGAAGCATGAGGTATTTCTTTGATTGTCTTCCTTATGAGTGGCGGTTGGGGATGAGTGATGGTCTTTTCCTATCAATCTATCCCCCTAGGAGCATGCGCGTAGTGCTTGGTTTTTGATGACTTGTAGATTTTTGCAATAAGTATGTGAGTTCGTTATGACTAATGTTGAGTCCATGGATTATACACACTCTCACCCTTCCACCATTGCTAGCCTCTCTAGTACCGCACAACTTTCGCTGGTACCATAAACCCACCAATTACCTTACTCAAAACAGCCACCATACCTACCTATTATGGCATTTCCATAGCCATTCCGAGATATATTGCCATGGTCTTGCATGATCATGTAGTTGACATCGTATTTGTGGCAAAGCCACCGTTCATAATTTTTCATACATGTCACTCTTGATTCATTGCACATCCCGGTACACCACCGGAGGCACGCATATAGAGTCATATTTTTGTTCTAAGTATCGATTTGTAATCTTTGATTTGTAAATAAATAGAAGTGTGAATATCATCACTATTAGAGCATTATCCCATGTGAGGAAATAAAAAAAAGGCCAAAAAAAGAAGGCCCAAAAAAAGAAAAAAAGAAAAATGAGAGAAAAAGAGAGAAGGGACAATGCTACTATCCTTTTTCCACACTTGTGCTTCAAAGTAGCACCATGATCTTCATGATAAAGAGTCTCTTATTTTGTTACTTTCATATACTAGTGGGAAATTTTCATTATAGAACTTGGCTTGTATATTCCAACGATGGGCTTCCTCAAATGCCCTAGGTCTTCCTGAGCAAGCAAATTGGATGCACACCCACTTAGTTTCTTTTGTTGAGCTTTCATACATTTATAGCTCTGGTGCAACCGTTGCATGGCAATCCGTACTCACTCACATTGACATCTATTGATGGGCATCTCCATAGCCCATTGATACGCCTAGTTGATGTGAGACCATCTTCCTCATTTTTGTCCTCTCCACAACCACCACTCTATTCCACTTATAGTGTGAAACAATTGCTTGGCTCACGCTCATGTATTGTGTGAAAGTTGAAAAGGTTTGAGATTACTAAAGTATGAAACAATTGCTTGGCTTGTCATCAGGGTTGTGCATGATTTGAGTATTTTGTTTGACGAAGATGGAGCATGACCAAACTATATGATTTTGTAGGGATGAACTTTCTTTGGCCATGTTATTTTGAGAGGACATAATTACTTTGTTAGTATGCTTGAACTATTATTATTTTTATGTCAATAAACTTTTTTCTTGAATCATTCTGATCTAAAAATTCATTCCACAATAAAGAAAATTATATTGATAAATATGTTAGGTAGCATTCCACATCAAAAATTGTGTTTTTATCATTTATGTACTCGAGGACGAGCAGGAATTAAGCTTGGGGATGCTTGATACGTCTCCAACATATCTATAATTTTTGATTGTTCCATGCTATTATATTATTTATTTTGGATGTTTAATGGGCTTTAATATGCTCGTTTATATTATTTTTGGGACTAACCTATTAGCCGGAGGCCCTGTGCCAGTTTGTGTTTTTTTGCCTATTTCAGTGTTTCGCAGAAAAGGAATACCAAACGGAATCCAAACAAAATGAAACCTTCGTGATGATCTTTCTTGGACCGAAAGAAAACCAGGAGACTTGGAGTGGAAGTCTGGAACTCCGTGAGGCGGCCACGAGATAGGAGGGGGCGCTTAGTGGGGTAGGTGCGCCCCCACCCTCGTGGGCCCCACAGAGCTCCACCGACATACTTCTTTCACCTATATATACTCTTATACCCTAAAAACATCAGGGAGAGCCACGAAACCACTTTTCCACCGCCGCAACCTTCTGTACCCGTGAGATCCCATCTGGGGGCTTTTCCGGCGATCTATTGGAGGGGGAATCGATCACGGAGGGTTTCTATATCAACACCATAGCCTCTCCGATGATGCGTGAGTAGTTTACCACAGACCTTCGGGTCCATAATTATTAGCTAGATGGCTTCTTCTCTCTCTCTCTCTCTCTTTTATCTTCAATACAAAGTTCTCCTCAATGTTCTTGGAGATCTATTCGATGTAATACTCTTTTGCGGTGTGTTTGCTGAGATCCCATGAATTGTGGGTTTATGAACATGATTATCTATGAATATTATTTGGTTCTTCTCTGAATTCTTATATGCATGATTTGATATCTTTGCAAGTCTCTTCGAATTATCGGTTTAGTTTGGCCTACTAGATTGATCTTTCTTGCAATGGGAGAAGTGCTTAGCTTTGGGTTCAATCTTGCGGTGTCCTTTCCTAGTGACAGTAGGGGCAGCAAGGCACGCATTGTATTGTTGCCATCGAGGATAAAAAGATGGGGTTTATGTCATATTGCTTGAGTTTATCCCTCTACATCATGTCATCTTGCTTAATGTGTTACTCTATTCTTATGAACTTAATACTCTAGATGCATGCTGGATAGCGGTCGATGTGTGGAGTCATAGTAGTAGATGCAGAATTGTTTTGATCTACTTGACATGGACGTGATGCCTATATTCATGATCATTGCCTTAGATATCTTCATAACTATGCACTTTTCTATCAATTCGTCGGCAGTAATTTGTTCACCCACCATAATATATGCTATCATGAGAGAAGCCACTAGTAAACCCTATGGCCCCCGGGTCTCTTTCTTATTATATTGCATCTCTTTTATTATTGCATCTCGTTTACTATTTTGCAATCTTTACTTTCCAATCTATACAACAAAATACCAAAAATATTTATCTTATTATCTCTATCAGATCTCACTTTCGCAAGTGACCATGAAGGGATTGACAACCCCTTTATCACATTGGTTGCGAGGTTCTTGATTGTTTGTGCAGGTACTAGGTGACTTGAGCGTTGTCTCCTACTGGATTGATACCTTGGTTCTAAAAAACCGAGGGAAATACTTTCACTACTTTGCTGCATCACCCTTTCCTCTTCAAGGGAAAACCAACGCATGCTCAAGAGGTAGCAGCAGCCCCCTAGGGCGCGCCCCCCAGGGCTTGTGGCCAACTCGTAGGTCTTCTGGCCTCCTCTCCAAGTATCCTAGGTTTCTTCTGGTCCAAGAAAAACCATCGTAATGTTTTATTCCTTTTGGACTCTGTTTAATATACATTTTCTGTAAAAGACAAAAAACAAAGAAAAACAACAACTGGCACTGGGCACTAGGTTAATAGGTTAGTCCCAAAGAATGATATAAAATAGCATATTAATGCATATAAAACATCCAAGATAAATAATATAATAGCATGGAACAAACAAAAATTATAGATACGTTGGAGACATATCATTATGCAACGAAGTTATATCCTACTTGTGGTGCATTATTTAGTGTTAGTTATGTTCAATGCGTGTTTATGACCATTTTTGTTTTTTGGTTGGTCACTTCTCAATCTATTTTCTAGCTTTCATTTGTACTAAGTGTTGGGGAACGTAGCATGCAATTTCAAATAATTTCCTACGATCACGCAAGATCTATCTAGGAGATGCATAGCAACGAGAGGGGAAGAGTGTGTCCATGTACCCTCGTAGACCAAAAGCGGAAGCATTAGGTCAACACGGGTGATGTAGTCGAACGTCTCCGCGATCCAACTGATCTAGTACCGAACGTACGGCACCTCCAAGTTCATCACACGTTCAGCTCGATGATGTCCCTCGAACTCTTGTTCCAGCAGAGGGTCGAGGGAGAGTTTCGTCAGCACAACGGCGTGGTGACGGTGACGGTGATGTGATCCGCGCAGGGCTTCGCCTAAGAACTACGACGCTATGATCGAAGGAGTAAACTGTGGAGGGGGGCACCGCACACGGCTAGGAGAACAACTGTTGTGCTTTGGGGTGCCCCCTTGCCCCCGTATATAAAGGAGGGGAGGAGGAGGCCGGCCACCAATGTGGCGCGCCAGGGGGGAGTCCTACTAGGACTCCACTCCTGGTAGGATTCGCCCCCCCCCCTTTCCTTTCTCATGGAGGGGAAAGAGGGAAGGAGAGGGAGAGGGAAAGGGAAAGAGGAAAGGGGGCCGCGCCCCCTCCCCCTTGTCCAATTCAAACTCCCATGGGGGGCACGCCACCCTGCGGGCTCCCCTCTCTTTCTCCCCTATGGTCCATGAAGGCCCATTACTTCCCGGCCCCGATAAATATTTGTAACGTCTCGAAACCAATCTGGTGTCCGAATACCTTTGTACAATATATCAATCTTTACCTCTCGACTATTTCGAGACTCCTCCTCATGTCCGTGATCTCATCTGGGACTCCGAACAATCTTCGGTCACCAAAACACATAACTCATAATACAAATCGTCATCGAACATTAAGCGTGCGGACCCTACGAGTTCGAGAACTATGTAGACATGACCGAGACACATCTCCGGTCAATACCCAATAGCGGAACCTGGATGCTCATATTGGTTCCTACATATTCTACGAAGATCTTTATCGGTCAAACCGCAATGACAACATATGTTATTCCCTTTGTCATCAGATGTTACTTGCCCGAGATTCGATCGTCGGTATCCTCATAACTAGTTCAATCTCGTTACCGGCAAGTCTCTTTACTCGTTCCATAATGCATCACCCCGCAACTAACTCACGTTACATTGCTTTCAAGGCTTATCATGATGTTCATTACCGAGAGGGCCTAGAGATACCTCTCCGATACTTGGAGTGACAAATCCTAATCTCGATCTATGCCAACCCAACAAACACCTTCGGAGACACCTATAGAGAATCTTTATAATCACCCAGTTAGGTTGTGACGTTTGATAGCACACAATGTGTTCCTCCGATATTCGGTAGTTGCATAATCTCATAGTCAAAGGAATATGTATAAGTCATGAAGAAAGCAATAGCAATAAAACTTAATGATCATCATGCTAAGCTAACGGATGGGTCTTGTCCATCACATCATTCTCCTAATGATGTGATCCGTTCATCAAATGACAACACATGTCTATGGTCAGGAAACTTAACCATCTTTGATTAACGAGCTAGTCAAGTAGAGGCATACTAGGGACACTTTGTTTTGTTTGCGTATTCACACATGTATCAAGTTTCCGGTTAATACAATTCTAGCATGAATAATAAACATTTATATGGATATAAGGAAATATAAATAACAACTTTATTATTGCCTCTAGGGCATATTTCACAACCATTCGCAACAAGTCGAGCTTTGTAGACAGTAACATTACTGTAAACGTCAGTCTTCTTCTTGAAGATCCATTTATTCTCTATGGTTTTGCCGATCATCGTGCAAGTCAACCAAAGTCCACACTTTGTTCTCATACATGGATCCCATCTCAGATTTCATGGCCTCAGGCCATTTCGCGGAATCTGGGCTCATCATCGCTTCCTCATAGTTCATAGGTTCGTCATGGTCAAGTAACATGACCTCTAGAACAGGATTACTGTACCACTCTGGTGCGGACCGTACTCTGGTTGACCTACGAGGTTCGGTAGTAACTTGATCTGAAGTTTCATGTTCATCATCATTAGCTTCCTCACTAATTGGTGTAGGCATCACTAGAACTGATTTCTGTGATGAACTACTTTCTAGTTTGGGAGAAGGTACAATTACCTCATCAAGTTCTACTTTCCTCCCACTCACTTCTTTCGAGAGAAACTCCTTCTCTAGAAAGGATCCATTTGGATCTGTGATAGAAGGTGTAGCCAACAGTTTCTTTTGGGTATCCTATTAAGACGCATTTCTCCGATTTGGGTTCGAGCTTATCAGGCTGAAGCTTTTTCACATAAGCATTGCAGTCCCAAACTTTAAGAAACGACAGCTTATGTTTCTTCCCAAACCATAGTTCATATGGTGTCGTCTCAACGGATTTAGATGGTGCCCTATTTAACGTGAATGCAGCCGTCTCTAAAGCATAACCCCAAAACGATAGTGGTAAATCGATAAGAGACATCATAGATCGCACCATATCTAATAAAGTACGGTTACGACGTTCGGACACACCATTACGTGTGGTGTTCCAGGTGGCGTGAGTTGCGAAACTATTCCACATCGTTTCAAATGAAGACCAAACTCGTAACTCAAATATTCGCCTCCACGATCAGATCGTAGAAACTTTATTTTCTTGTTATGATGATTTCCCACTTCACTCTGAAATTCTTTGAACTTTTCAAATGTTTCGGACTTATGTTTCATTAAGTAGATATACCCATATCTGCTCAAATCATCTGTGAAGGTCAGAAAATAACGATACCCGTCACGAGCCTCAACACTCATTGGACAACATACATCAGTATGTATTATTTCCAATAATTCAGTTGCTCGCTCCATTGTTCCGGGGAACTGAGACTTAGTCATCTTGCCCATGAGGCATGGTTCGCAAGCATCAAGTGATTCCAAAAGCCCATCAACATGGAATTTCTTAATGTGCTTTACACCAATAGGATCTAAACGACAGTGCCACAAATAAGTTGCACTATCATTATTAACTTTGCATCTTTTGGCTTCAATATTATGAATATGTGTATCACTACGATCGAGATTCAACAAAAATAGTCCACTCATCAAGGGTGCATGACCATAAAAGATATTACTCATATAAATAGAACAACCATTATTCTCTGATTTAAATGAATAACCGTCTCGCATCAAACAAGATCCAGATATAATGTTCATGCTCAATGCTGGCACCAAATAACAATTATTTAGGTCTACAACTAATCTCGAAGGTATATTTAGAGGTAGCGTGCCGACGGCGATCACATCGACCTTGGAACCATTTCCGACGCGCATTGTCACCTCGTCCTTAGCCAATCTTCGTTTAATCCGTAGCCCCTATTTCGAGTTGCAAATTGATGTCGCTTGAAGCTACGTCGGTATTTCCCCAAAGAGGAAGGGATGATGCAGCACAGCGGCGGTAGGTATTTCCCTCAGATATGAAACCAAGGCTATCAAAACAGTAGGAGAACCAAGAAACACAACGTAAACAGCCCCTGCACACAGATAACAAATCCTTGCAATCCGACGTGTTAAAGGGGTTGTCAATCCCTTTTGGGGACGGCGCCTCAAGATAGGCAAACGGACGTGATATAAATTTGTAGTAGATTGATAGATCGAACGCCAAATAAAATAAATAAAGAAAAATTGCAGCAAGGTATTTTTGGGTTTTTGGATTAATAGACCAGAAAATAAATGCAAGAGAAAAGTAGATCGCAAAGGCAAATATATGAGAAAGAAGACCCGGGGCCGTAGGTTTCACTAGTGGATTCTCTCGAGAAAAATAGCAAATGGTGGGTAAACAAATTACTGTTGGGAAATTGATAGAACCTCAAATAATTATGACGATACCCAGACAATGATCATTATATAGGCATCACGTCAAAGATTAGTAGAGCGATTCCTGCATGTATCTACTACTATTACTCCACACATCGACCGCTATCCAGCAAGTATCTAGTGTATTAAGTTCATGGAGAAACGGAGTAATGCAATAAGAACGATGACATGATGTAGACAAGATCTATCTATGTAGAGATAGACCCCATCATTTTATCCTTAGTAGCAACGATACATATGTGTCGTTTCCCTTTCTGTCACTGGGATCAAGCACCGTAACATCGAACCCACTACAAAGCACCTCTTCCCATTCCAAGATAAATAGATCAAGTTGGCAAAACAAAACTCAAATATCGGAGAATAAATACGAGGCTATAAGCAATCATGCACATAAGAGATCAAAGAAACTCAAATAACTTTCATGGATATAAAAAGATAGATCTGATCATCAACTCGAAGTTCATCAGATCCCAATAAACACATCGCAAAAGAGTTACATCATATGGATCTCCAAGAGACCATTGTATTGAGAATCAGGAGAGAGAGAGAGAGAGAGAGAGATGAAGCCATCTAGCTACTAACTACGGACCCGAAGGTCTACAAAGAACTACTCACGCATCATCGGAGAGGCACCAATGGAGGTGGTGAACCCCATCCGAGATGGTGTCTAGATTGGATCTGGTGGTTCTGGACTCTGCGACGGCTGGATGAATATTTTGTTGACTCCCCCAAGGTTTTGGGATTTTTGGGGTATATATAGAGCAAAGCGGCGGTCTAGGGCGCACACGAGGTGGGCACAACCCACCAGAGCGCGCTAGGGCCTCCTAGCGCGCCCTGGTGGGTTGTCCCCTCCTCGGGACTCCCCCAGGTGCAACTGATGTCTACTACACAACCTTCTTCTTGTAGACGTTGTTGGGTCTCCAAGTGCAGAGGTTTGTAGGACAGTAGCAAATTTCCCTCAAGTGGATGACCTAAGGTTTATCAATCCGTAGGAGGCGTAGGATGAAGATGGTCTCTCTAAAGCAACCCTGCACCAAATAACAAAGAGTCTCTTGTGTCCCCAACACACCCAATACAATGGTAAATTGTATAGGTGCACTAGTTCGGCGAAGAGATGGTGATACAAGCGGTATATGGATAGTAGATAAAGGTTTTTGTAATCTGAAAATATAAAAATGGCAAGGTAACTAATGATAAAAGTGAGCACAAACGGTATTGCAATGCGTTGAAACAAGGCCTAGGCTTCATACTTTCACTAGTGCAAGTTCTCTCAACAATAATAACATAATTGGATCACATAACTATCCCTCAACATGCAACAAAGAGTCACTCCAAAGTCACTAATAGCGGAGAACAAACGAAGAGATTATGGTAGGGTATGAAACCACCTCAAAGTTATCCTTTCTGACCGATCTATTCAAGAGTCCGTAGTAAAATAACATGAAGCTATTCTTTCCGTTCAATCTATCATAGAGTTCGTACTAGAATAACACCTTAAGACACAAATCAACCAAAACCCTAATGTCACCTAGATACTCCATTGTCATCTCAAGTATCCGTGGGTATGATTATACGATATGCATCACACAATCTCAGATTCATCGATTCAAACCTACACAAAGTACTTCAAAGAGTGCCCCAAAGTTTCTACCAGAGATTCAAGACGAAAACGTGTGCCAACCCCTATGCATAGGTTCAAGGGCGGAACCCGCAAGTTGATCACCAAAACATACATCAAGTGGATCAATGGAATACCCCATTGTCACCACGGGTATCCCACGCAAGACATACATCAAGTGTTCTCAAATCCTTAAAGACTCAATCCGATAAGATAACTTCAAAGGGAAAACTCAATCCATTACAAGAGAGTAGAGGGGGAGAAACATCATAAGATCCAACTATAATAGCAAAGCTCGCGATACATCAAGATCGTATCACCTCAAGAACACGAGAGAGAGAGAGAGAGAGATCAAACACATAGCTACTGGTACATACCCTCAGCCCCAAGGGAGAACTACTCCCTCCTTGTCATGGAGAGCGCCAGGATGATGAAGATGGCCACCGGAGAGGGAGTCCCCCTCCGGCAGGGTGCCGGAATGGGTCTAGATTGGTTTTCGGTGGCTACGGAGGCTTCTGGCGGCGGAACTCCTGATCTATTGTGCTCTCTCATAGTTTTATGGTATATGGATATATATAGGCGGAAGAAATACATCAGGGGAGCCACGAGGGGCCCATGAGGGTGGAGGGCGCGCCCAGGGGGGTGGGCGCGCCCCCTGCCTCGTGCTCTCCTCGTCGATCCCCTGACGTGCACTCCAAGTCTCCTGTATTGCTTTCTTTCCAAAAATAACTTTTCCGAATGTTTCATTCCGTTTGGACTCCGTTTGATATTCCTTTTCTGCGAAACACTGAAACAAGGGAAAAACAGAAACTAGCACTAGGCTCTGGGTTAATAGGCTAGTCCCAAAAATAATATAAAAGTGTCTAATAAATCCCATAAACATCCAAAATAGATAATATAATAGCATGGAACAATCAAAAATTATAGATACATTGGAGACGTATCAGCATCCCCAAGCTTAATTCCTGCTCGTCCTCGAGTAGGTAAATGATAAAAACAGAATTTTTGATGTGGAATGCTACCTAACATATTTATTCATGTAGTTCTATTTGTTGTGGCAAGAATATTCAGATCCATAAGATTCAAGACAAAAGTTTAATATTGACATAAAAATAGTAATACTACAAGCATACTAACAAAGTAATCATGTCTTCTCAAAATAACATGGCCAAAGAAAGCTATCCCTACAAAATCATATAGTCTGGCTATGCTCCATCTTCACCACACAACGTATTTAAATCATGCACAACCCCAATGACAAGCCAAGCAATTGTTTCATACTTTTGATGTTCTCAAACTTTTTCAATCTTCACGCAATACATGAGCGTGAGCCATGGATATAGCACTATATCTGGAATAGAAGGGTGGTTGTGGAGAAGACAAAAAGGAAGAAGATAGTCTCACATCAACTAGGCGTATCAACGGGCTATGGAGATGGCCATCAATAGATATCAATGTGAGTGAGTAGGGATTGCCATGCAACGGATGCACTAGAGCTACAAGTGTACGAAAGCTCAACAAAAGAAACTAAGTGGGTGTGCATCCAACTTGGTTGCTCACGAAGACCTAGGGCATTTGAGGAAGCCCATTGTTGGAATATACAAGCCAAGTTCTATAATGAAAATTTCCCACTAGTATATGAAAGTAACAAAACAAGAGACTCTCTATCATGAAGATCATGGTGCTACTTTGAAGCACAAGTGTGGAAAAAAGGATAGTAGCATTGTCCCTTTTAATTTTATTTTTTATTTTTTATTTGGCCTTTTTTGCCTTACTTTTTTTGGGCTTTCTTTTTTTGGCCTTTCTTTCTTTTTTCCTTTTTTTTCTTTTTTGGGACAATGCTCTATTATTGATGATCATCACACTTCTATTTATTTACAACTCAATGATTACAACTCGATACTAGAACAAAGTATGACTCTATATGAATGCCTTCGGCGGTGTACCGGGATGTGCAATGACTCATGAGTGACATGTATGAAAGAATTATGAATGGTGGCTTTGCCACAAATACAATGTCAACTACATGATCATGCAAAGCAATATGACAATGATGAAACGTGTCATAATAAATGGAACGGTGGTAAGTTGCATGGCAATATATCTCGGAATGGCTATGGAAATGCCATGATAGGTAGGTATGGTGGCTGTTTTGAGGAAGGTATATGGTGGGTTTATGATACCGGCGAAATGTGCGCGGTATTAGAGAGGCTAGCAATGGTGGATGGGTGAGAGTGCGTATAATCCATGGACTCAACATTAGTCATAAAGAACGCACATACTTATTGCAAAAATCTATTAGTTATCAAAACAAAGTACTACGTGCATGCTCCTAGGGGATAGATTGGTAGGAAAAGACCATTGCTCGTCCCCGACCGCCACTCATAAGGAGGACAATCAATAAACAAATCATGCTCCGACTTCGTCACATAACGGTTCACCATACGTGCATGCTACGGGAATCACAAACTTCAACACAAGTATTTCTCAAATTCACAACTACTCAACTAGCATGACTCTAATATCACCATCTCCATATCTCAAAACAATTATCAAGTATCAAACTTCTCTTAGTATTCAATGCACTTCATATGAAAGTTTTTATTATACCCATCTTGGATGCCTATCATATTAGGACTAGTTTCATAACCAAAGCAAACTACCATGCTGTTCTAAAGACTCTCAAAATAATATAAGTGAAGTATGGGAGTTCATCTATTTCTTCAAAATAAAACCACCATCGTGCTCTAAAAAGATATAAGTGAAGCACTAGAGCAAATGACAAACTACTCCGAAAGATATAAGTGAAGACCAATGAGTAGTCGAATAATTATGCAACTATGTGAAGACTCTCTAACATTAAAGAATTTTGGATCTTGGTATTTTATTCAAACAGCAAGCAAAACTAAATAAAATGACGCTCCAAGCAAAACACTATCATGTGGCGAATAAAAATATAGCTCCAAGTAAAGTTACCGATGAACGAAGACAAAAGAGGGGATGCCTTCCAGGGCATCCCCAAGCTTAGGATTCTGGTTGTCCTTTAATATTACCTTGGGGTGCCTTGGGCATCCCCAAGCTTAGGCTCTTGCCACTCCTTATTCCATAGTCCATCGAATCTTTACCCAAAACTTGAAAACTTCACAACACAAAACTTAACAGAAAACTCGTAAGCTCCGTTAGTCTAAGAAAGCAAATCACCACCATAAGTTACTGTAATGAACTCATTCTAAATTCATATTGGTGTAATATCTGCTGTATTCCAACTTCTCTATGGTTCATACCCTCCGATACTACTCACAGATTCATCAAAATAAGCAAACAACACGATGAAAACAGAATCCGTCAAAAACAGAACAGTCTGTAGTAATCTGTAGGTTTCGACCACTTACGGAACTCATAAAATTCTCAAATAAATTTCTGGACGTGAGGAATTTATATATTAATCATCTGAAACAAGAATTAACTAAATAGCACTCTCCAAATAAAAATGGCAGCAATTCTCGTGGGCGCTAAAGTTTCTGTTTTTTACAGCAAGATCAACAAGACTTTCCCCAAGTCTTCCCAACGGTTCTACTTGGCACAAACACTAATTAAAAGCATAAAACCACATCTAAACATAGGATATATGAATTATTTATTACTAAACAGGAACAAAAATAAAGTTGGGTTGCCTCCCAACAAGCGCTATCGTTTAACGCCCCTAGCTAGGCATGATGATTTCAATGATGCTCACATACAAGATAAGAATTGAAACATAAAGAGAAAATCATGAAGAATATGACTAGCACATTTAAGCCTAACACACTTCCTATGCATAGGGATTTTGTGAGCAAACAACTTATGGGAACAAGAATCAACTTGCATAGGAAGGTAAAGCAAGCAAAACTTCAAAATTTTAAGCACATAGAGAGGAAACTTGGTATTATTGCAATTCCTACAAGCATATGTTCCTCCCTCATAATAATTTTCAGTAGCATAATGAATAAATTCAACAATATAACCAAAACCTAAAGCATTATTTTCATGATCTACAAGCATAGAAAATTTGCTACTCTCTACATAAGCAAAATTCTTCTCAATCGGAATAGTGGGAGTATCATAAGAGACTCGAATACTATAAATTGTTTCCATATTAAAAGAGTAATGTTCAGAAAAAGGGTAAACATAATCATGACAAGTTTTATAAATATAATCATAACTACTTTTTATAGCATATGTATCATCACAGTAATTATCATAAGTAGCTACTTTGTTCTCATCATAATCGGTCGAAACCTCTTCCAAGATAGTGGAATCATCACTAAATAAAGTCATGACCTCTCCAAATCCAATTTCATAATTATCATAATAAGATTCGACATCATCCAAAATATTGGGATCATTACTTCCTAAAGTTGACACTCTTCCAAACCCACTTTCATCAATATAATCATCATAAGTAGGAGGCATGCTATCATCATAATAAATTTGCATATCAAAACTTGGGAGACTACAAATATCATCTTCATTAAACATAGCTTCCCCAAGATTGGGACTAACATTAATTGCAGCAAATATATTCTCAAAAACATCATCTTCATCAAACATAGCATCCCCAAGCTTGGGTCTTTTCATATCATAAGCATAATCACTTTCATCATTAATAGTATGGATAGCACCAATAGTATAGCAATTATCATATTCTTCCAAGCAAGTGCCAAAAAGATTTTCAAGATCATAAGAAGTATCATTATCTTCCACAATTATATTTTCATGAGGCACAATAGTAATAGGAGCATCATTATTTGGGGGAGATATCTTTTTACCTCTCTTCCTTTTTCTTTTCTTCTTCTTCACCACATCATGTGTGGGTTCAATCCTCTTTTTGGAGCTCCTTATTAATGAGATTGGTTGAATAGGAGGCTCCTCCTCGTTACCTGATTCATCATAAGAAATAATAGGAGGGTATTGGGAAGTCTCTTCCCTTTCATTAGTATTCTATTCATCTTCTATTTGTTTTCTTTTCTTTATGTAGTTGGCAATATAAGGATTTTCAATACAATTCACCGCACAATACATATAAACTTCCTCTAGATCAAAACCAAGAAGTTTATCACGGGCAAATACTGGAAGATGGTTAGTTATACGTTTCATTTCTTCAAAACCCATAAGAAAACTAAGTTCATTATGATGTGCAAGAGAAATCAAGTCATCACAATTTTTGGAAATGATTAGATCATGAAACAATTTGCATCGGATGGTTAAATGACCATGTTCATTGCAAAGTTCACAAGTACGACCAAGAAAATTTAAATTTTCAGCACAAACATCTAGCCTTTCTTGCAACAATTTAGTTTCTAAATGCTTATGCCTCTTGCAATATGTATCTTCCCTATTTGGTGTGTACTTGCAAACCCAATGCACTCCACAAAAATTGACATGTTTATAGGAGACATTTGTTGGGTTTCGTAGTAATTTCAAAAAAATTCCTACGCACACGCAAGATCATGGTGATGCATAGCAACGAGAGGGGGAGAGTGTGATCTACGTACCCTTGTAGATTGACAACGGAAGCGTTTGGTTGATGTAGTCGTACGTCTCCACGGCCCGACCGATCAAGCACCGAAACTACGGCACCTCCGAGTTCTAGCACACGTTCAGCTCGATGACGATACCCGGACTCCGATCCAGCAAAGTGTCGGGGAAGAGTTCCGTCAGCACGACGGTGTGGTGACGATCTTGATGTACTACCGTCGCAGGGCTTCGCCTAAGCACCGCTACAATATTATCGAGGACTATGGTGGAAGGGGCACCGCACACGGCTAAGAATATGATCACGTGGATCAACTTGTGTCTCTAGGGGTGCCCCTGCCTCCGTATATAAAGGTTCAAGGGAGGGGGCTGGCCGGCCAGGAGAGGCGCGCCAGGAGGAGTCCTACTCCCTCTGGGAGTAGGACTCCCCCCCCTCTTTCCTAGTTGGAATAGGATTCGTGAGGTGGGAAAAGAGAGAGAGAGAAGGAGGGGGGTGCCGGCCCCCTCTCTCCTTGTCCTATTCGGACTAGGGGTGGAGGGGCGCGCGGCCCAGCCCTGGCTGCCTCTTCTCTTCTTCCACTAAGGCCCACTAAGGCCCATATACCTCCCGGGGGGTTCCGGTAACCTCCCGGTACTCTGGTAAAATCCTGATTTCACCCGGAACACTTCCGATATCCAAACATAGGCTTCCAATATATCAGTCTTTATGTCTCAACCATTTCGAGACTCCTCGTCATGTCCGTGATCACATCTGGGACTCCGAACAACCTTCGGTACATCAAAATGCATAAAATCATAATATAACTGTCATCGTAACCTTAAGTGTGCGGACCCTACGGGTTCGAGAACAATGTAGACATGACCGAGACACGTCTCCGGTCAATAACCAATAGCGGAACCTGGATGCTCATATTGGCTCCTACATATTCTACGAAGATCTTTTATCGGTCAGACCGCATAACAACATACGTTGTTCCCTTTGTCATCGGTATGTTACTTGCCCGAGATTCAATCGTCGGTATCCCATACCTAGTTCAATCTCGTTGCCGGCAAGTCTCTTTACTCGTTCTTTAATACATCATCGCGCAACTAACTCATTAGTTGCAATGCTTGCAAGGCTTAAGTGATGTGCATTGCCGAGAGGGCCCAAAGATACCTCTCCGACAATCGGAGTGACAAATCCTAATCTCGAAATACGCCAACCCAACATGTACCTTTGGAGACACCTGTAGAGCTCCTTTATAATCACCCAGTTACGTTGTGACGTTTGGTAGCACACAAAGTGTTCCTCTAGCAAACGGGAGTTGCATAATCTCATAGTCACAGGAACATGTATAAGTCATGAAGAAAGCAATAGCAACATACTAAACGATCGGGTGCTAAGCTAATGGAATGGGTCATGTCAATCAGATCATTCAACTAATGATGTGATCCTGTTAATCAAATGACAACTCTTTGTCCATGGTTAGGAAACATAACCATCTTTGATTAACAAGCTAGTCTAGTAGAGGCATACTAGTGACACTCTGTTTGTCTATGTATTCACACATGTATCATGTTTCCGGTTAATACAATTCTAGCATGAATAATAAACTTTTATCATGATATATAAGGAAATAAATAATAACTTTATTATTGCCTCTAGGGCATATTTCCTTCAGTCTCCCACTTGCACTAGAGTCAATAATCTAGATTACACAGTAATGATTCTAACACCCATGGAGCCTTGGTGCTGATCATGTTTTGCTCGTGGAAGAGGCTTAGTCAACGGGTCTGCAACATTCAGATCCGTATGTATCTTGCAAATCTCTATGTCTCCCACCTGGACTAGATCCCGGATGGAATTGAAGCGTCTCTTGATGTGCTTGGTTCTCTTGTGAAATCTGGATTCCTTCGCCAAGGCAATTGCACCAGTATTGTCACAAAAGATTTTCATTGGACCCGATGCACTAGGTACGACACCTAGATCGGATATGAACTCCTTCATCCAGACTCCTTCATTTGCTGCTTCCGAAGCAGCTATGTATTCCGCTTCACACGTAGATCCCGCCACGACGCTTTGTTTAGAACTGCACCAACTGACAGCTCCACCGTTTAATGTAAACACGTATCCGGTTTGCGATTTAGAATCGTCCGGATCAGTGTCAAAGCTTGCATCAACGTAACCGTTTACGATGAGCTCTTTGTCACCTCCATATACGAGAAACATATCCTTAGTCCTTTTCAGGTACTTCAGGATGTTCTTGACCGCTGTCCAGTGATCCACTCCTGGATTACTTTGGTACCTCCCTGCTAGACTTATAGCAAGGCACACATCAGGTCTGGTACACAGCATTGCATACATGATAGAGCCTATGGCTGAAGCATAGGGAACATCTTTCATTTTCTCTCTATCTTCTGCAGTGGTCGGGCATTGAGTCTGACTCAACTTCACACCTTGTAACACAGGCAAGAACCCTTTCTTTGCTTGATCCATTTTGAACTTCTTCAAAATCTTGTCAAGGTATGTGCTTTGTGAAAGTCCAATTAAACGTCTTGATCTATCTCTATAGATCTTTATGCCTAATATGTAAGCAGCTTCACCGAGGTCTTTCATTGAAAAACTCTTATTCAAGTATCCCTTTATGCTATCCAGAAATTCTATATCATTTCCGATCAGTAATATGTCATCCACATATAATATCAGAAATGCTACAGAGCTCCCACTCACTTTCTTGTAAATACAGGCTTCTCCAAAAGTCTGTATAAAACCAAATGCTTTGATCACACTATCAAAGCGTTTATTCCAACTCCGAGAGGCTTGCACCAGTCCATAAATGGATCGCTGGAGCTTGCACACTTTGTTAGCTCCCTTTGGATCGACAAAACCTTCCGGTTGCATCATATACAACTCTTCTTCCAGAAATCCATTCAGGAATGCAGTTTTGACATCCATCTGCCAAATTTCATAATCATAAAATGCGGCAATTGCTAACATGATTCGGACAGACTTAAGCATCGCTACGGGTGAGAAGGTCTCATCGTAGTCAATCCCTTGAACTTGCCGAAACCCTTTTGCGACAAGTCGAGCTTTGTAGACAGTAATATTACCGTCGGCGTCAGTCTTCTTCTTGAAGATCCATTTATTCTCAATTGCTTGCCGATCATTGGGCAAGTCAACCAAAGTCCACACTTTGTTCTCATACATGGATCCCATCTCAGATTTCATGGCTTCAAGCCATTTTGCGGAATCTGGGCTCACCATCGCTTCTTCATAGTTCGTAGGTTCATCATGATCTAGTAGCATGACTTCCAGAACAGGATTACCGTACCACTCTGGTGCGGATCTTACTCTGGTTGATCTACGAGGTTCAGTAGTATCTTGTTCTGAAGTTTCATGATCATTATCATTAGCTTCCTCACTAATTGGTGTAGGTGTCACAGAAACAGTTTTCTGTGATGCACTACTTTCCAATAAGGGAGCAGGTACAGTTACCTCGTCAAGTTCTACTTTCCTCCCACTCACTTCTTTCGAGAGAAACTCCTTCTCTAGAAAGTTTCCGAACTTAGCAACAAAAGTCTTGCCTTCGGATCTGTGATAGAAGGTGTATCCAATAGTCTCCTTTGGATATCCTATGAAGACACATTTCTCCGATTTGGGTTCGAGCTTATCAGGTTGAAGCTTTTTCACATAAGCATCGCAGCCCCAAACTTTCAGAAACGACAACTTTGGTTTCTTGCCAAACCATAGTTCATAAGGCGTCGTCTCAACGGATTTTGATGGTGCCCTATTTAACGTGAATGCGGCCGTCTCCAAAGCATAACCCCAAAACGATAGCGGTAAATCAGTAAGAGACATCATAGATCGCACCATATCTAGTAAAGTACGATTACGACGTTCGGACACACCATTACGCTGTGGTGTTCCGGGTGGCGTGAGTTGCGAAACTATTCCGCATTGTTTCAAATGTACACCAAACTCGTAACTCAAATATTCTCCTCCACGATCAGATCGTAGAAACTTTATTTTCTTGTTACGATGATTTTCAACTTCACTCTGAAATTCTTTGAACTTTTCAAATGTCTCAGACTTATGTTTCATTAAGTAGATATACCCATATCTGCTTAAGTCATCTGTGAAGGTGAGAAAATAACGATATCCGCCACGAGCCTCAATATTCATCGGACCACATACATCTGTATGTATGATTTCCAACAAATCTGTTGCTCTCTCCATAGTACCGGAGAACGGCGTTTTAGTCATCTTGCCCATGAGGCACGGTTCGCAAGTACCAAGTGATTCATAATCAAGTGGTTCCAAAAGTCCATCAGTATGGAGTTTCTTCATGCGCTTTACACCGATATGACCTAAACGGCAGTGCCACAAATAAGTTGCACTATCATTATCAACTCTGCATCTTTTGGCTTCAACATTATGAATATGTGTGTTACTACTATCGAGATTCAATAAGAATAGACCACTCTTCAAGGGTGCATGACCATAAAAGATATTACTCATATAAATAGAACAACCATTATTCTCTGATTTAAATGAATAACCGTCTCGCATCAAACAAGATCCAGATATAATGTTCATGCTTAACGCTGGCACCAAATAACAATTATTTAGGTCTAATATTAATCCCGAAGGTAGATGTAGAGGTAGCGTGCCGACTGCGATCACATCGACTTTGGAACCGTTTCCCACGCGCATCGTCACCTCGTCCTTAGCCAATCTTCGCTTAATCCGTAGTCCCTGTTTCGAGTTGCAAATATTAGCAACAGAACCAGTATCAAATACCCAGGTGCTACTGCGAGCATTAGTAAGGTACACATCAATAACATGTATATCACATATACCTTTGTTCACCTTGCCATCCTTCTTATCCGCCAAATACTTGGGGCAGTTCCGCTTCCAGTGACCAGTCTGCTTGCAGTAGAAGCACTCAGTTTCAGGCTTAGGTCCAGACTTGGGTTTCTTCTCTTGAGCAGCAACTTGCTTGCTGTTCTTCTTGAAGTTCCCCTTCTTCTTCCCTTTGCCCTTTTTCTTGAAACTAGTGGTCTTGTTGACCATCAACACTTGATGCTCCTTTTTGATTTCTACCTCCGCAGCTTTCAGCATTGCGAAGAGCTCGGGAATAGTCTTATTCATCCCTTGCATATTATAGTTCATCACGAAGCTCTTGTAGCTTGGTGGCAGTGATTGGAGAATTCTGTCAATGACGCAATCATCTGGAAGATTAACTCCCATTTGAATCAAGTGATTATTATACCCAGACATTTTGAGTATATGCTCACTGACAGAACTGTTCTCCTCCATCTTGCAGCTATAGAACTTATTGGAGACTTCATATCTCTCAATCCGGGCATTTGCTTGAAATATTAACTTCAACTCCTGGAACATCTCATATGCTCCATGACGTTCAAAACGTCGTTGAAGTCCCGGTTCTAAGCCGTAAAGCATGGCACACTGAACTATCGAGTAGTCATCAGCTTTGCTCTGCCAGACGTTCACAACATCTGGTGTTGCTCCAGCAGCAGGCCTGGCACCCAGCGGTGCTTCCAGGACGTAATTCTTCTGTGCAGCAATGAGGATAATCCTCAAGTTACGGACCCAGTCCGTGTAATTGCTACCATCATCTTTCAACTTTGCTTTCTCAAGGAACGCATTAAAATTCAACGGAACAACAGCACGGGCCATTTATCTACAATCATACATAAACAAGCAAGATACTATCAGGTACTAAGTTCATGATAAATTTTAGGTTCAATTAATCATATTACTTAAAGAACTCCCACTTAGATAGACATCCCTCTAATCCTCTAAGTGATTACGTGATCCAAATCAACTAAACCATGTCCGATCATCACGTGAGATGGAGTAGTTTCATTGGTGAACATCACTATGTTGATCATATCTACTATATGATTCACGCTCGACCTTTCGGTCTCCGTGTTCCGAGGCCATATCTGTATATGCTTGGCTCGTCAAGTATAACCTGAGTATTCCGCGTGTGCAACTGTTTTGCACCCGTTGTATTTGAACGTAGAGCCTATCACACCCGATCATCACGTGGTGTCTCAGCACGAAGAACTTTCGCAACGGTGCATACTCAGGGAGAACACTTCTTGATAATTTAGTGAGAGATCATCTTATAATGCTACCGTCAATCAAAGCAAGATAAGATGCATAAAAGATAAACATCACATGCAATCAATATAAGTGATATGATATGGCCATCATCATCTTGTGCTTGTGATCTCCATCTCCGAAGCACCGTCATGATCACCATCGTCACCGGCGCGACACCTTGATCTCCATCGTAGCATCGTTGTCGTCTCGCCAATCTTATGCTTCCACGACTATCGCTACCGCTTAGTGATAAAGTAAAGCATTACAGCGCGATTGCATTGCATACAATAAAGCGACAACCATATGGCTCCTGCCAGTTGCCGATAACTCGGTTACAAAACATGATCATCTCATACAATAAAATTTAGCATCATGTCTTGACCATATCACATCACAACATGCCCTGCAAAAACAAGTTAGACGTCCTCTACTTTGTTGTTGCATGTTTTACGTGGCTGCTACGGGCTTAAGCAAGAACCAATCTTACCTACGCATCAAAACCACAACGATAGTTTGTCAAGTTGGTGCTGTTTTAACCTTCGCAAGGACCGGGCGTAGCCACACTCGGTTCAACTAAAGTTGGAGAAACTGTCACCCGCAAGCCACCTATGTGCAAAGCACGTCGGGAGAACCGGTCTCGCGTAAGCGTACGCGTAATGTCGGTCCGGGCCGCTTCGTCCAACAATACCGCCGAACCAAAGTATGACATGCTGGTAAGCAGTATGACTTATATCGCCCACAACTCACTTGTGTTCTACTCGTGCATATAACATCAACATATAAAACCTAGGCTCGGATGCCACTGTTGGGTTTCGTAGTAATTTCAAAAAAATTCCTACGCACACGCAAGATCATGGTGATGCATAGCAACGAGAGGGGGAGAGTGTGATCTACGTACCCTTGTAGATCGACAACGGAAGCGTTTGGTTGATGTAGTCGTACGTCTCCACGGCCCGACCGATCAAGCACCGAAACTACGGCACCTCCGAGTTCTAGCACACGTTCAGCTCGATGACGATCCCCGGACTCTGATCCAGCAAAGTGTCGGGGAAGAGTTCCGTCAGCACGACGGCGTGGTGACGATCTTGATGTACTACCGTCGCAGGGCTTCGCCTAAGCACCGCTACAATATTATCGAGGACTATGGTGGAAGGGGCACCGCACACGGCTAAGAATATGATCACGTGGATCAACTTGTGTCTCTAGGGGTGCCCCTGCCTCCGTATATAAAGGTTCAAGGGAGGGGGGACGGCCGGCCAGGAGAGGCGCGCCAGGAGGAGTCCTACTCCCTCTGGGAGTAGGACTCCCCCCCTTTCCTAGTTGGAATAGGATTCGTGAGGTGGGAAAAGAGAGAGAGAGAAGGAGGGGGGCGCCGGCCCCCTCTCTCCTTGTCCTATTCGGACTAGGGGTGGAGGGGCGCGCGGCCCAGCCCTGGCTGCCTCTTCTCTTCTTCCACTAAGGCCCACTAAGGCCCATATACCTCCCGGGGGGATTCCGGTAACCTCCCGGTACTCCGGTAAAATCCCGATTTCACCCGGAACACTTCCGATATCCAAATATAGGCTTCCAATATATCAATCTTTATGTCTCGACCATTTCGAGACTCCTCGTCATGTCCGTGATCACATCCGGGACTCCGAACAACCTTCAGTACATCAAAATGCATAAACTCATAATATAACTGTCATCGTAACCTTAAGCGTGCGGACCCTACGGGTTCGAGAACAATGTAGACATGACCGAGACACGTCTCCGGTCAATAACCAATAGCGGAACCTGGATGCTCATATTGGCTCCTACATATTCTACGAAGATCTTTTATCGGTCAGACCGCATAACAACATACGTTGTTCCCTTTGTCATCGGTATGTTACTTGCCCGAGATTCGATCGTCGGTATCCCATACCTAGTTCAATCTCGTTACCGGCAAGTCTCTTTACTCGTTCTGTAATACATCATCCCGCAACTAACTCATTAGTTGCAATGCTTGCAAGGCTTAAGTGATGTGCATTACCGAGAGGGCCCAGAGATACCTCTCCGACAATCGGAGTGACAAATCCTAATCTCGAAATACGCCAACCCAACATGTACCTTTGGAGACACCTGTAGAGCTCCTTTATAATCACCCAGTTACGTTGTGACGTTTGGTAGCACACAAAGTGTTCCTCTGGCAAACGGGAGTTGCATAATCTCATAGTCATAGGAACATGTATAAGTCATGAAGAAAGCAATAGCAACATACTAAACGATCGGGTGCTAAGCTAATGGAATGGGTCATGTCAATCAGATCATTCAACTAATGATGTGATCCTGTTAATCAAATGACAACTCTTTGTCCATGGTTAGGAAACATAACCATCTTTGATTAACAAGCTAGTCTAGTAGAGGCATACTAGTGACACTCTATTTGTCTATGTATTCACACATGTATCATGTTTCCGGTTAATACAATTCTAGCATGAATAATAAACTTTTATCATGATATATAAGGAAATAAATAATAACTTTATTATTGCCTCTAGGGCATATTTCCTTCAACATTTTCATCATAACTAGTGCAATCATAATTAGTACTATGGATATTCAAGGAGTTCATACTAACAACATTGCAATCATGCTCATTATTCAAAGATTTAATGCCAAACATTTTAATGCATTCTTCTTCTAACACTTAGGCACAATTTTATTTTCCATCATACTTACGAAAGATATTAAAAAGATGAAGCGTAAGAGGCAAACTCAATTCCATATTTTTTGTAGTTTTCTTTTATGAACTAAACTAGTGCTAAAACAAGAAACAAAAAGATTCGATTGCAATATCTAAAGATATACCTTCAAGCACTCACCTCCCCGGCAACGGCACCAGAAAAGTGCTTGATGTCTACTACACAACCTTCTTCTTTAGACGTTGTTGGGCCTCCAAGTGCAGAGGTTTGTAGGACAGTAGAAAATTTCCCTCAAGTGGCTGACCTAAGGTTTATCAATCCTTAAGAGGCGTAGTATGAAGATGGTCTCTCTCAAGCAACCCTGCAACCAAATAACAAAGAGTCTCTTGTGACCCCAACACACCCAATACAATGGTAAATTGTATAGGTGCACTAGTTCGGCGAAGAGATGGTGATACAAATGGTATATGGATGGTAGATAAAGGTTTTTGTAATCTGAAAATATAAAAACAGCAAGGTAACTAATGATAAAAATGAGCACAAACGGTATTGCAATGCGTTGAAACAAGGCCTAGGGTTCATACTTTCACTAGTGCAAGTTCTCGCAACAATAATAACATAATTGGATCATATAACTATCCCTCAACATGCAACAAAGAGTCACTCCAAAGTCACAATAGTGGAGAACAAACGAAGAGATTATGGTAGGGTACGAAACCACCTCAAAGTTATCCTTTCTGACCGATCTATTCAAGAGTCCGTAGTAAAATAACATGAAGCTATTCTTTCCGTTCAATCTATCATAGAGTTCGTACTAGAATAACACCTTAAGACACAAATCAACCAAAACCCTAATGTCACCTAGATACTCCATTGTCACCTCAAGTATCTGTGGGTATGATTATATGATATGCATCACACAATCTCAGATTCATCTATTCAAACCTACACAAAGTACTTCAAAGAGTGCCCCAAAGTTTCTACTGGATATTCAAGACGAAAACGTGTGCCAACCCCTATGCATAGGTTCATGGGCGGAACCCGCAAGTTGATCACCAAAACATACATCAAGTGGATCAATAGAATATCCCATTGTCACCACGGGTATCCCACGCAAGACATACATCAAGTGTTCTCAAATCCTTAAAGACTCAATCCGATAAGATAACTTCAAAGGGAAAACTCAATCCATTACAAGAGAGTAGAGGGGGAGAACATCATAAGATCCAACTACAATAGCAAAGCTCGCGATACATCAAGATCGTATCACCTCAAGAACACGAGAGAGAGAGAGAGAGAGAGATCAAACACATAGCTACTAGTATATACCCTCAGCCCCGAGGGAGAACTAATCCCTCCTCGTTATGGAGAGCACCGGGATGATGAAGATGGCCATCGGAGAGGGAGTCCCCCTCCGGTAGGGTGCCGGAACGGGTCTAGATTGGTTTTCGGTGGCCACGGAGGCTTCTGGTGGCGGAACTCCCGATCTATTGTGCTCTCCGATAGTTTTAGGGTATATGGATATATATATAGGTGGAAGAAATACATCAGGGGAGCCACAAGGGGCCCATGAGGGTGGAGGGCGCGCCTAGGGGATGGGCGCGCCCCCCTGCCTCGTGCTCTCCTCGTTGATCCCCTGACATGCACTCCAAGTCTCCTGTATTGCTTTCTTTCCAAAAATAACTTTTTCGAAGGTTTCATTCCGTTTGGACTCCGTTTGATATTCCTTTTCTGCGAAACACTGAAACAAGGGCAAAACAGAAACTGGCACCGGGCTCTGGGTTAATAGGTTAGTCCCAAAAATAATATAAAAGTGTCTAATAAAGCCCATAAACATCCAAAACAGATAATATAATAGCATGGAACAATCAAAAATTATATATATGTTGGAGACGTATCAGCAACCAGGGCCCAACATGTTCCTTCTAGTCCATAAAAAATCTCTGTAAAGTTTCGTGGCATTTGGACTCCGTCTGATATTGATTTTCCGTGATGTATAAAAACAGGAACTGGCACTTGGCACTATGTCAATAGGTTAGTACCAAAAAATGATATAAAATGACTATAAAATGATTATAAAACATCCAAGATTGATAGTATAACAGCATGGAACTATAAAAAATTATAGATATGTTGGAGATGTATCACAAATATGAGCAACAGAACCAGTATCAAATACCCAGGCGCTACTACGAGCATTAGTAAGGTACACATCAATAACATGTATATCAAATATACCTTTCACTTTGCCATCCTTCTTATTCGCCAAATACTTGGGGCTGTTCCGCTTCCAGTGACCTGTCCCTTTGTAGTAGAAGCACTCAGTTTCAGGCTTAGGTCCAGACTTGGGCTTCTTCCCAGGAGTAGCAACTTGCTTTCTATTCTTCTTGAAGTTCCCCTTCTTCCCTTTGCCATTTTTCTTGAAACCAGTGGTCTTGTTAACCATCAACACTTGATGATTCTTCTTGATTTCTACCTCCGCAGCCATAAGCATTGCGAAGAGCTCGGGAATTTTCTTTTCCATCCCTTGCATATTATAGTTCATCACAAAGCCTTTATAGCTTGGTGGCAGTGATCGAAGACCTCTGTCAATGACACTATCATCTGGAAGATTAACTCCTAGCTGAGTCAAGTGGTTATGGTATCCAGACATTTTGAGTATGTGTTCACTGACAGCACTGTTCTCCTCCATCTTGCAGCTGTAGAACTTGTTGAGACTTCATATCTCTGAACTCGGGCATTTGCTTGAAATATTAGCTTCAACTCTTGGAACATCTCATATGCTCGATGACGTTCAAAACATCTTTGAAGTCCCGATTCTAAGCCGTAAAGCATGGCACACTTAACTATCGAGTAGTCATCAGATTTAGCTTGCCAGACGTTCATAACGTCCGGAGTTGCTCCCGCAGCAGGCCTTGCACTTAGCGGTGCTTCCAGGATGTAATTCTTCTGTTCAGCAATGAGGATAATCCTCAAGTTACGGATCCAGTCCGTGTAGTTGCTACCATCATCTTTCAACTTAGCTTTTTCTAGGAACGCATTAAAATTCAAGGGAACGGTAGCACGGGCCATTGATCTACAACAACATAGATATGCAAAAACTATCAGGACTAAGTTCATGATAAATTAAAGTTCAATTAATCATATTACTTAAGAACTCCCACTTAGATAGACATCCCTCTAGTCATCTAAATGATCACGTGATCCATATCAACTAAACCATGTCCGATCATCACATGAGATGGAGTAGTTTTCAATGGTGAACATCTCTATGTTGATCATATCTACTATATGATTCACATTTGACCTTTCGGTCTTAGTGTTCCGCGGCCATATATGCATATGCTAGGCTCGTCGAGTTTAACCCGAGTATTCTGCTCATGCAAAACTGTCTTACAGCCGTTGTATGTGAACGTAGAGCTTAGTACACCCGATCATCACGTGGTGTCTCGGCACGATGAACTGTAGCAACGGTGCATACTCAGGGAGAACACTTATACCTTGAAATTTAGTGAGGGATCATCTTATAATGTACCACCATACTAAGCAAAATAAGATGCATAAAAGATAAACATCACATGCAATCAAAATTTGTGACGTGATATGGCCATCATCATCTTGTGCCTTTGATCTCCATCTCCAAAGCACTGTCATGATCTCCATCATCGCCGGCTTGACACCTTGATCTCCATCGTAGCGTTGTTGTCGTCTCGCCAACTATTGCTACCTCATAGTGATAAAGTAAAGAAATTACATGGCGATTGCATTTCATACAATAAAGCGACAACCATAAGGCTCCTGCCAGTTGCCAATAACTTTTACAAAACATGATCATCTCATACAATAACTTATATCACATCATGTCTTGACCATATCAATTCACAACATGCCCTGCAAAAATAAGTTAAACATTCTCTACTTTGTTGTTGCAAGTTTTACGTGGCTGC
Organism: Triticum aestivum; assembly: GCF_018294505.1. NCBI lineage: Eukaryota > Viridiplantae > Streptophyta > Magnoliopsida > Poales > Poaceae > Triticum > Triticum aestivum. The sequence goes on along the minus strand of NC_057803.1, from coordinate 548,967,120 downwards.
TATGGGCTTCTAGCAAGAAGCGTTCTTACCTACGCATCAAAATCACAATGATTTTTCGACAAGTGTGTTGTTTTAACCATCAACAAGGACCGGGCATAGTCAAATTCGATTCAACTAAAGTTGGAGAAACAAACACCCGCCAATCACCTTTATGCAAAACAAGTTGCATGTCTGTCGGTGGAACCGGTCTCATGAACGTGGTCATGTAAGGTTGGTCCGGGCCGCTTTGTCCAACAATACCATGATACGTCTCCAACATATCTATAATTTTTGATTGTTCCATGCTATTATATTCTCTGTTTTGGATGTTTAATTGGCTTTAATATGCACTTTTATATTATTTTTGGGACTAACCTATTAACCGAAGGCCCTGTGTCAGTTTCTTTTTTTTGCCTATTTTAGTGTTTCACAGAAAAGGAATATCAAACGGAATCCAAATGGAACGAAACCTTCATGAGGATCTTTCTTGGAACAAACGCAACCCAGGAGACTTGGAGCACAAGTCTGGAAGTCCATGAAGCTTCCACGAGGCAGGGGGCACGCCCCCACCCTCGTGGGCCCCACGGAGCTCCACCGACGTACTTCTTTCGCCTATATACACCCTTATACCCTAAGACCATCCAAGAGAGCCACGAAACCACTTTTCCACCGCCGCAACCTTCTGTGCCCGTGAGATCCCATCTTGGGGCCTTTTCCGGTGATCTACCGGAGGGGGATTCGATCACGGAGGGCTTCTACATCAACACCATAGCCTCTCCGATGATGTCTGAGTAGTTTACCACAGACCTTCGGGTCCATAGTTATTAGCTAGATGGCTTCTTCTCTCTCTTTGGTTCTTAATACAAAGTTCTCCTTGATGTTCTTGGAGATCTATTCGATGTAATATTCTTTTGCGGTGTGTTTGCCGAGATCCTATGAATTGTAGATTTATGATCAAGTTTATCTATGAACAATATTTGGTTCTTCTCTGAATTTTTATATGCATGATTTGATATCTTTGCAAGTCTCTTTGAATTATCGGTTTAGTTTGGCCTACTAGATTGATATTTCTTGCAATGGGAGAAGTGGTTAACTTTGGGTTCAATCTTGCGGTGTCCTTTCCCAGTGATAGTAGGGGCAGCAAAGCACGTATTGTATTGTTGCCATCGAGGATAAAAAGATGGGGTTTATATCATATTGCTTGAGTATATCCCTATACATCATGTCGTCTTGCCTAAAGCATTACTCTATTATTATGAACTTAATACTCTAGATGCATGCTGGATAGCGGTCAATGTGTGGAGTAATAGTAGTAGATGCAGAATGGTTTCAGTCTACTTAACACGAACGTGATGCCTATATTTCATAATATGCCTAGATATTCTCATAACTATGCGCTTTTCTATCAATTGCTCGGCAGTAATTTGTTCACCCACCGTAATGCATGCTATCATGAGAGAAGCCACTAGTGAAACCTATGGCCCCCGGGTCTGTTTTATATCATATAAGTTTCCGATACAATTCTAGTTTACTATTTATTTTATTTTGCAATCTTTACTTTTCAATCTATACAACAAAATGCCAAAAAAAATTATCTTATTATCTTTATCAGATCTCACTTTTGCAAGTGGCCGTGAAGGGATTGACAACCCCTTTATCGTGTTGGTTGCAAGGTTCTTGATTGTTTGTGCAGGTACTAGGCGACTTGCGTGTAGTCTCCTACTGGATTGATACCTTGGTTCTCAAAAACTAAGGGAAATACTTACGCTACTTTGCCGCATCACCCTTTCCTCTTCAAGGGAAAACCAACGCATGCTCAAGAGGTAGCAAGAAGGATTTCTGGCGCCGTTGTCGGGGAGATCTATGCTCAAGTCAAGACATACCAAGTACCCATCATAAACTCTTCTCCCTCACATTACATTATTTACCATTTGCCTCTCGTTTTCTTCTCCCCCAGTTCACCTTTGCCTTTTCTTCGCCCTTCTTCCGTTCGATCTTTTGTTTGCTTGTGTTACCATGTACCTTCTTGTTGCTTGCATCTTCTCTTGCTAAAAGTTTATGGATCCTCATCCACTTGATAATCTCTTTAAGAGATCCAATTATGATGAACCTATTGCTAGTGAGTTGAGTGCACTAGATTATCTTTATGAGGTTTTGCTTGAAATTCGTGAATCTGAAAATTGTGATGAAGTGTTGAAAGAAGAAAATTATAAAGTGATTCACGATAGCTCCGTGAATGAAAAGCATGATTGCAATGATGTTATTATACATTCTATTAATGTCAATTGTGTTAATGATATGAAAAACCCTAAGCTTGCGGATGCTAGTTTTGCTATGACTACTATTTGTTGCAATGATCATGATTGGGGTGTGATACGTCTCCAACGTATCTATAATTTTTGATTGCTCCATGCTATTATATTATCTATTTTGGATGTTAATGGCCTTTATTTTACACTTTTATATCATTTTTTGGGACTAACCTATTAAACGGAGGCCCAGCCCAAATTGTTGTTTTTTTTGCCTATTTCAGTGTTTCGCAGAAAAGGAATATCAAACGAAGTCCAAACGGAATGAAACCTTCGAGAACGTGATTTTCTCAACAAATGTGATCCAAGAGACTTGGAGTGGGAGTCAAGAAACAATCAAGGAGGCCACGAGGCAGGGGGGCGCGCCCACCATGAAAACCTAATTCCACCGCCGCAACCTTCTGTACCCGAGAGATCCCATCTTGGGGCCTTTTCGGGAGCTCCACCGGAGGGGGCATTGATCACGAAGGGCCTCTACATCAACTCCATGGCCTCTCCGGTGATGTGTGAGTAGTTTACCTCAGACCTTCGGGTCCATAGTTATTAGCTAGATGGCTTCTTCTCTCGCTTTGGTTCTCAATAAAAAGTTCTCCTCGATTCTCTTGGAGATCTATTCGATGCAATCTTCTTTTGCGATGTGTTTGTCGAGATCCGATGAATTGTGGGTTTCTGATCAAGTTTATCTATCAACAATATCTGTTCTTCTCTGAATTCTTTTATGTATGATTGGTTTATCTTTGCAAGTATCTTCGAATTATCAGTTTGGTTTGGCCTACTAGATTGATCTTTCTTGCAATGGGAGAAGTGCTTAGCTTTGGGTTCAATCTTGCGGTGTCCTTTCCCAGTGATAGCGGGGGCAGCAAGGCACGTATTGTATTGTTGCCATCGAAGATAAAAAGATGGGGTTTATATCATATTGCATGAGTTTATCCCTCTACATCATGTCATCTTACTTAAAGCATTACTCCGTTCTTATGAACTTAATACTCTAGATGCATGTTAGATAGCGGTCGATGTGTGGAGTAATAGTAGTAGATGCAGGATCGTTTCGGTCTACTTGTCACGGACGTGATGCCTATATACATGATCATATCTAGATATTCTCATAACTATGCTCAATTCTATCAATTGCTCGACTGTAATTCGTTTACCCACCTTAATACTTATGCTCTTGAGAGAAGCCACTAGTGAAACCTATGGCCCCCGGGTCTATCTTCCATCATATTAATCTCCAACACTTAGTTATTTCTATTGCCGTTTATTTTACTTTGCATCTTTTTTCTCTTTATTATAAAAATACCGAAAATATTATCTTATCATATCTATCAGATCTCACTCTCGTAAGTGACCGTGAAGGGATTTACAACCCCTTTATCGCGTTGGTTGCGAGGTTCTTATTTGTTTGTGTAGGTGCATGGGACTCGAGCGTGATCTCCTACTGGATTGATACCTTGGTTCTCAAAAACTGAGGGAAATACTTACGCTACTTTACTGCATCACCCTTTCCCTCTTCAAGGGAAAACCAACGCAGTGCTCAAGAGGTAGCAAGAAGGATTTCTGGCGCCGTTGCCGGGGAGATTCGTGCCAAGTCAAGTCAAGATTTGACTCCCGACAACGAGCCATTTCTGGCGCCGTTGCCAGGGAGTCTACGCACAAGTCAAGACATACCAAGTACCCATCACAAACTCTTATCCCTCGCATTACATTATTTTCCATTTGCCTCTCGTTTTCCTCTCCCCCACTTCACCATTGCCGTTTTATCCGCCCTTCTTCTGTTCGTCTTTCCATTTGCTTTGATGTCTTACTTGGCTCGTTTGTTCGTTTGGTTGGAATAGTTGTTTATTTATTGCTAAACATAGAACCTAAGATCTATGGATCCTCAGCCACTTGCTAATCTTTTTAAGAGATCCAATTATGATGAACCAATTGCTAGTGAGTTTTGTGCACTAGATTATCTTTATGAAGTTTGGCTTGAAATTCGTGAATCTGAAATTTGTGGAAAGTACTTTATGGAGTGATTCATGATGAATCTTTGAATAGAACACATGATTGCAATGATGATAGTTAAATTCTATTAATGTCAATTGTGCTTATAATATGCAAAACCCTAAGCTTGGGGATGCTAGTTTTTCTATGTCTACTACTTGTTGCAATGATCATGATTGGGGTGATTCTTCTTTTGATCTTGAAAATTTATTTAAGCCCCATGATGAATATGAGATTGATAATAGTGTTTGCAATATTATTGAAAGTGGGTTTGGAAAAGTGTCAACTTTAGATCCCACATATTTGGAGAATGTTCAATCTTATGAAATTTTTGATAAAAGTGGGTTTGAAGAGGTCATGACTTTAGTTAATGTTAATCCCACTATTTTGGAAGAGTGTCTACATTGCACACATGTGGATCATGTTAATAATATGTTTTGTGATAGCTATATTGTTGAATTTTCTTATGACCCCACATGTAATTATTATGAGAGAGGAAAATATGATTGTAGAAATTTTCATGTCACTAAATTACCTCTCGTTATGTTGAGATTGCTATTGTTTCTTTCCGCTTCCTTGCATATGCTAGTTTTTGCTTGCTATGATAATTTGTTTGCCTATAAGATGCCTATGCATAGGAAGTATGTTAGACTTAGATGTGTTTGTCACGTGTTTTATGATGCTCTCTTTGTGCTTCAATTCTTGTCTTTCATGTGAGCAGCGTTGAAATCTTATGCCTAGCTATAAGGCTTTAAAGAAAAGCGCTTGTTGGGAGACAACCCAATATTTTTACTTGCTGTTATGTAATAAATAATTTTTCTAGACTCTGTTTTGGTTGTGTTTTTTGTGTTTAATTAGTGTTTGTGCCAAGTAGAACCGTTGGGAAGACATGGGGAAAGTCTTTTTGATCTTGCTGTAAAAAACAGAAACTTTAGCGCTCACGAGAATTGCTGCCATTTTTATTTGGAGAGTGATATTTAGTTAATTATTTTTGTAGATGATTAATAGATAAATTCCTCACGTCCAGAAATTTATTTTAGAATATTTGGGGTTCCAGAAGTTTGCGTTAGCTACAGATTACTACAGACTGCTCTGTTTTTGACAGATTCTGTTTTTCGTGTGTTGTTTGCTTATTTTGATGACTCTATGGCTAGTAAAAGAGCTTATAAACCATAGAGAAGTTGTAATACAGTAGGTTTAACACCAATATAAATAAATAATGAGTTCATTACAGTAACTTGAAGTGGTGTTTTGTTTTCTTTCGCTAACGGAGCTCACGAGATTTTCTATTTTGAGTTTTGTGTTGTGAAGTTTTCAAGTTTTGGGTAAAAGTCTTGATGGATTATGGAACAAGGAGTGGCAAGAGCCTAAGCTTGGGGATGCGCATGGCACCCCAAGGTAAAATTCCAGGACACCAAAAAGCCTAAGCTTGGGGATGCCCTGGAAGGCATCCCCTCTTTCGTCTTCGTCCATCGGTAACTTTACTTGGAGCTATATTTTTATTCACCACATGATATGCGTTTTGCTTGGAGCGTCTTGTATGATTTGAGTCTTTGCTTTTTAGTTTACCACAATCATCCTTGCTGTACACACCTTTTTAGAGAGACACACATGATTCGGAATTTATTAGAATACTCTATGTGCTTCACTTATCTCTTTTGAGCTATATAATTTTTGCTCTAGTGCTTCACTTATATCTTTTAGAGCACGGCGGTGGTTTTATTTTATAGAAATAATTGATCTCTCATGCTTCACTTATATTATTTTGAGAGTCCTTTAGAACAACATGGAAATTTGCTTTTAGGAATAATATAAAAACTTTCATAGAAGTGTGTTGAATACTATGAGAAGTTTGATACTTGATAATTGTTTTGAGATATGGAGATGGTGATATTAGAGTCATGCTAGTTGAGTAGTTGTGAATTTGAGAAATACATGTGTTGAAGTTTGTGATTCCCGTAGCATGCACGTATGGTGAACCATTATGTGATGAAGTCGGAGCATGATTTATTTATTGATTGTCTTCCTTATGAGTGGCGGTCGGGGACGAGCGATGGTCTTTTCCTACCAATCTACCCCCTAGGAGCATGCGCATAATACTTTGTTTCGATAACTAATAGATTTTCGCAATAAGTATGTGAGTTCTTTATGAATAATGTTGAGTCCATGGATTATACGCACTCTCACCCTTCCACCATTGCTAGCCTATCTAGTATCGCGCAACTTTCGCCGGTACCTTAAACCCACCATATACCTTCCTAAAAACAGCCACCATACCTACCTATTATGGCATTTCCATAGCCATCCCGAGATATATTGCCATGCAACTTTCCACCATTCCATTATTTTGACATGCTTCATCATTGTCATATTGCTTGCATGATCATGAAGTTGACATCAAAATTGTGGCAAAGCCACCGTTCATAATTCTTCATACATGTCACTCATGCATCATTGCACATCCTGGTACACCGCCGAAGGCATTTACGTAGAGTCATATTTTGTTCTGAGTATTGAGTTGTAATTCTTGAGTTGTAAGTAAATAAAGTGTGATGATCATCATTATTAGAGCATTGTCCCAAGTGAGGAAAGGATGATGGAGACTATGATTCCCCCACAAATTAGGATGAGACTCCGGACGAAAAATAAAAAAAGAGAAAAGAGGCCAAAAGAAAAAAAAATAAAGAAGGCCCAAAGAAAAAATGAGAGAAAAAGAGACAAGGGACAATGCTACTATCCTTTTTCCACACTTGTGCTTCGAAGTAGCACCATGATCTTCATGATAGTGAGTCTCCTATGATATCACTTTCATATACTAGTGGGAATTTTTCATTACAAAACTAGGCTTGTATATTCCAATAATGGGCTTCCTCAAAATTGCCTAGGTCTTCATGAGCAAGCGAGTTGGATGCACCCCACTTAGTTTCTTCTGTTGAGCTTTCATATACTTATAGCTCTAGTGCATCCGTTGCATGGCAATCCCTACTCACTCACATCAATATCTATTGATGGGCATCTCCATAGCCCATTGATACGCATAGTTGATGTGAGACTATCTTCTCCTTTTTGTCTTCTCCATAACCACCATTCTATTCCACATATAGTGCTATATCCATGGCTCACGCTCATATATTGCGTGAAGATCGAAAAAGTTTGAGAACATCAAAAGTATGAAACAATTGCTTGGCTTGTCATCGGGGTTGTGCATGATTTAAATATTTTGTGTGGTGAAGATAGAGAATAGCCAGACTATATGATTTTGTAGGGATAACTTTCTTTGGCCATGTTATTTTGAGAAGACATGATTGCTTAGTTAGTATGCTTGAAGTATTATTATTTTTATGTCAATATTAAACTTTTATCTTGAATCTTTCAGATCTGAACATTCATGCCACAATAAATAAAAAATTACATTGAGAAATATGTTAGAAAGCATTCCACATCAAAAATTCTTTTTTTATCATTTACCTACTCAAGGACGAGCAGGAATTAAGCTTGGGGATGCTTGATACGTCTTCAACGTATCTATAATTTTTGATTGCTCCATGCTATTATATTATCTGCTTTGGATGTTAATGGGCTTTATTTTACACGTTTATATCATTTTTGGGACTAACCTATTAACCGGAGGCCCATCCCAAATTGTTGTTTTTTGCCTATTTCAGTGTTTCGTAGAAAAGGAATATCAGACGAAGTCCAAACAGAATGAAACCTTCGGGAACAAGATTTTCTCAGCAAACGTGATCAAGGAGACTTGGAGTAGGAGTCAAGAAACAATCGAGGAGGCCACGAGGCAGGGGGCGCGCCCACCCCCTAGGCGCGCTATCCACCCTCGTGGGCCCCTCGTTGTTCCACCGACCTACTTCTTCCTCCTATATAAGTCCATGTACCCCGCAAACATCCAGGAGCACCACGAAAACCTAATCCACCGCCGCAACCTTCTGTACCCGAGAGATCCCATCTTGGGGCCTTTTCCGGAGCTCTGCCGGAGGGAGCATTGATCATGGAGGTCCTGTACATCAACTCCATGGCCTCTCCGGTGATGTGTGAGTAGTTTACCTCAAACCTTCGGGTCCATAGTTATTAGCTAGATGGCTTCTTCTCTCTTTGGCTCTCACTACAAAGTTCTCCTGGTTCTCTTGGAGATCTATTCGATGTAATCTTCTTTTGCGGTGTGTTTGTCGAGATCCGATGAATTGTGGGTTTATGATCAAGTTTATCTATGAACAATATTTGATCTTCTCTGAATTCTTTTATGTATGATTGGTTTATCTTTGCAAGTCTCTTCAAATTATCATTTTGGTTTGGCCTACTAGATTGATCTTTCTTGCAACGGGAGAAGTGCTTAGCTTTGGGTTCAATCTTGTGGTGTCCTTTCCCAATGACAGCAGGGGCAGCAAGGCACGTATTGTATTGTTGCCATCGAGGATAAAAAGATGGGGTTTATATCATATTGCATGAGTTTATCCCTCTACATCATGTCATCTTACTTAAAGCATTACTCTGTTCTTATGAACTTAATACTCTAGATGCATGCTAGATAGCGGTCGATGTGTGGAGTAATAGTAGTAGATGCAGAATCGTTTCGGTCTACTTGTCATAGACGTGATGCCTATATACATGATCATACCTAGATATTCTCATAACTATGCTCAATTCTATCAATTGGTCAACAGTAATTCGTTTACCCACCGTAATACTTATGCTCTTGAGAGAAGCAACTAGTGAAACCTATGGCCCCCGGGTCTATCTTCCATCATATTAATCTTCCAACACTTAGTTATTTCTATTGCCATTTATTTACTTTGCATCTTTATTTCTGTTTATTATAAAAACACCAAAAATAGTATCTTATCATATCTATCTGATTTCACTCTATGAGTGACCATGAAGGGATTGACAACCCCTTTATCGTGTTGGTTGTGAGGTTCTTATTTGTTTGTGTAGGTGCGTGGTGATGGGGTTATGTACCTAGGGTAGGGTCATGGACCTGATCCAAGTAACTTACCCCATGACATCCTTAGAAGAGGTCGCCTTCCAGTCGACCAACGAGGATTCACTCGACTGGCCTGAAGGACTCGACCACGAAGACTCACTCGACCACCAGGAGGTCAAGAGGCACTCTGCACTGCAACGGCCTGTAATCAAGTAGACTTTATGATAGTAAAGGCCTTTATGTGGGGCGTTACCAGTAACGCCCCAGACTTAACTCACCTTAAACCCTCTCCTACGTGGGCTGGCTGGGGTCCTGGCGCACTCTATATAAGCCACCCCCCTCCACAGGCAGAAGGGTTCGGCACCTTGTAATTCATACATTCATAATCCACTCGACCGCCTCCGGGCTCCGAGACGTAGGGCTGTTACTTCTTCCGAGAAGGGCCTGAACTCGTACATCCTTTGTGCTTACAACCTCTCCATAGCTAGGACCTTGCCTCTCATACCTACCCCCCACTCTACTGTCAGGCTTAGAACCACGACAGTTGGCGCCCACCGTGGGGCAGGTGTTTTAGCGATTTTGTGGAGAAGTTGCGATTCTTCCGAGTACTTTCATCATGGTGTCTGCTGGAGTTTTGGTCGAGGGTCAAGAGATCCGTCTCGGCACTCTCACCTTCATCGCCGACGACTCCGCATGGCTCCAGGAGGCTCCACTCGACGTAGATGCGCTCCCCGTCCGCGGTGCGACGCATTTTCGCGCATGTGTCCGCGGCGTTCTGCTGCGGCAACCGTCGACCCAGTATCGGTCGGTTCCTCCATCGTCCACCCTCCCGGTCTCCCGCCAGCGCAAGCGCTCAGGCCGGTCGAGGCTTCAGCGATGGGTGAGTCACGCGGTGGCTCGCCAGTCGGCCACTACACAAGTTGCGGCAATCGAGCCCAACGAATCTCTCTACGGCCTGTTCGATCAGTCGACTGGCTCCGGAGAGACTGCGTCCGAGTGCGGAAGCAGTGATCCAGCGGCGGAAATCTTGATGGTCGACGGGCCCCACAGCCCTCCTGGCTTCGCCCGTGGTGGTGGAGCAGGTGACGGCGGCGACCCTGCACGAGGCTACGAAGAGTATCAGCCCGAGCCACTCGACTCTCTGCAAAGAGAAGAGCTTCGCCGCAGGAGAAACCCCCGAGGCTCGTGCCTTGGAGGAGGCGCGACTGGCCAATTTGGCCGAGCGCACTCGACTGGAGAACCTTCAGCGAGCACTTGACGAGCGCGCGCGGCAACGAGTTCCCGACACCAGTCGACGTCAACTCTTCCCGCCGACTCAGGTATATCGAACCCCAATTCAGAATTTAGCAGCTGCGACCCGTATAGCAGAGTCCATTCAACCTTCGCAGTCAGAAGCTGGCAGAGGTTTGCTGCAGATCAGGGATCTGCTCCGGGCAGCAGGAGATCAGAATTCAGCCGTGTCTCAGTCGCGCAACAGAATTCACAGTCGATCTGTCACTGTGAATACGGTTCAGTCGGCTCACAGCCCAGATCGCCTCCGCGGCGCGAAGGGCGCGAGAATCGGCGAGATCAATATGGCGACAGACTCGACCGAGATGATAGGCGTCGAGTGCCCTATTCCCCTCCGAGGGGTGGGTCTTACGCTCCTCGGCAGCCAGATGATAGGCGTCAGTACAGTACAGGGCGTAGGGTTCCAGTTGACCCCAGAGAACCAGGCTTCGACGCGCGATCCATTATCGTGCAAGGGTTGGTCGACCGGAACAGAGCCCATCGAGGTGCACTCGACAGAGATGTACCCACAAGCAGTCGAGTGCATGTTTCTGGTCCTGAATGTTTCAGCAGAGCTATCAGAGCCGCAGTTATCCCTCCCAATTTCAGGTTGGCAACAGGAGTCAGCAAGTTCACTGGTGAGTCTAAGCCTGAAACTTGGCTTGAAGACTACCGAGTGGCAGTTCAGATTGGTGGTGGGAACGACGAGGTGGCCATGAAGCATTTGCCCCTCATGTTGGAAGGTTCTGCCAGGGCATGGTTGACTCAATTACCTCCTAGCAGCATTTACACTTGGGAAGATCTGTCCCGAGTGTTCGTCAGAACGTTTGAAGGGACTTGCAAGCGACCAGCTGGATTGACAGAGTTGCAAGTCTGCGTGCAGAAAGCTAATGAGACTCTCAGAGAGTATATTCAGAGGTGGATCACTTTGCACCACACTGTGGAGAATGTGTCTGATCATCAGGCAGTCTGCGCCTTCAAAGACGGCGTCAAGAACAGAGAACTGAGTTTGAAGTTTGGTCGAACCGGTGACATGACCTTGAGTCGGATGATGGAGATTGCTACCAAGTACGCCAACGGCGAAGAAGAAGACCGACTCCGAAGCGGCAAGCACAAGCCGAGTCAGTCGGAAAAAGGAAACACCAGTCGGAAACAGAAGCGGAAGGCTGAACCGGCAGCTCCTGGAGAGGCTCTGGCCGTGACTCAAGGAAAGTTTAAGGGGAAACCAAAAGGATCCTGGAACCCCAAGAAGGTAAAGGATAAAGAAGGGAACGACGTGATGGATATGCCATGTCACATTCACACGAAGAAAGACGAAGAGGGGAATATCATTTACCCGAAGCACACCACTCGCCAATGTCGACTCCTGATCCAGCAGTTTCAGGGAAAACAGTCTAAGGACAAGGAGAAGGAGTCGGACAAGGCCGAAGACAAGGAGGACAGTGAGGGAGGATATCCGCATATCAACTCCACTCTGATGATCTTTGCAGATGTGGAAAGCAGAAGTCGACTGAAAGTGATTAACCGAGAGGTGAACATGGTTGCCCCAGCAAAAGCAAATTATCTGAAGTGGTCTCAAACACCCATCACATTCGACCAATCTGATCACCCGACTCATATTGCCACCCCTGGGAGGCAAGCTTTGGTGGTCGATCCAGTTGTCGAAGGCACTCGACTGACAAAGGTGCTGATGGATGGTGGAAGTGGGCTGAACTTATTGTATGCAGACACATTGAAAGGTATGGGCATTCCGATGTCCCGACTGAGCACTAGTAACATGAGCTTCCATGGAGTTATACCAGGGAAGAAGGCCGAGTCACTCGGCCAGATAGCTTTGGACGTAGTGTTTGGCGATTCGAAGCATTTTCGCAAAGAAAAGTTGACGTTTGAGGTCGTGGATTTTCAGAGTGCATATCATGCCATTTTGGGGAGACCAGCTTACGCACGGTTCATGGCTCGACCATGTTACGTGTACCTCAAATTGAAGATGCCCGGTCCCAAAGGAGTGATCACTGTCACCGGTGATAGGAAAAAGGCAGAAGAGTGCTTTCAGAAGGGCTCCAAGATTGCCGATTCCCAAGTGACAGCGGTCGAGTTCGAAGAATACAAGCAAAACGCAGATCCGAGTGACTTGCTGCGATCCAAGAAGCCCGCCACAGAGTCTGCATTCCAGTCGTCCGGTGAGACGAAGCCTGTTCACATTCACCCGACCGACCCCGAAGCAGCTCCGACCCGCATCTCCACAACACTCGACCCAAAATAGGAAGAAGCGCTCATCCAGTTCCTCCGTGAGAACTGGGACATTTTTGCATGGAAGCCCGCTGACATGCCAGGTGTTCCCAGGGGACTGGCTGAGCATCGCCTAAGAGTCGACTCATCTGCAAAACCAGTCAAAGAGCATCTTCGGCGGTCCGCCGTCCAGAAGAGAAAAGCCATTGGTGAAGAAGTGGCTCGACTGTTGGCGGCAGGATTTATCCGAGAGATATACCACTCCGAGTGGCTCGCTAATGTCGTCATGGTTCCTAAGAAGGACAAGTCGCTCCGAATGTGCATTGATTTCAAGCACATCAACCGGGCCTGCCCGAAAGATCACTTTCCTCTCCCTCGCATAGATCAAATTGTTGACTCGACCGCGGGATGCGAGAGGTTATCTTTTTTAGATGCTTACTCCGGGTACCACCAGATCCGTCTGTACGGGCCCGACGAGGTAAAAACAGCTTTCATCACTCCATTCGGGTGCTTCTGCTATATCACCATGCCATTCGGCCTCAAGAATGCCGGAGCCACATTTATGCGAATGATTCAGAAGTGTCTACTCACTCAAATCAGTCGGAATGTGGAAGCTTATATGGATGATATTGTTGTCAAGTCACGAAAAGGTTCCGACCTGCTCGCTGACCTCGCCGAAACATTTGCCAACCTCAGAAGGTATGATATCAAGCTCAATCCATCAAAGTGCACATTTGGAGTTCCTGGTGGCAAGTTACTCGGTTTTCTCGTTTCCGAACGGGGAATCGACGCTAACCCAGAGAAGATTGGCACTATTCTCCGAATGAAACGCCCTGTGCGAGTGCACGATGTCCAGAAGCTTACTGGATGCTTGGCCGCATTAAGTCGATTCATCTCACGACTCGGTGAAAAGGCATTGCCTCTTTACCGACTGATGAAGAAGGCAAACAAGTTCGAGTGGACTCCAGAAGCTGATGCAGCGTTTGCCGAGCTAAAAGCTCTGCTCTCCACCCAGCCGGTGCTTGCTGCTCCAATCAGCAAAGAGCCTCTGTTGCTCTACATCGCAGCCACAGGACAAGTCGTCAGTACTGTGCTAACGGTCGAGCGGGAAGAAGAAGGAAAAGCTCTCAAAGTTCAGCGCCCAGTGTATTATTTGTCTGAAGTCTTGACTCCATCCAAGCAGAGATATCCTCATTATCAGAAGCTTGTGTATGGAATATACATGACCACAAAGAAGGTTGCTCATTATTTCTCTGATCATTCCATCACAGTCGTCAGCGACGCTCCACTATCAGAGATTTTGCACAACAGAGATGCAACTGGTCGAGTGGCCAAATGGGCGATTGAACTTCTTCCCCTTGATATCAAGTTTGAGGCAAAGAAAGCCATTAAGTCCCAGGCAATAGCAGATTTCCTCGCCGAGTGGATTGAACAGCAGCAGCCGACTGAAGTTCACTCGGAGCATTGGACCATGTTCTTTGATGGCTCTAAGATGTTGAATGGTTCCGGTGCTGGGGTTGTCCTGGTTTCCCCCAGAGGAGATAAGCTCAGATATGTGCTCCAGATTCACTTTGATTCCTCCAACAATGAGGCAGAATATGAGGCCCTCTTATATGGGTTGCGCATGGCCATTTCACTCGGCGTCCGTCGCCTAATGGTCTATGGCGACTCGGATTTAGTGGTCAATCAGGTGATGAAAGAGTGGGACGTGAGAAGCCCAGCCATGACTGGATACTGCAGTGCAGTGAGGAAGCTGGAAAAGAAGTTCGAGGGGTTGGAGCTCCATCATATACCCCGACTGAAAAATCAAGCAGCTGATGATCTAGCAAAGATAGGTTCCAAGAGAGAAGCCATTCCGAGTGGTGTGTTCTTGGAGCATATACACACTCCGTCAGTCAAAGAAGATCCTTTCACCGAAGAAACTCCACAGCCCAAGAGTGCCACAGATCCGACTGAAGTTGAAGTCCCAGCGGTGGTCGACTTGATCATGGAGGTTTTGGTGGTCATTCCCGACTGGACGATTCCGTATGTCGCATATATCTTGAGGAAAGAGCTTCCGGAGGATGAGGAAGAGGCTCGACAGATCGTCCGTCGATCTAAGGCCTTTACCGTAATCAAAGGACAATTATACAGAGAAAGCGTGACTGGAGTCGGTCAGAAGTGCATAACACCAGAAGAAGGTCGACTCATCCTCAATGATATTCACTCGGGGACCTGTGGTCATCATGCGTCCTCTCGGACCATCGTGGCCAAAGCATACCGAGCCGGATTTTACTGGCCAAAGGCGAATGAGATGGCAAAAGAGATAGTGGATAAGTGCGAGGGATGTCAATTCTACTCGAATATGTCACACAAGCCTGCGTCGGCTCTGAAGACCATCCCACTCGTCTGGCCTTTCGCAGTATGGGGATTGGACATGGTCGGCCCTTTGAGAACAGGACGAAGTGGCTTCACGCATGTACTGGTGGCAGTCGACAAGTTCACCAAGTGGATCGAGGCTAAACCAATCAAGAGCCTTGACACCGGTACTGCTGTTAGCTTCATCAGGGAACTAATATTCAGATATGGAGTCCCGCACAGCATCATTACGGATAATGGGTCGAACTTTGACTCAGAGGAATTCAGAGCTTTCTGCAACTCCCAGGGCACACGGGTCGACTACGCATCAGTCGCCCATCCGCAGTCGAATGGACAAGCAGAGCGAGCTAATGGACTGATTCTTAAGGGATTGAAGCCTCGACTGATGCGTGATCTCAAACACGCGGCTGGAGCTTGGGTCGACGAACTTCCCTCTGTACTCTGGGGACTGCGGACCACACCTAATCGGTCGACCGGAAGAACTCCATTCTTCTTGGTCTACGGAGCTGAAGCAGTCTTGCCGAGTGATCTTCTCCATAATGCTCCTCGAGTTGAAATCTACAACGAAGCAGAAGCTGAACAAGCGCGGCAGGACGCAGTCGACCTTTTAGAGGAAGAAAGGGAGATGGCTCTGATCCGGTCGACCATCTACCAACAAGATTTGCGCCGTTTCCACGCCAGAAATGTGAGAGGTCGAGCCTTCCAGGAAGGGGATTTGGTTCTCCGAGTGGATCAGCACAAACCACACAAGCTTGCTCCTTCTTGGGAAGGCCCCTTCATCGTCACCAAGGTCCTCCACAACGGGGCGTACCGTCTTTACAACGTCGAGCATAATATCGACGAGCCCCGAGCTTGGAACGCGGAGCTACTCCGCCCATTCTACACTTAAGTTTTATCACTCGGATGAGTTGCAATAAAATACTTTTGTAGTTCATGGACCTCAAAATAATAGTGTCATAGTTCCTCCATAATTTTTGTCACTTTTTATTTTTGTCCAATAAAATTCCCCCTCAGTGCGTGACTTAGCTGCGAATCCGTTTCGCCTAAGTTTGTCAAAATCCTACCGAGTGGTGAGCCAGACTCTCACTCGGAGGCTTAGCTGCGAATCCGTTTCGCCTAAGTTATCAAAATCCTACCGAGTGGTAAGCCAGCCTTCCACTCGGAGGCTTAGCTGCGAATCCGTTTCGCCTAAGTTATCAAAATCCTACCGAGTGAAGAGCAACCCTCTCACTCGGGGGCTTAGCTGCAGTCCAAGCACTCGCCTAAGTTGTGAAAATCCTACCGAGTGAAGAGCAACCCTCTCACTCGGGGGCTTAGCTGCAGCCCTGTGCTCGCCTAAGTTATAAAAATCCTACCGAGTGAAGAGCAACCCTCTCACTCGGGGGCTTAGCTGCAGTCCAAGCACTCGCCTAAGTT